>NC_027751.1:17373810-17392149 GCF_000695525.1 Brassica oleracea var. oleracea | reverse complement strand
GTGATCCGCCGAAACTCATCAAACTTTCTACCTCGAAATCTCCTTCTTGCAGCTTCTCTTCCTTCACCACTTGCCAAAAATCATCCTCAATGATGGCATTCACGTGGTGTTTCATCACATCATCCCCTACTCCTCTTGTTGAAGCTTCCTGCCTCCTAATAGCATCTCCTGTCTGCACAACCTGTGTCTCCATCTTCTTCACATGAGAGCTCAAAGTCTCAAACTTTGTGTTCAAGTTGGTGTAGATAGAATCTATCTTCCCATTGAAGTCCACTGTCATTCGCTGCTGTGCCTCAAGAACCCTATCGAGCATCTCTTCAATCTCGCTCTCTTGAGTAGGCGGCGGTGGCTTCTGGTAGTAGGAACTTCCATAATTCATGTTGTTGCTGTAGCTCTTGTTGTAGGGTTTCTGGTACTATGAATTTTTGTTGAAGTTACTCCAATTTCCATAGGAGGTTCTGTTTCCAACATGGTTTTCAGAACCTTGGAATCCAGTTACACCAATGTAGTTCACCTCTTCTTCCTCTGCTCTACCCTCTACAGCTTTTGCATCTTCAACAAAGCTAACCTGCTTCCTGAGAAGCTTGTGAACACTATCAAGCTTTGCCTTCACCTCATCCATCTAATCATTCCCAAGGATGGTGGCAGATCTTTTCCTCTCAAAATCAGTGTTCTTGATGTTGTTGTTGGATGCTAGGTTTTCAATAACCTTGACTGCTTCCTTTGGATTCCTGGTGTTGAAGTTTCCATTGCTGGAAGCATCACGAACCATCTGGTACTGCACCCCGATGCCTCTGTCGAAAGTACTGGGCAGTTGTACTTCATTGAATCCATGGTGTGGACAGTCTCTCTGATAAGACTTGAATCTAATCCAAGAGCCCCCGAATGATTCTGCAGGCTCCTGAGTGAATGTAGCAATTGTTGGGGTCAAAAACGGTTACGACGAAGTTAATGTCCAAATCTCCACAAAAATTGGCGTGATCAATTTTTACGAAAATTATATTTCGTAAAAAGATTCTTTGCGAAGAGTCACGCGGTAAAATCTTGTTCAAATCTCAAATCGAACTAAATACCGGTTGTCCAGGGAAACAGACACGTATCCGAACCGACCACTGGCAAGCTCGAGTATGGCAATCGGACCACAGGCAAGCCAAGCTCGGTCGCTAAGTAGCGACCGAGCACGCACACGGCTCGGTCGCCACGTAGCGACCGAGCGCGAGCCAAAGCTCAGTCGCTACATAGCGACCGAGCGCGCACACGGCGTAGCGACCGAGATCACGGCTCGGTCGCTAATTAGCGACCGACCAGGCACACGGCTCGGTCGCTACGTAGCAAATGAGCACGCACCAGGATCGGTCATTACGTAGTGACCGAGCTCGAACCAAGCTCGGTCGCTACGTAGCGACCGAGCTCGAGCAAGAGCTCGGTCGCTATGTAGCGACCGAGCATGGACGCGGCTCGGTCAGCGACCAAGCACGGACGCGGCTCGGTCGCTTCATAGCGACCAAGCTCGAGCCAAACTCGGTCGCTACGTATCGACCGAGCACGTACACGGCTTGGTCATTACGTAACGATCTGGCTCTCCAAAAATGTCGATACGACACGAATCCATGCATTCTCGTCTACTCTTTAAATGCTATCTCCCGAAGACCATGGCTAAATCATTCTACGTTTCCCATCACGCGAAGTCATCAGTCAAACTTTACGATAAAAACCGCGGGAAGTTCGCTTTTAACGAAGAAACCGTAATAAACGTTTCGAGCCAATGACGGCCCAAAGAGACCTATGACGAAGCTCGAAACCCACTTACGATTTCTTAACCAAAAGCCCATAAGCCGTATGACGGTTTATGCTTGGTTCGAAAGGCAAGATAAATGTCAAGTTTCCGCGGATAAATGTGAAATTTCTGAAGATAATCACGAAGAACGGGAAAAACGGAATATCTCCTTTTTTAAGCTATGACGGCTTAAGAGCAGAAGGGGAAAAGCGTAAACCGACCTAGGAGCAAGTATATAAGGAGTCCTAGGAGAGAGGCACCAAGGAGAATTTTTCCAGAGCAAACTTAGCACTTAGAGCAATTAGGCAACTTTCCGTTTTTGTTATTTCGAGCTGCGACTCAACTAGGTTTTGCAGTCTTAGGTTGTTAGAACTAGGGATCTCGCCGACAACTCTCATAGCCGGGGCTTGTACCTTTTTGAAACGCTCATACGCGAATTCGGAATAAGACACCTTTTGCTCTTTTTACGATTTCTTATTTTATTACTGTTCTTGCTTCGTGTTCTGATTGCTTGGCGTATGGTATTAGCAGATATCCGGGACCTCTGGGAAACTAGGGTTCTCCTACTTTCCTAATTTAAACGGAAATCGACAGTGCGAATTTCGGTTCCCACAGTTCAGCACGCGCTTCATCAAAAAAATTGCATAATAATGCATTCTTGATGTCGCTCCAGGATTTAAGAGATCCTGGTTGTAACTGCTTGAGCTAATGTAGAGCTTCTCCAGCAATTAGTACCTGAAGATCTTGCATAACAGGTAATCCAAAGAGACTTCCTCGACTCTAATAGTAGAAATCAAATCCTCGAACCTCTCCAGATGGTCCATAGGATGCTCGTGGGATAATCCATGGTAGTGTAGCTGTCCCACAAGGGTGTAGTACTGCGATTTCAACTCAAAATCCCTCTCGATAGTGGGAGGAAGAATGGCTGATCTGCTGGTGTAGTATCGATCTGGACGGTTGTAGTCAGCCAACTTTTTGGGTTGCGCAGCCTCATCCATAGGTAAAGTAGTACCTGAGCATTAGCATCAGGATCAGGGATTGCAGCCCCCTGAGCATCTATCCTCTGACCTGGTGCATTACACAGATGACCCTCCTGGTCATGCAGGTCTCCATAGTTATCTCGTACAAGTATCAAAGGCGCAACCATCTCTCGCGTCTCAGTATCGATCGATGTCTGGGATGGAGTATCGATCGATGTCGGGTGAAGGATGTTGGGCGACGGAAGGTGAGTGTTGTCGGTCGACAGTGGTGAGCGAGTATCGGTCGACGGAACTAGTGTCTGGGTCGACGGTGGTTGAGCAGCATCGAGCGACACACAAGTATTGTTGTCGGTCGATGAGGAACGCGCTACCTTGCGGATCGAACGTTCCAAACATGCAAGATCTGGTAAGAATAGCAGTTGAGTTTCCTTGTTGCTTCTAGTACTGATGGGCATGTACCTGAAAATCCAAGAAATATTTTATGTCAGAAACTTAACAAAAAATAGATAAATAGGCGATCAAAGCTCTCCGGCAACGGCACCAAATTTGATACCACTCAAATTACCATAACATCAGTTAAGTATAAAAACTTCATTAGAATAGTAAATCGATATTAATGGAGTTCCAATCACAAATTATAACTTTAGATCTTCTCTCCAATCAATTAAAATCCTAAAAACCTTTGCTGTGAAAATAATAAAACTAGAAAAGCACACTCTACCTTTAACATGGCGGCAAAGCTTATATAATTAGGGTAAAACTTGCCAGGGGTAATCTTGTAAAATGGTGAAGACTTGGGCTTCATGTCAGCTGTGACCAAACAGGCTTTCTGCGCGCTTCGCTCTCGATAGATACACTGATGTGAGTATCGATCAATTATTCCTCTCCAATATTGACCGATGGTCGTGTTAGGGGATTTTTGTGTAGGCTCTTTGTGAGTACTACGGAACGATGGATAGGCTGGTAAACCAAGAGTATTTGTATGTATTTCGTGAGGATTTAGAGAGGATAATAAAGAGATAGGCTTGAAGAGACTTTTATTAGATAGAACAAGCAAGATTACAAGGTATTGAGTAGGAACCCTAATTCTAGCCGTCTAATTCTAGTCTCTAAGCCTTGGAAAAGTCGATCCCTCGCTTTAGGGTTTTAGTAGCTCTTATATAGTCGTCTGGGAGTCGGTTCCATTAGGTTGAACTCTTCCATATTCGGAAATATGGAAGGTTCTCCTTATCGGAAGTTTTCCATTTTTTGGAAGGGAGCTCGGTTCCGGGGACCGAACTCGGGGTTCCTTCTAGCGGGGACCTGGACCGTTCCCTTATCGAGGATCCGAGGGTCTGGGTCCTGCCTGGAGGCTGGAGGAAATGATACTGGAGTATTTTTCCCCATCAGTGGTGCCCCTTATTTCTCGATTTTGTCATCGAAGTCGCGGAAAAACCTGTGCACTCAAGTCAACCGGGGTTGCTTATTCTCAGCAGGCTCCCCCTTGGCAGGACCCCATTCCATTGGTCTTGCTATCCTGGGTTCCACTCAAGCCGGAACTCATTCTGAACCCAGGTGAGGATCGGTTCCTTCGAGTTTGACCGGAGTCTAATAGTAGTTTCTCTTATCTTCTGGAGAAGACGAGGCCGGAACTCATATGTTAAGCTGTGTACAGGCTGGGGGGAGTCGGAGAGATGATATTGGTAATGGGTTTCTCAAGGTCTCGTTCATTCTTTGGGTCCCCAGGACTGAGGGGATAGGTTCCCTTATCGTGCTTTGAGACTCGTTTTCTCGCGCAGTCTCAACTTTTTGACGCGTGTAAGTCAATCTTAGGGTTTTTGATTTTGTTTCCCCATTTTTGCTGCCTGGACTTTTGGGTTTCCTTTTCTTTCACCAAAATCTCGCGCGATCTCTATTATTCAGGCCTAGGTCTTCATTCTCTCAGGTAACACTTTCTTTCTCTCCATCCTTAATTCCGAACCTTTTAGGATGACAAACAGACTATATCTCGCCCTCGGTTCTTCTTCGATAGGTACTAGGGTTCACTCAAGACGTAGGGTTGGAAACGAGGCCTGCGAATCCATGGATTCCTCAGAATCTTCTTTGGACTTGACCGCCGAAATAGAGGAACTCAGGAATGCTGCTGTTGGAGAGGCTCCGCTTCCTCCGGGAGGAGAAAAACTTTCGTCGGTGGGTCCTCTATCGATAATAGGAGTAGAGGAGGTCGTAAACTGGAGAAAGAAGTTTCGTCTTCCCGACGACGTCATCATTCGGATCCCTGGTCCTTTTGATAGGGTTTCGGATTTTGAGCTGGGTGAGATCCATGTATACGAAGGTTTCTTCGAATCGGGTTTCAGAGACCAGATTCCTTCTTTGGTGGCTGAGATTTCGAAGGCAGTGAAAATCTCCCCTGGACAGCTGAATCCTCCCTCCTGGAGGATCTTGATAGCTATGCAGAGTCTCGGTGATCTTGAGGGTTTTACCATTGGAGTCACTGAGGTTCTATATCGTTATTCTCTCTCTTCTTTGAACGGTGAGGAGTTTAGGTATCATTTGCATCCTCGTGGAAAAGCGCTTCCTGTGCGGGAGCTTTCGAAGGCTGAGAGAAAATGTTGCCCCGTCTTCGAGGGGTGTTGGACTTCGAAGTTTGCTTTTATGCCTTTTCCTGAATTCTCTCCCACTTGGTGTGCAGCTGGTGGGTCATTGCCACTACTCCCTTTGACTGCCTGATGCTGATGAATTTTGCCTTCTTGCGCAGACATATCTCGCTCGGATTATTCTTCGGGAAGGGATACGATCGAGCAGCTGTTGGAGCTTCCCCTCGAACGTCGTGAAGGCTCTTTCCTTGTAAGAAACGAGGCGCTAGATCGATGTAGCATCAGAGGTAAGTTTTCTATCTTAGTTTTTCCTGTTTTCCTTCTATGAATTTAAACCAGGTTGGTTCTGTCTTTCAGGCGTGATGTCGGGTTCTAAAAGTATTGAGGCCTTGGCGGAATAAAGGAAAGCTCTTGAGGCGATGTCTGCGAGGAAGGCTGCAGTTAAGCGGACTGCTCCTATTGAAGATGAAGTGGTCCAGTTTGTTGGTAGTAGCAGGCGTCAGGTGAATGCTGCTGTAGCTCCTTCTTCCTCCAAGAAAAAGTCCAAGGCTTCCGTCTCTGTTCCCAAAACCCCTTCTCCTGCTTCTTTTGACTGGTCCGCAATATTGTCTAATTTGAATGCGAATGCGTTTCCTTTGGTTCCTGCTCGTCTGTCATTGGATGGGGTGACCTACTCCATGTAGCATGTCATGTTCTTTGTCTTGCTTTCGTTACGTCTCTCTTTATAGGTTGGATTATATTGATGCAGGCGGCGTCTCAACTATTCCATCTTGGGGAGAGGATGGAAGATAAGACTACTGCCAAGGCCGAGGTGGATGCATTGACCGCTCAGCTGCGTGAAGGGAAAGATGATGTCCTGACCAAAGAGAAGGAAATTAAGGCCTTGAAGCTCAAAGTACAGAATCAGGGAGAAGCAATGGAACGTGTGGCAACGAAGAATGCTTCTCTGCAGAGACGGTTGGAGGACAAGGAGGAGGACATATGCGAGTCGAGATACGCCACAGAGGTCTATGGCCCATTGGGAGCTAATGCGAGAATGGCTTCACCATCAGACTGACAGCTTGGAGTCTGCAGCAGCCCTGGAGCAATACAAGACCGTGAAGACTACTGAGGCTGAGCTTCTTGGTCTCCCTGCTCCTTGCTTTGATAATGAGCCGCAGGTTCCTGAGAGGGATGGTGCGCCGAAGCCTGCAGACGGTCCTCCTACCAACTGACCTTCTTGCTCCAGAACTCTTACCCCCGTGAAAGGGTTTCTTTCATTTTGTACTTGCCCTTAACAAGGGTTGAATACTTTGAACCGGGCCTTTGTGCATCTTCTGTTTTGTTGAACTGAACCATGGCCATGTTGTGGCTTTATGCTATTCAGATTTGCATCTTTTGACCAAGCAAAAGAGTAAATCTGGGGGAGTTGATAGACCATGGATTTAACCTATTATTAGCCATGGTTTATAAGTGTTTTAAGATATATTTACTACTATATAGAGTCTATTTACAGTAATTACAGGTTCATGTACTAACTGGAAGAAAGTGATGTATTTGGAGCTATTTGGAGATCTTTTGAGCTTTGCTGAATGGTCGATTATTTATCAAAATATTGACCGACGGTTATCAAGAAATATCGATCGATTATGAGCTCTTCTCATTGATCGACGGCGAAGCCACCCGAGAGTTAATGACAAAATTAGAAGATTGCAAGTTTCACAAAAGTTTCAATAATTACATTTTAAGTCCCTGACCGCCTGTTAGGCTATATTATTAGGGTTATGTATCATTTTAGAGGCAGACTTGCCTAGAGATCTTTTAGACATAGCTTTGGAGAGAAGCAACAAGCCACCATTGGAGAGGGATAGCTTAGTATTGGAGAGATAGACCTAAAATACAAAAAGAGAAGATCTTCAACTCCCTTGCTTTCATTTACTCTATTGCTTTCTCTTATTATTCATTTTATTTAAGTATTATCCAGACCATCATGACCATGTACCTTATGAATATGTCTGCGTAGTCCTTATTGTTAGATTTGGGTTTCTCAATAGATTGATAAATGTATTACTGACTCAAACTGTTATTAGGGTGTTTAAAAGTATAGTTCTTTCATCTAGTTGTTCTTAAAACTAAGTTTAGGATTGATCACCCTTTAAACTTAGATCTTAGGATTAATTGAGATCAAGCCATTGCTTGACTCAATACCTGAAAATACACTAGTATGATCTAACTCGCTAGATACAGACGAGAGTTGTTCTAGTAAAGCTTTCTGGAAGAAGCATCGATCGACGCAGCGATAGTTCTGTCGATCGATATTTTGAAAGGTGTATCGATCGATGTTCTTAATGAATCATCGCTCAACACTTTCTCGCGATTAACATACGATAGTTGAAATCCGAGATCCAGATTAGATAATCAGATTGATTATATCTTAGTTTGAATTCAAGAACAATTAATATCAATAGAGCCGTAGAAACCCAAATTAAGTATTTACTTATCATACCAGAGAATATACATGAATCTAGTTATTCTCCCAACTGTTAACAACTACAAAAAAAACCAATCGAGCATAACCTTGCTCACCAAATCATTTACTGCTTTAAAACCCATAAACCAATTAATCTAGCCTACAAAAACCATAATCTATTGTGTAATCCTAGAGTCTCTGTGTATTCGATCCCTAAGTACTACATCTGAACCTCTTATTTGACAGAGTAATTCACTACTTAGGGTAATTTGAGTGATATCAACTTATAATGGTGGTCAAGCCTTTCGGAACGGGCGGAAGGGGATTGATCTCTGCAAAAAAGAGAAACAGATTTGCAAGATCCAATGTCATCGGAACCAAAACTAGCGTTTAACAAATCAAAAGTACCTCTCCGACCCCATATGGTCCTGAGAATGGGGATGCAGCTCTCTTCCACAGATGCATTGTCGATTCGGACAAAGAAGAAAAACTGCGTCCAAACACGGTAGTTCGACACGAAGTCGGCTATGATCGCCTTGTTCGGCCGAGGACCCAGTTGTACGGTGCCTGTATTTCCCTTGAACATCAACAAGGCTTCGAGATGATCGACGTCAAGGGGGATCCCTTTCGTAACTCAGCACCAAAATCCCAATATTTTGTTGTAAACCGACCGGCATGATATGACCGAACCCTAACCCGAAACGGCTAAAGAACCGCACGATAATCTCCGGGAGGGGAAACCACAAGTTGCATTGCATTAAGTACACTCCAAAGCACGTGAAGTAGCCGTCGGGCGAGGATTCATCAACTTCTCCAGCTACTGGGAGACGAAACTCTACCGATTCCGGAACTTCACAAAAGCTCCGAATGGCATCAAGCCCGTTCGAACAGCTTGAGCTTGGACAACCATCCACGGGGTTAGCACGGAATAGAGCAGGACACCATATCCCGGGTGGAGGATGCTTTGGTTCGCCTCTGGCCGTCAAATAAGCGTCGCGCTCCTCAGGATCGATCGAGTGATCCGAAAACTCCACCTTTGGCGCGATGTTCCCATGTCGCAAACTGGAGCCACCAGGGACATAGCGATCGCCACGAAACTTGGAGGAAGCATTTTTCCTTGAAGTCATGATCAAAAAGTAGGTTTATCAAAGGGAGAGAAGAGAGAAAAAGGGATTTCTATCTTGAGAGAAAGTTTGTGGAAATGAGAAAGTAAAGAAATTGAAAACTTACTCCACATACTTATAAGGAAGAGAATTCACTGTTCACCTTCGGATTTTTATACTTTGGATTTCGACTAACTCACTATGCACGTCCGAACCGCTCGCAAGAACACCATGATTCTAACGAGCTGGGAGGCTAATTGTTGGGGTCAAAATCAGTTACGACGAAATCAAAGTCAAAAACTTCCTGAGAAACGTCTTCTTAAAAAAAAAAGAAAAGATAATTCTCAAAAGAATAGAGAAACCAAAGACCAAAATCAAGTTTCGTAATAAGTCCTAAAGGGATTTACAAGATAAGCCTTCAAGGAAGGTTGCTCGAGGCCCCGGAAAACGGATCCCTGACAACAAAACACCAACGTCTAACCCACCAAACGGGAGGAGTGGATAGAGCAAGTCGTCCAACTCGCCAAATGGGCAAGTTTGACCGAGCAAGCCATCCAACTCACCCATTTGGCGAGTTGCACCGAACATGCTGCCTTCGTCCCATTCTCGTAGCTCCCTCTTCTGTGATCGGATTGAATTGACTCTTGTTTCTTCTCGATCGGAGTCACCATCGGAACTTTACAGCTTAGAAACCGCAAAGAACTCGCTCTCTCAAAGAAGATTTGGATTTCTCGTATAAAATGGCAACGGTAAACTAAAACACCTTTAACTGCCTACACTATACGAGAAGTTTGGATGTTCTTCGAAATCGACGTCGTTTCAAAAAAGCTCTTTCTATAAAATCTTGAAAAATGCTTAAGTCCGAGAATGGCCCGTAGGGTCCAGAACGCGGCAAAAAGCCCACCTGTTTATGACGGGTTATCTCTTTTTTGCAGGAGAAGATAAATGTCAGGTTCAGAGGATAAATGTGAAGTTTCCGAGGATAAACAGGAAGATCGAGGAAAAAGAGAATATTTCCGCGAAGCGATAAACTCGGCCGAGGGCTGAAAAGGAAAGAGCAAACCGCCTCTTAGAGAGTATATAATGATGTTGAAGTTGGAGGCACAAAAGGACGCAATAATTTTACTTAGAGGAAAAAACTTAGAACATTTAGGCATTTTTCCGTTTTTGTTATCGAGCTGCGACTCAACTAGGTTTTCAAGTCTTAGGTTGCTGGAACTAGGAATCTCGCCGACAACTCTCGTGGCCGAAGGCTCTTACCTTGTTGTTACGCTAAAATGCGGATTCAGAATAAAAACCTCTTTTGCTATCTTTTCGATTCCATATATTTATTTTTCGTCCATACTCTCGTGTTCTGATTGCTTGCCATGTGGTTTAGCAGATATTCGGGACCTCTGGGAAATTTTGGGTTTCCTATCTTTCCTAATTTGAACGAAAATCGACAGTACAAATATTGGTTCGCACAGTGTAACATATCTCAAGTACGGGCCGGAGAAGGATCTCCGGCATAACTTCTCCTGGGAGATACAATACCTTGCGGCTTGCTTCTTGATTTTTTTGGCTTCCTGGCGGTCTTCCGGGAGAATGTCATTCTCTAGGTACCGGACTAGGGGGTTGTCCAGGTTTCGCCCTGTTCGATAGCGGAGACCTCGTCGTATTGGGGTTCCTCCAGGGTGGCTGGCCATTGAAGCACAAGAAAGGGGATTCTCATCTGGCTGTTTATTTCGAGGGCGGACCCTAGATTAGCGAGGGCATCGGCTTGCAACTCTTGAATTTCTTGATGAGCCGATGGGCGACCGCGAGGTAACTGATCATGTTATCGTCCTTTGCTTGGTACTCTCCCTGCCTCTGGTTGATTATCAACAGGGAGTCACTGAAGACCTGGATACTTTCTGCCCCCATCAGATGGGCAAGTGTTAGCCCTGCGATTAAGGCCTCGTACTCACTTTCGTTGTTGGTTGCTTTGAAGTTTCACCTCACGGCCCTTGAGGCCGTTTTCCCTGTCGGTGAAGTAAGCATTATTCCTACCCCGGCTCCTCTGATGTTGCTGGATCCATCAACATGCAGGACCCATTCTCCCTCTCTCTTTGTTTCGCTTTGGAGGCGCACTTCTTGCTCCAGAGCTGGGACCAAGGAAGGGGAGAATTCGACCACAAAGTCTGCCAAGACATGCGACTTTATAGCTGTTGCTGGTCGAAAAATCACATCGTATTCTCCTAGTTCCACAGCCCATTTCGCAAGGCGTCTAGAGACTTCAGGCTTGTGGAGGATCAATTTTATAGGGAAGGAGGTGACGACCACAACTGGGTGAGCCTGAAAGTAAGGCCACAGCTTGCGGTCGGCGACTATCAGGGCTAAGGCCAGCTTCTCTAGATGGCCTGTAGGGGGTTTCTGCATCCAGGAGAGCCTTACTTACGTAGTAGATTGGTAGCTGCTTATTTCCTTCCTCGCGTACTAGGACGGCGCTTCTGGCGTGCTCTGTGACTGCTAGATATAGCAGCATGACCTCACCGAGCAGTGGCTTCGATAGGAGAGGAGGAGTGGTGAGATATGCCTTTAGTTCATGGAGAGCGGACTCGCACTCTTTCGTCCACTAAAAATCCTTTGGGTTTTAGAGGGTTCCAAAGAAGGGGTGAGACTTGTTGGAGTGCCTGGAGATGAACCTGCTCAGGACTGCCATTCTTCCCGTTAGCTTTTGTGGCGCGCCAGGTAGGGGATCCACTTGCAGCTTATGCGTGATGATCTCCGGATCGATCCCAGGCATGTCTGCATGGGAACACGCGAAGCAGTCGGAGTTAGACCTGAGGAAGTCTATTAATCTGCCATTCTTCCTATTAGCTTTTGGACCGCTTTGACGTTCTTCGGGGAAGGGATCGAGTGAATGGCCCTGATTTGCTCTGGGTTGGCTTCAATGCCCCGGTGGGTTACAATGTTGATAGACCATGGATTTGACCCACTTTTACCCATGGTTTATAAGTATTTTAATTACTAATTATTATATTATAGAGTCTATTTAGAGTATTTATAGGATCATGAGTGATTTGGCGACAAGTGATGATTTTGGAGCATTTTGGAGATATTTGGAGTAAGCACCTGAGATGACCATCGAGCTCGACTATCGGTCGATATTAGAGAACTAGAATCGATCAATACACAAGACATGGTATCGATCGATAGCGAAGCACGCAGGAAGCCCGTTTTGTCACAGCCGACTTGAAGCCCAAGATTTCACTATTTTACAAGATTGCCCCTGACGAGTTTTTAACCTAATTATATAAGTCGTGCCAACATGTTAGAGGCAAAGTGTGCTTTCTTGTTTTACTATTTTCACAGCAAAGGTTTTGATACCACTCAAATTACCCTAAGGAGTGATTTATACTCTCTCAAATTAGAGGTTGATTTGTAGTACTTAGGGATCGAATTCAAAGGGAGCTAGGGAACCTAGGAAATCTAATATGATTCGTTAAGCAAGATGGTTTTAGAGTTTTTAAATATAAATTGCAGTTTTTATATTGAACAAGTATTTGTTCAATAGCTGGGTTGAGGTTTTGGTGCTTATAAAGGAAATAGTTAGACTTTAGGGTTTTTATTCAGGAAACTTGGGATTATAATCCTACAAATACCTAATGAGTTGCATGCATGATAATGTAAAGCTCAAATCCTTAGTCTACAAGTCCATCAGCGTTCGCAATGTTTGGACTTGTCTATTAACTAGATCTATTAATCTCAAATGTTGTATTTTGATCAATAGAAAGTGTCGATCGATTATTCAAGTGTGATATCGATCGACGCGCTCTAGTCAAGCTTTATGCGCGGGTTGAATAACATCTTACTAAGCTCACTAGATCAGCTCTCGCCTTGCTCATAGCAAGAAACATAGTTCTATTAGAATTTTTTCAGGATGAGAATAAAGCTCTCGCTTTTATCAATCAATCTAAGGGCAGGTTCTAGGTTGCTAATCTAGACACATGCATTAATGAAAAATCCTAAAGATGATTATCACAACTCAGCAATCTATAGTTGCGGCTAATCCCTCCTAACCTATTTAAACCCTAAAATCTAACAATGGAACTACTCAGACATGGCTAAGCGAATCATAACATCAGTTAAGTATAAAAACTTCATTAGAATAGTAAATAGATATCAATGGAGTTCCAATCACAAATTATAACTTTGGATCTTCTCTCCAATCTATTAAAGTCCTAAAAACCTTTGCTGTGAAAATAATAAAACTAGAAAAGCACACTTTACCTCTAACATGGCGGCAAAGCTTATATAATTAGAGTAAAACTCGTCACGGGTCTTCTAAAAAGGTGAAGACTTGGGCTTCAAGTCGGCTGTGACCAAACATGCTTTCTGCGCGCTACGCTGTCGATCGATACACAGATGTGAGTATCGATCGATTATTCCTCTCTAATATCGACCGTTGGTCGGGGTCGATGGTCATCTCGGGTGCTTGCTCCAAATATCTCCAAAATCATAACTTATCTCCAAAACACTCCTGATCTTAGAAATATAATAAATAGACTCTATAATATAATAGTTATTAGTAAAAACACCTATAAACTATGGATGAAAACATGTCAAATCCATAGTCTATTAACTCCTTCAGACTTACCCTTTTGCTTGTCCTCAAGCAAAACAAACAGGTAGTCTCTCTGAAAGAGGTTTAAAACAGCAGGGACTCACATGATTTAAAACTTAAAATCATCACCTCTAAATTATTGCAATCCACATCTAAAAAGTCCTAATCACAAAAGCACATTATACCATATCCTAGCTTAGCAACAAAATTCATCTAGCCAACAACTTAGCAAATCTTGTCTGTCATTCCCCTCTACCAACCTCAATTCTTAGCATAAATAAAAGTCCAGGCTTTACCTTGGGAGTATCGATCACAGGATGCAAGGACTTTCAAACAAGTACCTGGACCTGCAGGTAAACTTTAGTTCCTATCTTCTCTCTCTACTAATTTTCTCTCCTAGTCAAAGTCTGCTTATATTAGCAAGATCATTGACCAAGACTGGACAGGCTTCCATGAATCAAGCAAGCCTTAATGGTGGTTGCCACTAAGTCATGTTCACTTCTTTTTGACCTATATCCTAGGATTATTTTTGAAGCAAGCCTTAATGGTTGTAGCCACCAAGTCATGTTCTAATCCTTTACCTATGAAATTCTTATGAAGCAAGCCTTAATGGTTGTAGCCATCAAGTCCTGTTTGAATTCCTTCCTAATAAATCTCTATACAAATAATAATAACAAATATATATATATTTTTTTAATTTCGAAAATAGAGAGAGAAAGGGTGATAAATCTATATACACAAGGCTTTACCTTCCAGACTTGTTTGAAGAATCCGATCCCATGCATTCCAAGCCCCAAGACAAGCAGTTGTGTCAAGTTTAGTGTTGGAGGTCAGCTTTGATTCCTTCAAAACAATCTCAGCAAGAGTGGATACTTGACAGGTTGATCCACTTTAGTATCTTTAGTACTATCTGCAATCAGTAAGTCTAGAATGGTGCTAAAGAGGGGTTATATATCTAGCAAAATCTAAAAGTTCATAATTCCCTTCTTGACTCAATAATAACTTAATTTTGAAAACATTTTAATAAGACTAATAAGTAGATAAACATCAGTAAACCTCCCCCAGACTTAAACTACACTATCCCCAGTGTAAACTCAGTCGAAGTTATGGTGAGAAATAAATCATAAGGACTCAATGTAACAAGTAAGGACGATATACCATACCAGAATGAATGTCGACCGATGTAATGATGTTGATGTCGGTCGATGCAGGTAAGACCATGTCGATTGATGTCGACAGTTTCGCGTTGGTCAATACTGATGGCAACCGTCTACTCGGTTCCCTTTTTTTTTTTAAAACCAAATAGTGGGTTGCCTCCCACTCAGCGCTTTGTTATAATCATTTAGTTTGACTTTGGAGGTGATTTGGCTAGTAATGTTGAGAACTGGGACTTGTTGGAAAACAAGTATCCATCTCTTCTTTGCGCTTGTTGAACCATGTACCAGTGAAGTCTCTCATAGCTTCATCACCTCTACGCCATTTTCTTTCATTGTTACAGTTGTGTTTTCCATTCTCTGCAATCTTTCTTCAAGATTTTCCAAGTTGAACTGATGTCTCCTATGTGTGGCGTAAGTGTCAGCTGAGATCTCCTCTCCATGGTAATGTGTGTCGGACATGTCTTATGTCATCTTTGGTACTAGCCAGCCTCGGTTTGTAGCGTCGTCGACCGATGTTCGGTGGTGAATGTCGGACGATATGTTGTTGTGTCTGTCGATCGATAACAAAGCTTCTGCTCGACGGGCAATGTAACTCTGAATCTCCACCAATTCCCTTTGTATAGCTTCAATCTTGGATGTCAAAGCACCGATGCTAAGATCTATTGGGAAATAGATGTCATCACATCTCCCATCGAGCCTCTCTTCTGTAGTTTCCAGAGCTCTATAGATCTCTTCTACCAACTGATCTATCTCCTCTCTGGTGTGAAGATCTTTTTGAGACTTCTTCGTATGTGGGCGTGGTGGACTGTCGTTGATCGATGCTGACGTGTGGTTGTCGATCGATGTGTAATGATGCCTGTCGATCGATGGGGGTTGTCTTCTGTCGATCGATGGAGGTCGAGCAACGTCGGTCGCGTGCTGAAGGCTGGCTATGTCTTTCTTCATCTCCTCCATGCAAGTAGTTAGCCAAATGATACTATCATTCAATGGATAGTAGACACCATAAAGCTTCATCTGGAAAGCTTCTTCGTTCTTCTCGTGTTCTCCACAGACTCCATAGAACATCTCATTGATCTCGTCCTTGGTGTAGATCTCTGGTACCAGCTTTGCCTGTGTGAATAGGTTAGCATGTTCAGGAAAACATATGTAGCTTGGCTCATCTCTTGATGCTCTTTCCAGAACACTTCTGATATCCGTGTTGTGAAGACGAATGGTGTTTCCATCCAGATCTCTGGCATGTCTCTGATCATCTCTGTAGACTCCATACACATTTTTCTCTTCCCATTAGAATTTCATGTTACCATAGAGATCGAAAGCTCTTCTGCCGAATTCTGGCTGTCTGTCGACTGATGTTGGGAAGGCAACGTCGATCGATGTTTGAGTTGGATGGCGAGACTTTTGTATGAAGTTGTTGTCTATGACACCAGCTGTGTCATAGAACTCCTTTGTAGCCTTCTGTTCTGGATTGTTGCGGTGATGCATGAACAGATTGTCTGCTCCATTGGCTGTCTGAAGGATACCTGCGATATCTTCTCGAGATACGCATAGTGTGCGGCCGTCAATTGCTTTTGCGTAGCCATCAGGGTCCCTGAAAATACCAAATTCGTCTGGAGTTAGTTAGAAACTGGTGATTGAATTTATTTTTTTCGCTTACAGTGGTGTTTAGTATTGGACAGATGTCAATCGATGTTGCATTGTTGTGGTCGATCGATTCTCGGGTGAAGATCGATGGGATGGCTTGTTCGTGTTCTTTCCCAAGCAGCTTCTTCTCGGATCTGATCTGTTCCATCGGGTTTTTGCATGTTGAGAAGCTCCTCGTCTGTGAAACTGTCTCGTAAATTATCTTCTCCTGGTGCACAGGTTGCTGTTTCTACTGGAAAGCTTTCGTGGTGGTGTTCATCTGCCCAACTGCCAATCAGGTAGTCTCCTTCTTGTGCACGGTTGACGTCAGTGTCGATCGATTTGTAGTAGGCAGTATCAGTCGATGCTCGTTTTCGGTATCGTTGATGAGGTTGAGTGTCAATCGATGGCCAACTTGTCATGTCGATCGATGGTCCATTCCTATTCCAGGAGGAATGATGTAATAGTTTATCTTCCTCATCAATGATGGCTCTGTACTCAGCAGCTCGTTCCTCCTCATAGTCTTCATCATACTCTTTTGTATGCATGTGTTTTCTGGTGTATGCTGCAATAGCGGGATTGTAGTAGTCGTTCTCCTAATCATCTGGACGACTATCGACTGATTCTTCCTGTGGTATGTCGGTCGATTTCTGATGACAACTGTCGATCGATGTTGCTGCGTGAGTCTCGATCAACGCTGCGCAATCAGTTTCGTACTCATTTCCACAGTGGCAAGCTGCAATAATTCCTGGATCATTGATTCTTCTTGAGATTGTCTGTGGCGTCTTGAATGGGATAGGGTCGTAGTGGGCATTAGGATTGATGAGTGTTAGACACAACTGGTTGGTTTGCAAGTTGCACACTGCTCCCACTGTTGACAAGAAAGCTCTCCCAAGTAGTAGAGAAGAGTTCCAGTTTAACTTGATGTCCAAGACATGGAAATCAACTGGAACTAGGGCATTACCAATCTGCACCTCTAGGTCTCTTACAATATCTCCTGAGTTTTTCGTGGAACAATCCACAAAAGTGAATAATTCCTGCGTAGGCTCCACCTGCAGACCCAGATTGTAATACCGCGTCTTAAAAAAAAAAGCCATAATTTTGGGTTTTATGGAATTTTTCGGGGAAGCCGAAGGCTCGGGAAATATTTATCCTCAAGGTTAAAGTTAGTCTAGAGTCTATTAAAAATATTTATCTCATCAGAACGGGAGCAGAAAAATATTCGGGATTGATCGCGGGACGAAAATTCACCAGAAGGGCCGAAATCGCGCAAATCGACCGAGAAGCTCGAGGTGGCTTGATCTAAGGGATCAGGACGTGGTGTCAACCATTTAACCTGTTGAGTTTCAACACAAGAAGGAGGTGTAGACGTGCATGAAGCAGTTCCATGCAGCTTGACACACAGAAGCACGAGGTGTCGCAATACCTGCGATCTGCGCATGCGAACCGACATGCAGAGGCCCGTGTGTCGCGATGCATGAACATCAGACATGCTGAAGGTCAAGTGGATGTGGAGGTGTCTTCTGGCATGGCTAGAGAGCATGCAACAGGGCATTTGGACACCCATGTGTCGCCACACATGCGACCGGAAGCATGCAGGACGACACATAGGCGATCAGGTGGCTCATTCTTATTGGCCGGAAACTTCTATATATACCCAGCTACCCTGGTTCATTTTTACTCATTCAGACACACCAAGGACACTCCAAAACGTGGCTTAGAGAGAGAGAAAAAAAAGTGAGGTGCTTTAGAAGTATAGACATTTTTCGAAGATAGATAAACTGCCGGGAAGTTCCGAAAGACTGTCAAGAAGAGAAAGAAGGTTCTTTCCGAGTTCTGATCAGTGCAGACCAGTTTATTCAAGACACTGAGGTTGGGTTTTGGGATTTAACATCACGGTACGAAGACGAAGATTTGGAGGGGATAAAAGGGGTTTGGTCAACATCCGGAATCAAAGAGTCGAGCCACATCGCTTAATCACTCCGAGTCACGGTTAATTGATTGTTAACGAATTTTTAATGCAGGTTACTGACATCGGAGACGGCTTCGGAGCTAGGATAGCCGGACCGGTCTAGGTGTCAGTTTGTGGATC
>NC_027751.1:17369519-17373702 GCF_000695525.1 Brassica oleracea var. oleracea | reverse complement strand
TTGTGTGAGAACCTCGTGGGTGGTTCTAGTAGTAGTTGCAGGTCATTGCTTCCTCAAATGGTACCAATAAGCCGGTCGTGGTCCGAAAATTGGTGGGCTCGGTTTAACTTGGCTTGATCACCAAGGCCGAGTGTCACACGTGGATGTGACAGCCCCCGGCGAGTCCGATAGAGGACCGGGGCACGGAGATTCCGATTGAGGACCGCGACCGGGCGATTCCCGAGCGCCTACGCCTGTGTGGTGTTATAGTGAAGGGATTGCCGGTGTCCCTTATGTGGAGGAAGAATGATTCTGTTGGGCCCTAAGAGTATATATATATGGTTGATTGATGTGACACTCATAAAGATTTATTATGGTTTAATGCTTTATTGCTTAAATCGGTCATGCTTTATTATTTTGAATATGGATTGTTGAACTACCCGTCTTGCTTGTGTTTGGGGTTGGGTTTAGAATGACGGGTAGTTGTATATGCTAGATAGGGAACCCTGGCTCACTGAGTGAAACTAGTTTACTCACTCCTCACACCCTTTTGCAGGTGACCAGTAGAAAGGACCATAGAGCTCGCGGAACTGTAGGAGCTGGTGTAGATTGGACATCTTTTGCTAAAGACTCGTTTTCAAGATATATGAATGTATGTTTTACTTTCGGCTGCGTCCATGGACCCTATGTATAATATATTGGGCTTGTGAACTTCATGTGTTATATATATGAAATAAAGTATGTTTTATATTTGTGACGTGATGAATCTGATATTAGGTTAGTCCAACCTAACACAACTCTATGATTCGGTATGGGTTGCAAAGCCTTAGGCCGAAGATTAGAGGAAACAAGTTTTGAATGGATATTCTGGGTTACAGAATTATGTTTGTGACTTGGAAATTCTATTCTCAACCCGTTGTGACACTTCTGGACTTGGCAGAGGAAGGTCGTTAGGGCATGTTGTTGTTTGATTGTTGCCCGGCCGACTGACCGATGTCTAAAATGGTTCGGGGGTGTTACACAGATGGTCTGCCATAACCCTAGGTAGGAAACTGACTGATGATCCTGTGTCGCACAAGACATGTGGGAACTCAATACCCTTCACCGTGCATGGTATTGCAAATTTCCCAGGATCACTCTTCTTCTTCAATGTAATCCTCATTCTCATCTTTTCTCTAGCTTCACAGAACATTTTCCTGATGTCTTCTTCTTTCTCCCTTGTCTCTCTGAAGAACATCCACAATCTGTGGGTATATAAGTATCCTCAAATGGCTTATCTATAGGAATCCTGAAGACTCTCTTCCGGAAACTTTCATTTTCCTTATCATTGGCCCCCCTCTTCAGATGTTTCGCCAGTTTTTTCTTTCTTCTCCTTAGGGTTCTTCCAGTAGGAACCCTATCCTCTTCCATAGGATCTTCTCCATCATCTGAAGGTGTCCTGACGGGCTCTGGTAGGTATTCTAAAGGTTTGGGTTTGGGCCTTAGTGCATTGAGTCGTGCAAGATCTATCTTTGGCATCTGCACTCGGTAGGTAATTGGTGCTCGTCGATCGATAGGCGCTGGAGGTTGTTGATCGATTGCGGCCTCTGAGTGTCAATCGATGGAGGATTCTCCATGTCGATCGGTGCAGGTATCAGCTCGTCGAGGGATTCTGACTTTATCAGAGCTGGGCGGACATGGGTGTTTTGATGTGAACTCCTCTTGAGTTAGAATATTCACGGCATTGCAAGATGCGGCTGACTCCATAGGCGTCGTCGATCGATGCTCTGGAGTTCCTGTCGATCAATTTGGGCTGGTGTACGTTGATCGATGTTCGTGGTCTGGCGTCAATCGACACCATTGCGATCCGCCGAAACTCATCAAACTTTCTACCTCGAAATCTCCTTCTTGCAGCTTCTCTTCTTTCACCACTTGCCAAAAATCATCCTCAATGATGGCATTTACGTGGTGTTTCATCACATCATCCCCTACTCCTCTTGTTGAGGTTTCCTGCCTCTTAACAGCATCTCCGGTCTGCACAACCTGCATCTCCTGCTTCTTCACATGGGTGCTCAAAGTCTCAAACTTTGTGTTCAGGTTGGTGTAGACAGACTCTATCTTCCCATTGAAGTCCACTGTCATTCGCTGTTGTGCCTCAAGAACCCTATCGAGCATCTCTTCAATCTTGCTCTCTTGAGTAGGTGGCGGTGGCTTCTGGTAGTAGGAACTTCCATAATTCATGTTGTTGTTGTAGCTGTTGTTGTAGGGTTTCTGGTACTGTGAATTTTGGTTGAAATTACTCCTATTTCCATAAGAGTTTCTGTTTCCACCCTGGTTTCCAGAACCTTGGAATCCAGTTCCATCAATGTAGTTCACCTCTTCTTCATCTGCTCTACCCTCTACAGCTTCTGCATCTTCAACAAAGGTAACATGCTTCCTGAGAAGCTTGTGAACACTATCCAGCTTTGCCTTCACCTCATCCATGTGATCATTCCCAAGGACGGTGGCAGATCTTTTCCTCTCAAAATCAGTGTTCTTGGTGATGTTGCTGGATGCTAGGGTTTCAATAACCTTGACTGCCTCCTCTGGATTCCTGGTGTTGAAGTTTCCATTGCTGGAAGCATCAAGAGCCATCTGGTACTGCGCCGCGATGCCTAAGAATGCATTCTTGATGTCGCTCTAGGATTTAAGAGATCCTGGTTGTAACTGCTTGAGCCAATGGAGAGCTTCTCCAGCAAGTGGGTACCTGGAGAGCTTGCATAACATGTAGTCCTCCGAGACTCCCTCGACTCTAATAGCAGAAATCAGATACTCGAACCTCTCCAGATGGTCCATAGGATGCCCGTGGGATAATCCATGGTAGGGTAACTGTCCCACAAGCGTGTAGTACTGCGCTTTCAACTCAAAATCCCTCTTGATAGTGGGAGGACGAATGGCTGATCTGTTGGTGTAGTATCGATCTGGACGATTGTAGTCAGCCAATGTTCTGGGTTGTGCAACCTCATCCACAGGTAAAGTAGTCAGGGATTGTAGCCCCCTGAGCATCTATCCTCTAACCTGCTGCATTACGCAGATGACCCTCCTGGTAATGCAGGTCTCCATTGTTGTCTCGTACAAGTATCAAAGGCGCAACCATGTCTCGCGGCTCAGTATCAATCGATGTCTGGGATGGAATATCGATCGATGTCGGATGAAGGATGTTGGTCGACGGAAAGTGAGTGTTTTCGGTCGACAGGGGTGAGAGAGTATCTGTAACAACCCCGAACCGTCCTAAGCATAGGTCGACCCACCGACCAACAATCAAACAAGAACATGACCAACGGACGACCCACACCAAGGGTTGGAGATGAAAGGCCAACCGTCCAGCCAATAATCAAACAAGAACATGACTGACCGTCCAACCCGACACCATTGTCTGGAAGCGCTACGTGACGGGTTAGGGACGATCCGGCCAGAGTCACAAAATTTACTCCACAACCTTGACCAATTCGTCCCCTAACACGTCCCGCTGCGTCAAGGCACAAGGCTTTACAACCCGTACCTAGAGTTAGCGTTTTCCGTTAGATCGAGGCCTAAAGCTTTTCAGCCCGTACCACGACCTAACGTTGTGTTAGACCGGACTAGTCAAATATCAGAGTACTCATGAAGCGCATATAAAACATTTACTTTTATTGATTTAGGAAATATCCATACATTGAAATAATTCAAGATTGGGCCCGGCCTAATGCCAAATCGAGCCAACAAAAAACATAACACAATAACGTTTACAAAAGGCATGAAAATCTACACCGGCGGTCCTAACGTCCAGCACCATGCTATCCAATCATCCTTACCTAAAGCGACCTGCAAAAAGGACAACGAAGTTGGATGAGTAATCTAGCATTACTCAGTTAGCTGGTGGCCTCTATCCGCAACCTAGACAACCCGAAATAACAATCAATCTAGCCCTAGCATGCAATAAAAGCTAAGGCTAAGCAAACTGTTACTAAGTTAGACTTGGCCTCCTGCCATAATCTAGCTTCAAGTAACGGGAACATTCATTAAAACAAGTCAACAACCAATCCCTAGTTAACCATATATACGCTTGAGTTCAATATTCATGTAGTGTTAGACACTTAGATTATTAAGTATCATTAACCGATCGACCAACAATCAGACAAGAACATGATCGGCCAACCAATGATACCGTATAACTTTAATATCCACCACCCTTCACAAGCAATCC
>NC_027751.1:17366213-17369463 GCF_000695525.1 Brassica oleracea var. oleracea | reverse complement strand
CCAATACTCGTAGTCCAGCCTATATGGCATAGGACCCGTAGTATCAACATCACAACCAGGAGATCGGCCTATATGGCGAAAGATCCCCTAGACAACAACATTACCACAATCCCTGCACAAACAATAATCACTACCAAGCAATCATCACTAAGGCATGTCTAATCCATAACTAATCAACCAAGTAGTAAATAATCAAGACATGCATCTCATCTTAATCTTAATTTAACTATAATCGATCATCTTAGTCCTAGTCAGGTTATTATCTCAGTCTTAATTCCATTTCATCTCAGCATAGCCCGTGCTAAACTGAGTCCGGTTTATTGAATAACCCTAAGGACTCTATCTTGCAACAGTGTGAGCATTCTACTCTATATTAATACTCGATCTTTCCTGAGTTCCAAGTGGAACTCAAACAAAACCAACTCACAGTGTTCTAGGCGAGAAGAAGCTGGTAGATTGGAGAGGACTTGGCCAAAACCCAAGGGACGACTTGACTGGACTGGACTGAACTGATCTCGACTTGGACAGAACCTTGGCTTCACCATGAAGAAACTGACAGGCCTGGAAAGACTGATCTAGACTCGGACAGAACCTCCTTTAGCTCCTGGACAGTTCTTCGGACTTCCCGGCTGAGTATCGAGTAGAACTTCGACTGTTATGAACCCGTAGAACTGAAATAACTCTGGACAGCATCTCCACTTGATCATCAAAGGAACTGAGTGGCCTGGATGAATTCAGTTGGACAGAACCGTCCCTAGGCGCTGACTCGAAATCAGTAGAGAACTGACCTCGAAAACTCTCTAAAACTCTTGAAATAGCTCGGAATCACTTGCTTTCTTTATCTACTTTTTTCTCACGTTTTTAACTTGGTTTGGACAGGTATGAATGTGAAGAAATGAGCTGGGGTCGTGGGCTATTTATTGAAGACAGCAACCAATAAGCTTCAGGTTGGTGGCAGCCCGTGTGTCGCTTCGCATGGCTCCGGACACATGCGCGGTGGCACCTCGTGCTCCACATGGCTGGCTTCATGTCTCAGCCTCATGCAGGACGACACACCTCCTCCCACATGTCAGGATGCATGCCTGGAGTGCATGCAAGACACCACACCAGTACACACATGTCGATCAGCATGCTTCGGTTGCATGCGCGGAGACACCTCGTGCTTGGTCGATGCACCTCGTGCTTCTACATGTCAGGCTGCATGTACAACTTCCATGCACGACGACACCTCGAGCTTCTTTAGACACTCAGCTTGTTTGATGGTTGACATCACGTTCTAAACCCATGCAATGAGCCACCTCGAGCTTCTCGGTTCATTCGCTTGATTTCGGTCTTTCCGGCAATTTTCTGATCCGCTATTAACCCCGAATATTTTTCTGCTCCCGTTCAGATGAGTTTAATATTTTTAATAAACTCCAATCTGAACTCTGACCTTGGCCGTAAATATTTCCCGATCCTTCGGCTTCATCGAAAACTTCCATAATACCAAAATTTTGGTTTTTGTCTAATTTTGGGTTTTCCCGTCGTGCTTGGTTCCAAAACATCCATCTGATCAATCTAAGGCATTGTCAAACCATGGCCTAGTGGAATTCTTGACTCATGGTTCAAACAAGAACAATCTGACCGCCCGCAACTCGACCACCACAAAGATACTCGTTTTTTTTTTTTTTTTTTTTTTTTAACGGGTTTCTACATTCCCCTCCCCCTTAATAGAATTCCTCCTCGAATTCTTAGTTGCGCAATTGCTCATCTTCACGAAATTATCCACTCTTCTCCATATTTCTTTACGTGTCCACAATCGTTCCTTAAGGGTCCTCCTCAAGGCCTCCACAATCGACTTCAGTTGAATGATCGCTGGATCATCTCTTACTGTTGCTCTGCAATAACACTCTGATTTCCCATGATACGAACTTGTCCATGCTCGTTCCTGGTTACTCCAACCATTTTCTCGATCTTCGTCTTCCCAACTCTTGATGAAGTCCTTTCCCAATGAAGTCTTGTTTCCCCCCATCCGTCCAGTCCATACCACAGCCCAGTTCTCTGAATCTGTCTCTCCTCTTTCGCTTCGGGTTTGGGTTTGGCCCCGAACTCCCTCCACTTTAAGGTTTTCATCCCTTAAAGTTCCGATGAACGAACACACTTACTCGCTGCAACTCAAAAGAACACTTCACACACAAGTTAGTAGACAGCTAATCCCAACAGTCTACTAACAACAACCTAGCAATGCTAACCAGCAACCTAACAGTTCTAACCAAGCAACCTAGCAATTCAAAATTCCACTATCTCAATCCTAATTCCTAAAACCACAAATCGTATCGCTGGATGTGACCGGTTTCCCTAATGCCTTTTGTGACTCATTTTGACTCGAGAAAAAAAATTCCCAAGAACATGACTGACCGTCCAACCCAACACCATGGTCCGGAAGCGCTACGTGACGGGTTAGGGACGATCCGGCCAGAGTCACAAAATTTACTCCACAACCTCGACCAGTTCATTCCCTAACACGTCCCACTGTGTCAAGGCACAAGGCTTTGCAACCCGTACCTAGAGTTTGCGTTTTCCGTTAGATCGAGGCCTAAAGCTTTTCAACCCGTACCACGACGTAACGTTGTGTTAGACCGGACTAGTCAAATATCAGAGTACTCATGAAACGCATATAAATCATTTATTTTATTTGGAAATATCCATACATTGAAATAATTCAAAACTGGGCCCGACCTAATGCCAAATCGAGCCAACAAAACACATAACACAATACCGTTTACAAAAGGCATGAAAATCTACAGCGGCGGTCCTAACGTCCAGCACCATGCTATCCAATCATCCTTACCTAAAGCGACCTGCAAAAAGGACAACGGAGTTGGATGAGTAATCTAGTATTACTCAGTGAGCTGGCGGCCTCTACCCGCAACCTAGACTCTAACCCAGACAACCCAAAATAACAATCAATCTAGCCCTAGCATGCAATATAAGCTAAGGCTAAGCAAACCGTTACTAAGTTAGACTTGGCCTCCTGCCATAATCCAACTTCCAAGTAACAGGAACCTGCATTAAAACAAGTCAACAACCAATCCCTAGTTAACCAAATATACGCTTAAGTTCAATACTCATGTAGTGTTAGACACTTAGATTATTAAGTATCATTAACCGGTCGACCAACAATCAGACAAGAACATGATCGGCCAACCAATGATACCGCATTGCTTTAATATCCACCACCCTTCACAAGAAATCCTTCAAACACATACAA
>NC_027751.1:17357295-17366059 GCF_000695525.1 Brassica oleracea var. oleracea | reverse complement strand
ATTTAGGACTTAATATCAGAACCTGCAAACAAATCAATCAACAACCAAAACCACAACTATAATAAGATAGTAACTACCAATGACTCGATCTTACTCGTAACACCGTATATCGGTACTATAATAACTAGAGGGTTCCATATCCCTCTGAGACACACTAACACAACACTCTAACCTGGGCCCTGGTGACTTCGTGTTCCTCCTCTCTATCGGTAATATCCTATCTCCCTACCACAAAGGCCAGAAGAAGGAACTTTCAACCGACCGCGGCCCACAGTCCTTCGGGTCACTGCCACATTACACCGTCGTGTAATACTCAGCCATAGGACATGACCCCGTTCGTCTGAGTCTTCCCGATCCAGCGAATAAGAAGTTTCCTTGAACCCGCTGGGTACGAGGGCGAGGAAACACTAGTCCACCCCAAAACATGCCTAGCATGGGCAGGTTTCGCACCTGCTGTCGGCATAACACACACTCGACACAATTATCCCTAAGAAAGACCTAAGGGACAAGACTCCAACCCAAAGCTAAACAATATATAGGAGTCTACAACAATATCAACCAATACTCGTAGTCCAGCCTATATGGCATAGGATCCGTAGTATCAACATCACAACCAAGAGATCGGCCTATATGGCCAAAGATCCCCTAGAGAACAACATTACCACAATCCCTGCACAAACAATAATCACTACCAAGCAATCATCACTAAGGCATGTCTAATCGATAACTAATCAACCAAGTAGTAAATAATCAAGACATGCATCTCATCTTAATCGTAATTCAACTATAATCGATCATCTTAGTCCTAGTCAGGTTATTATCTCAGTCTTAATTCCATTTCATCTCAGCATAGCCCGTGCTAAACTGAGTCCGGTTTAATAAATAACCCTAAGGACTCTATCATGCAACAGTGTGAGTATTCTATTCTATATGAATACTCGATCTTCCCTAACTTCCAAGTGGAACTCAAACAAAACCAACTCATAGCGTTCTAGGCGAGAAGCAGCTGGTTGATTGGAGAGGACTTGGCCAAAACCCAAGGGACGCCTTGACTGGACTGGACTGGACTCGACTTGGACAGAACCTCGCCATCACCATGAAGAAACTGACAGGCCTGGACAGACTGATCTAGACGCGGACAGAACCTCCTTTAGCTCCTGGGCAGTTCTTCGGACTTCCCGGCTGAGCATCGAGCAGAACTTCGACTGATCTGAACCCGTAGAACTGAACTAAATCCGGAGAGCATCTCCACTTGATCATCAAAGGAACTAAGTGGCCTGGACGAATTCAGATGGACAGAACCGTCCCTACGCGCTGACTCGAAATCAATAGAGAACTGACCTCGAAAACTCTCTAAAACTCTTGAAATAGCTCGGAATCACTTGCTTTCTTTTTCTACTTTTCTCTCACGTTTTTAACTTGGTTTGGACAGGTATGAATGTGAAGAAATGATTTGGGGTCGTGGGGTATTTATAGAAGACAGCAACCAATCAGCTTCAGGTTGGTGGCAGGCCGTGTGTCGCTTCGCATGGCTCCGGACGCATGCGCGGCGGCACCTCGTGCTCCACATGGCTGGCTTCATGTCTCAGCCTCATGCAGGACGACACACCTCCTCCCACATGTCTGGATGCATGCCTGGAGTGCATGCAAGACACCACACCAGTACACACATGTCGATCAGCATGCTTCAGTTGCATGCGCGGAGACACCTCTTGCTTGGTCGATCCACCTCGTGCTTCTACATGTCAGGCTGCATGTACAGCTTCCATGCATGACGACACCTCAAGATTCTGTAGACACTCAGCTTGTTAGATGGTTGACACCACGTTCTGAACCCATGCAATGGGCCACCTCGAGCTTCTCGGTTCATTTGCTTGATTTCGGTCCTTCCGACAATTTTCTGATCCGCGATTAACCCCGAATATTTTTCTGCTCCCGTTAAGATGAGTTTAATATTTTTAATAAACTCCAATCTGAACTCTTACCTTGGCCGTAAATATTTTCCGATCCTTCGGCTTCATCGAACACTTCCATAATACCGAAATTTGGGTTTTTGTCTAATTTCTGATTTTTCCGTCGCGCTTTGTTCCAAAACATCCATATGATCAATCTAAGGCATTGTCAAACCATGGCCTAGTGGCATTCTTGACTCATGGTTCAAACAAGAACAATCTGATCGCCCGCAACTCGACCACCACAAAGATACTCGACCATTCTTTTTTTTTTAACGGGTTTCTACAGTATCGGTCAACGGAACTTGGGTCGACGGTGGTTGAGCAGAATCGAGCGACACACAAGTGGTGTTGTCGGTCGATGAGGAGCGCGCTTCCTTGTGGATCGAAAATTCCAAAATTGCAAGATCTGGTGAGAATAGCAGTTGAGTTTCCTTGTTGCTTCTGGTACTGCTGGGCATGTACCTGAAAATCCTAGAAAAATTTTATGTCAAAAACTTAACAAAAATTAGATAAATAGGCGATCAAAGCTCCCCGGCAACGGCGCCAAATTTGATACCGCTCAAATTATCCTAAGGAGTGATTTCTACTCTCTCAAATAAGAGGTCGAGTTGTTGTACTTAGGGATTGAATTCACAGGGAGCTAGGGAACCTAGGAAATCTAATATGTTTTGTTAAGCAAGATGGTTTTAGAGTTTTTTAATATAAATTGTAGTTTTTATATTGAACAAGTATTTGTTCAATAGCTTGGTTGAGGTTTTGGTGCTTAAAAAGGAAATAGTTAGACTTAGGGTTTTTATTCAGGAAACTTGGGATTATAATCCTCCTACAGATGCCTAATGAGTTGCATGCATGATAATGTAAAGCTCAACTACTTAGTCTACAAGTCCATCAGCGTTCACAATGTTTGGACTTGTCTATTAACTAGATTTATTGATCTCAACTATCGTATTTTGATCAATAGAAAGTGTCGATCGATAATCCAATAGGGATATCGATTGATACACCTTTTATTGATCGACGCGCTCTAGTCAAGCTTTATGCGCGGGTTGAATAACAGCTTACTAAGCTCACTAGATCAGCTCTCGCTTTGCTCATAGCAAGAAACATAGTTCTATTCGAATGTTTTCAGTATGGGAATAAAGCTCTCGCTTTTATCAATCAATCCAAGAGCAGGTTCTACGTAGCTAATCTAGACACATGCATTAATGAACAATCCTAAAGATGATTATCACAACTCAGCAATCTATAGTTGGGGCTAATCCCTCCTAACCTATTTAAACCCTAAAATCTAACAATGGAATTACTCAGACATGGCTAAGCAATTCATAACAGCAGTTAAGTATAAAAACTTCATTAGAATAGTAAATAGATATCAATGGAGTTCCAATCACAAATTATAACTTTGGATCTTCTCTCCAATCTACCAGAAGCAACAAGGAAATATAATAAATAGAGTCTATAATATTTCCAAAATGCTTGCTCCAGGAGCTCGATGGTCATATCGGGTGCTTACTCCAAATATCTCTAAAATGCTCCAAAATCATCACTTATCTTCAAATCACTCATGATCTTATAAATATAATAAATAGACTCTATAATATAATAATTAGTAGTAAAAACACTTATAAACCATGGGTGAAAGTTGGTCAAATCCATTGTCGATCAACTCCCCCAGACTTTCCCTTTTGCTTGTCCTCAAGCAAAACAAACAGGCAGTCTCTCTGAAAGAAGTTTGAAAACAGCAGGGACTCACACAATTTTAAACTTAGAATCATCACCTCTACAATATTGCAATCCACATCTAACAAGCCCTAATCACAAAAGCACATTATACCATATCCTAGCTTAACAACCAAATTCACCTAGCTAACAACTTAGCAAATCTTGTCTGACATTCCCCTCTTCCAACCTCATTTCTTAGCATAAATAAAAGTGCAGGCTTTACCTTGGGAGTATTGATCATAGGATGCAAGTATTTTCATACAAGTATATGGACCTGCAGGTAAACATTAGTTCATATCCTCTCTCTCCACTAATTTTCTCTCTTAGTCAAAGTCTGCTTATATTTACAAGATCATTGACCAAGATTGGACATGCTTCCATGAATCAAGCCTTAATGGTGGTTGCCACCAAGTCATGTTAACTTCTTTTTGACCTATATCCTAAGATTATTTGTGAAGCAAGCCTTAATGGTTGTAGCCACCAAGTCATGTTCTAGACTTGTTTGAAGAATCCAATCCCATGTATACGAAGCCCCAGGACAAGCAGTTGTGTCAAGTTTAGTGTTGGACGTCAGCTTTTGTTCCTTCAAACAATCTCAGCAAGTGTAACTTAGTTGACAGGTTGATCCACTTTAGTATCTTTAGTACTATCTGCAATCAGTAAGTTCTAGAATGGTGCTAAAGAGTGGTGAGATAACAAGAAAAAATCTAATAAGTTCATTATCACCTTCTTGACTCAATAAAAACTTTATGTTTGAAAATATTTTTTAAAATTCATGAATAAACTAATATCATTAAACCTCCCCCCAGACATAAACTACACTGTCCCCAGTGTAAACTCAGTTGGAGTTATGATGAAGTAATTCATAAGTACATAATGTAACAAGTTAGAATGATATACCATACCAGAATGTATGTCGACCGATGTAAGGATGTTGATATCAGTCGCGGCAGGTGATGCTATGTCGATCGATGTCGACAGCGTCTCGTCGGTCGATACATACGGCAATCGTCTACTCTGATATTTTTTTATGACCTGCAATAATTAAAAACCAACATAAATAGTAGATTAATATAAACCAAAAAAATATTACCTAATAGTGGGTTGTCTCCCACTCAGCGCTTTGTTATAGTCATTTAGCTAGACTTTGGAGGTGATTTTGGCTAGTATGTTGAAAGCTGGCACTTGTTGGGAAACAAGTCTCCATCTCTTCTCTGCGCTTGTTGAATCATGTACCAGTGATGTCTCGCATTGCTTCATCTCCTCTGCGCCATTTGTCCTTCATTATTGTAGTTGCATCTTCTATCTTCTGAAATCTATCTCCAAGACTCTCAAGACTGAACTGATGTCTCATAACTGTGGCGTATGTGTCAGCTGAGATCTCCTCTCCATGGTTGTGTGTGTCAAACATGTCTCATGTCACCTTTAGTACTAGCCTCCCTCTGTTTGTTGCGTCGTCGACCGATGTCTGTCTGTGAGTGTCGGTCGATTTATTGTTGCATCTGTTGATCGATGCTGATGCTTCTGGTCGACGGGCAATGTAACTCTGAATCTCCACTAATTCCCCTTGAATAGCTTCAATCTTGGAAGGCAAAGCACTAATGCTAAGATCCATTGGGAAATAGATGTCATCACATCTCCTATCAAGCCTCTCTTCTGTAGTTTCCAGAGCTCTATAGATCTCTTCTATCAACTGATCTATCTCTCCCCTGGTGTGAAAATTTGTTTGGGACTTCATCGTATGTGAGTGTGGTGGGTTGTCGTCGACCGATGCTGGTACGCGGTTGTCGATCGATGCATGTAAGCGACTGTCGATCGATGCCTGTTGATGTCTGTCGACCGATGTAAAGCGAGACACGTCGGTGGAACGCTGAATTCTTGCTATGTCTTGCGTCATCTCTTCCATGCAAGTAGTTAGCCAACTGATACTATCATTCAATGGATAGTAGACTCCATCAAGCTTCATCTGGAAGTCTTCTTTGTTCTTCTCTTGTTCTCCGCAGTTTCCATAGAACATCTCATTGATCTCTTCCTTGGTGTAGATCTCTGGTACTAGCTTGGTTTGTGTGAATGAGCTAGCATGTTCTGGAAGACAGATGTAGCTGGGGTCATCTCTCAAAGCTCTTTTCAGATGTCTTCTGATATCTTTGTTGTGAACGCGAATGGTGTGTCCATCTACGTCTCTGGCGTATCCCTGATCATCTCTGTAGATTCCATACGCATCCTTCTCTTCCCAGTAGAATTTCCTAGTACCGAAAAGATCAAAGGCTCTTATGCCAAATTCAGGACGTCTGTCGTCCGATGTTGGGATGTTAACGTCGATCGATGGTCGAGTAATGTGACGAGACCTCTGTTTGAAGAGTTTATCTATTCCACCAGATGTGTCATAAAACTCCTTTGTAACCTTCTGCTGGTGTTCTGTAATAGTGCGTTGTTTCATGAAGAGGTTGTCTGCCCCATTGGCTGTATGAAGGATGTCAGCATTATCCTCTCGAGATACGTGCAGTGTACGTCCATCTATTGCTTTTGCGTAGCCTTCTGGGTCTCTGAAAATACCAAATTCGTCTGGAGTTAGATACTGGTTATCAGATTTATCTTTCTCGCTTACAGTGGTTTATGGTTTTGGATGGCTGTTGATCGATGTTGTATGGTTGATGTCGATCGATGTTGAAGGATTGATGTCGATCGACGGAGGAATAGCTCTGTCGATCAGATGGCTGAATCCCAAGCAGGATCTGCTCGTTTCTGATCTGTTTCTTCGTGTCTTTACATGTTGAGAAGTTCCTCATAAGTGAAACTCTCATGAAGTTCATCAGCTCCTTGATCACTGTATGCTGTCTCTACTGTGTAGCTCTCGTGATGGTGATCATCTGCCCAACTTCCTATTGAGTAATCTCCATCTCGGGTAGCATCGACGTTAGTGTCGATCGATGGGTAGTAGGCGATGTCGGTCGATGCTCAAAGGTGGCTTGGTTGATGAGGTTAAGTGTCGATCGATCTTGATCGGTTCCTGTCGATCGATGTAGATCGGTTCCTGTCGATCGATGGCGAATTTTTTTTCCAAGAGGAATGATGGAGAAGTCTATCTTCCTCGTCAAGAATCGCTCTTTGTTTTATGGCTCGTTCTTCCTCATAATCTTCATCATACTCCTCCGTATGCATGTTGTGTGTTGCCATAGTGGGATTGTAGTAATCGTTTTCCCATTTTCCTTGATTACTGTCGACCGATTCTTCTGCTGCTCCGTCGGTTGATTTTTGCTGGGCATTGTCGATCGATGTTGCAGTGTGTGTTTCGATCAAAGCCGAGTATCTGTCTCGTACTCAGCTCCACACTGGCATGCTGCAATGATTCCTGGATCATTGATTCTTCTGTGGGTCGTATGTGGCTTCTTGACTGGAATAGGGTTGTAGTGGACATGAGGATCTATGAGCGTTAGGCACAACTGGCTGGTTTGCAAGTTGCACACTGCTCCCACTGTTGACAAGAAGGCTCTCCCAAGTAATAGAGAAGAGTTCCAGTTCAGCTTGAAGTCCAAGACATGGAAATCTACTAGAACTAGGGCATTACCAATCTACATCTCTAGGTGTCTCACAATCCCTCCTGAGTTCCTCTGAAAACAATCCACAAAAGTGAACAATTCCATGGAAGGCTCCACCTGCAGACCCAGATGGTCTGCCATAATCCTAGGTAGGATGCTGACTGATGCTCCTGTGTCGCACAAGGCATGTGGATTAGGTTAGGTTAGGAGGGATTAGCCCCAACTATAGATTGCTGAGTTGTGATAATCATCTTTAGGATTGTTCATTAATGCATGTGTCTAGATTAGCTACCTAGAACCTGCCCTTGGATTGATTGATAAAAGCGAAAGCTTTAATCTCATCCTGAAAACATTCTAATAGAACTATTTTTCTTGCTATGAGCAAGGCGAGAGCTGATCTAGTGAGCTTAGTAAGCCTTCATTCAACCTGCGCATAAAGCTTGACTAGAGCGCGTCGATCGATAACACACTTGAATAATCGATCGACGGTGCAAAAGATGTATCGATCGATATCCCATTAGATTAATCGATCGACACTTTCTATTGATCAATATAACGAGAATTGAGATCATAGATCTAGTTAATAGTCAAGTCAATACATGCGAAAGCTGATTGACTAGTTGATCAAAGTAGTTGAGCTTTACATTATCATGCATGCAAATCATTAGGCATCTGTAGGATTATAATCCCAATTTTCCTGAATAAAAACCCTAAGTCTAGCTATTTCCTTTCTAAGCACCAAAACCCCAAACCTGCTATTGAACAAACACTTGTTCAATATAAAACTGCAATTTACATTTAAAACTCTAAAAATAATCTTACTTAACAAATCATATTAGAATCCTTAGGTTCCCTAGCTCCCTGTGAATTTGATCCCTAAGTACTACAATTCGACCTCTTATTTGAGAGATTATAAATCACTCTTTAGGGTAATATGAGCGGTATCAAATTTGGCGCCGTTGCCGGGGAGCTTTGATCGCCTATTTTTCTAATTTTTGTTAAATTTCTGACATAAAATTTTAACTTTGGATCTTTTCAGGTACATGCCCAGCAGTACCAGAAGCAACAAGGAAACTCAACTGCTATTCTCACAAGATCCTGCAAGTTTGGAACGTTCGATCCGCAACGAAGCGCGCTCCTTAACGACCGACAACAACACTTCTGTCTCGCTCGATTCTGCTCAACCACCGTCGACCCAGACACCAGTCCCGTCAACCGATTCTCGCTCACCCCTGTCGATCGACAACACAGACCTTCCGTCGACCGACATCATCCACCCGACATCGATCGACATTCCATCTCGGACATCGATCGATACTGAGCCGCGAGACATGGTTGAGCCTTTGTTATTTGTTCGGGACAACAATGGAGACCTGCATGACCAGGAGGGTCATCTGCGTAATGCAGCAGGTCAGCGGATAGATGCTCAGGTGGCTGCAATCCCTGAGCCTGATGCTACTGCTAAAGGTACTACCTTACCTGTAGATGAAGCTGTGCAACCCAAAACGTTGGCTGATTACAACCGTCCAGATCGATACTACACCAACA
>NC_027751.1:17355407-17357242 GCF_000695525.1 Brassica oleracea var. oleracea | reverse complement strand
TACTACACACTTGTGGGACAGCTACCCTACCATGGATTATCCGACGAGCATCCTATGGACCATCTGGAGAGGTTCGAGGATCTGATTTCTGCTATTAGAGTCGAGGGAGTCTCTGAGGACTACCTCTTATGCAAGATCTTCAGGTACTCACTTGCTGGAGAAGCTCTGCATTGGCTCAAGCAGTTACAACCAGAATCTCTTAAATCCTGGAGCGACCTCAAGAATGCATTCTTATGCAATTTCTTTGATGAAGCGCATGCTGAAGACTTGAGGAGCAAGATTGCTACATTCACTCAGGAGACTGCAAAATCATTCAGAGGCTCTTGGATCAGATTCAAGTCTTTCCATAGAGACTGTCCACACCATGAATTCAATGAAGTACAACTGCTCAGTAATTTCTACAGAGACATCGCGGTGCAGAACCAGATGGCTCTTGATGCTTCCAGCAATGGAAACTTCAACACCAGGAATCCAGAAGAGGCGGTCAAAGGTATTGAAAACCTAGCATCCAGCAACAGCACCAAGAACACTGATTTTGAGAGGAAAAGTTCTACCACCATCCTTGGGAATGATCAGATGGATGAGGTGAAGGCAAAACTAGATAGTGTTAACAAACTTCTCAGGAAGCAGGTCAGATTTTTTCAAGATGCAGAAGCTGTAGAGGGTAGAGCAGAAGAAGAAGAAGTGAACTACATTGGTGAAGCTGGATTCCAAGGTTCTGGAAACCAGAGTGGAAACAGAAACTCCTATGGAAATAGGAGTAACTTCAACCAAAATTCACATTACCAGAAACCCTACAACAACAGCTACAACAACAACATAAATTTTGGAAGTTCCTACTACCAGAAGCCACCACCGCCTACTCAAGAGAGCAAGATTGAAGAGATGCTCGATAGGGTTGTTGAGCCACATCAGCGAATGACAGTGGACTTCAATGGGAAGATAGATTCTGTCTACACTAACCTGAACACAAAGTTTGAAACTTTGAGCACTCATGTGAAGAAGATGGAGATGCAGGTTGTGCAGACAAGAGATGCTATTAGGAGGCAGGAAGCTTCAACAAGAGGAGTAGGGGATGATGTGATGAAGAACCACGTGAATGCCATCATTGAGGATGACTTTTGGCAAGTGGTGAAGGAAGAGAAGCTGCAAGAAGGTGATTTCGAGGTAGAAAGTTTGATGAGTTTCGGCGGATCACATTGGTGTCGACTGATGTCAATGGATGCACTTCGCTCGACAGACCAGGATGAAGATCGATCGATAGAATACTCTAAAAATCGATTGACGTCATCTGCTGAATCGACTGCGAAGTGTAGTGCAGTTCGAATCATGACTCATGAGGAATTCGCAGAAAAACATCCTCACCCACCCTCCCCTTTCTACGTTAAAATCGATCCTGATAACGTCCGAATCGATCGACATGCCAACAGCAACATCGATCGACACACGGAGGCCAATATCGATCGACAACCATCGCTGCCTATCAATTGACGAGCCCCTATTACATACCGAGTGCAGATGCTGAAGATAGATGTTGCACGACTTAACGCACTCAGGCCCAAACCCAAACCATTAGAACACCCACCAGAGCCTGTCAGGACACCTTCAGATGATGGAGAGGATCCTATGGAAGAGGATAGGGTTTCTACTGGAAGAACCCTAAGGAGAAGAAAGGAAAAAGTGGCGAAACATCTGAAGAGGGGGGCTAATGATAAGGAAAAGGAAAATTTCCGCAAGAGAGTCTTCAGGATTCCTATAGATAAGGCATTCGAGGATGCTTATTACACCCACAGATTGTGGATGTTCTTCAGAGAAACCAGAGAAAACGAAGAAGA
>NC_027751.1:17348572-17355274 GCF_000695525.1 Brassica oleracea var. oleracea | reverse complement strand
CAGTCAGCATCATACCTAGGGTTATAGCAGACCATCTGGATCTACAGGTGGAGCCTTTGCAAGAATTGTTCACTTTTGTGGATTGTTCCCAGAAGAACTCAGGAGGAATTGTGAGAGATCTAGAGGTGCAGATTTGTAATGCCCTAGTTTCAGTTGATTTCCATGTCTTGGACATCAAGTTAAACTGGAACTCTTCTCTACTACTTGGGAGAGCTTTCTTGTCAACAGTGGGAGCAGTGTGCAACTTGCAAACCAACCAGTTGTGTTTAACACTCATCGATCCTAATGCCCACTACGACCCTATCCCAGTCAAGAAGCCACATACGATCCCCAGAAGAATCAATGATCCAGGAATCATTGCAGCTTGCCACTGTGGAGCCGAGTACGAATCTGACTACTCAAAATCGATCGACACTCATACAGAAACGTCGAACGACACAAGCCATCCTGAATCGACCGACGCAGAAGAAGAAAAATTGGTCGACACTTGTCCAGATGAGTGGGAGAATAACTACTACAACCCCAGACACTTGTCCAGATGAGTGGGAGAATAACTACTACAACCCCACTATTGACGCTTACTCCAAACAAAATATGCATACTGACGAGTATGATGAAGACTATGAGGAGGAACAAGCCACTGAGTACAGAGCCATCTTTGATGAGGTAGATAAACTCTTACAACATTCCTCTTGGAAAAGGAATGCACCATCGATCGACACAACAAGCTGGAATCGATCGACACTCAACCTCAACAACGATGCCGAAAGCGAGCATCGACCGACAGAGCCTACTACAAATCGGTCGACACTGACGTCAACCGTTCTCGAGAAGGAAACTACTCGATTGGCAGTTGGGCAGATGAACACCACCACGAAAGCTTTGCAGTAGAAACAGCAACCTACGCCCCAGAAGCAGATAAACTACAAGATAGTTTCACAGACGAGGAGCTGATCAACATGCAAAGACGCGATGATACAGATCAGATTCAAGCAGAAGTTGCTTGGGAAAGAACTCGTTTCAGCCAATCGACCGATACTCGTCATCAACAATCGATAGACACTCGTCATCCACAATCGATCAACATCAACAATACCACGTCGATCGATAACCGTCCAATACCGAAAACCACTGTAAGCGAAAAAGATAAATCAGATAAACAGTATCTAACTCCAGACGAATTTGGTATTTTCAGGGACCCTGATGGCTATGAAAAAGCAATAGACCGCCGCACACTACACGTATCTCGCGAAGATATCGCAGATATCCTTCAGACAGCCAGTGGAGCAGACAATCTCTTCAACCATCACCGCAGCAATCCAGAACAGAAAGCTACAAAGGAGTTCTATGACACATCTGGTGGCATAGAAAACAACTTCAAACAACGATCTCTCCATACAACTCATCCATCAATTGACGTTGACGTCCCAACAGTCGACAGACAGCCAGAATTCGGCAGAAGAGCTTATGATCTCTATGGTAAAAGGAAATTCTACTGGGAAGAGAAAGATGAGTATGGAGTCTATAGAGATGATCAGAGATACGCCAGAGATCTAGATGGAAACACCATTCGTCTTAACAACACGGATATCAGAAGAGTTCTGGAAAGAGCTTCAAGAGATGAGCCAAACTACATATGTCTTCCTGAGCATGCTAACTTATTCACACAGACCAAGCTGGTACCAGAGATCTACACCAAGGATGAGATCAGTGAGATGTTCTATGTAGTCTGTGGTGAACACGAGAGGAACAAAGAAGCTTTCTAGATGAAGCTTGATGGTGTCTACTATCCATTAAATGATAGTATCAGTTGGTTAACTGCTTGCATGGAGGAGATGAAGCAAGACATATCCAGAATTCAGAACGCGATCGACACTGCTCGACCTCCACCGATCGACAGACGCCAACCCCAATCGATCGACAGCAGACGACCCCCATCGATCGACAGGCACCATCACACATCGATCGACAACCGCTTGACAGCATCGCTCGATACCATTCCGCCACGCCCACATCCAATGAAGTCTCAACCAGATTTCCACACCAGAGAAGAGATAGATCAGTTGGTAGAAAGGATCTATAGAGCTCTGGAAACTACAGAAGAGAGGCTTGATGGGAGATGTGATGACATCTATTTCCCAATGGAGCTTAGCATTAGTGCTTTGACCTCCAAGGTTGAAGTTATACAAGGGGAGTTGGTGGAGATTCAGAGTTACATAGCCCGTCGACCAGAAGCAGCGCTATCGATCGACAGATGCAACAACAAACAGATCGACATTCACAATCAAACATCGATCGACAGTGATAAAAACTGAGGTCGGGTAGTACCAAAGATGATATCGGACATGTCCAACACACCTTACCGTAGAGAGGAGATCTCAGCTGACACTTATGCCGCACTTACCAGACATCAGTTCAACCTTGAGAGTCTTGGTGAAAGATTGCAGAGGATTGAAAACACAACTGCAGCAATGAAAGATAAATGGCGCAGAGGGGATGAATCATTAAGAGACTTCACTGGTACATGGTTCAACAAGCGCAAAGAAGAGATGGATACTTGTTTTCCAGAAAGTCCCAGTTCTCAACATTACTAGCCAAAACACCTCCAAATTCAAGCTAAATGACTATAACAAAGCGCTGAGTGGGAGGCAACCCACTGTTTGGTAATATTTATTAAGTTTTTAATATACTATTTATGTTGGTTTTTAATTATTGCAGGTCATAAAAAAAACAAAAAAAAAGATCCGAGTAGACGATTGCCATCTGTATCGACAGACGCAAACCTGTCGACATCGATCGACATTGCTTTATCTGCATCGACCGATAACAATATCCTTACATCGGTCGACATTCATTATGGTCTGATATATCGTTCTTACTTGTTACATTCAGTCCTTATGATTTATTTCTAACCATAGCTCCGACTGAATTTACACTGGGGACAGTGTAGTTTAAGTCTGGGGGGAGGTTTACTGATATTTATTTACTTATTAGTCTTATTAAAATGTTTTCAAATTAAGTTATGGTACGGCCCTGGATAGGCTCCTCTTCCTGGATCACTTGAAGGGGATGGACATGGGCTGTCTGTGGAGGTTACTAGCTCTCTGTTAGACAATGATCGACTCCCTGAAGCTATGGATACGCCTCAGAGATGGTTTGCTACTCACGACACAGGTTTACCCTCAATGTTCTTTTAGCTGAACAGAGAAAGCAGATAACAAGACAAGCAGTATTGCTGAAAATTAATAAGAAACTCTACGCTACCCTAATCCTAAACCGAGATGGTTTAATCTAATTCCTAATCCAATTCCCAATCAAAATTGGCTTGTCTAATCCTATTCCTACCCGAAATTGGTTTACTAATCCTAATTGTCTTTGGTTTGTTTTAAGTGAAATCAATTACACATAAATAGATTAAATCAATATGCTGGTTTGTCTTGAATCTCTCCTTTTGGTTTAGTTCCCATGGATTTGATTAAGTGTTGGAGAGCTTCTCTTTGTGCTTTGAATCTTGATCTCGTGATTGGCCCAGTCCAGCAACTCGCCAAGTTCTGATCCGGCTCCAGCTCAGTTTGTTCTTCATGTCCTCCTTTGCTCAGGTTCAATTCGAATAACCAGCTTCAAGCTCCTCTCCCAAGTTAGTCCACTCGGCAGCATCTTTGTTCTCATGATCTGGTTCCATTAGCTCTCCCTCGTCAGACTCACTCAGGTCCCCAATGTCTTCATTCTTGGCTGCACCATCCCCTTCTCCTTCAAAAGGATTTAACCTCAAATCCAATTCATCTGCAACAAAAGGGATCAAGTCAGAAACATTGAAAGCTGAACTTATAGTGTACTTACCTTCAAGATCAATCTGGTAGGCATTGTTGTTGATCCTTTTTAACACTTTGAAAGGGCCATCTATCCTTGGCATCACCTTCGATTTTCTCTCAGTAGGAAACCTATCCTTTCTCAGATGAATCCACACAAGATCACCTGGTTCCAGCACCATTCCTGCCTTTGTTCTTCTTCCTTGCGTACATCTTGGTGCGCTCTTCTATGTTCTTTCTGATCTGTTCATCCAAGGAACAAATAAACTCGGCCTTCTGCTTGCCATCAAGGTTAGTTTGTTCTTTCAAAGGTTAAGCACCAAAATCCCAAACCTGCTATTGAACAAACACTTGTTCAATATAAAACTGCAATTTACATTTAAAACTCTAAGAACAATCTTACTTAACAAATCATATTAGAATCCTTAGGTTCCCTAGCTCCCTGTGAATTCGATCCCTAAGTACTACAACTCGACCTCTTATTTGATAGAGTATAAATCACTCCTTACGGTAATTTGAGTGGTATCAAACATCTATCTTCGGCATCTGCACTCGGTAAGTGATAGGTGCTCGTCGATTGATGGGCGCTGGTGGTTGTCGATCGATGACGGTCTCCTGATGTCGATCGATGACGGGCTCCTGATGTCGATCGATGACGGGGTCAGATTGTCGATCGATTTTCATGTAGACAGGGCTGGGCGGATGTGAGTGTTTTGCTGCGAACTCCTCGTGAGTCATGATCCTCACGGCATTGCAAGATGCGGTTGACTTCGTAGGTGTTTTTGATCGATGTCCAGGAGAGGATGTCGATCGGTTTTGGGTGACCTCTGTCGACCGATGTTCGTGGCTTGGCGTCGATCGACACCAATGCGATCCGCCGAAACTCATTAGACTCTCTGCTTCGAAATCTCCTTCTTGCAGCTTCTCTTCTTTCACCATTTGTCAGAAATCATCCCCAATGATGGCATTCACGTGGTGCTTCATCACATCATCTTCTACCACTCTTGTCAAGGCTCCTTGCCTCTTAACAGCTTCTCATGTCTGAAGAAGCTGCATCTCCAGCTTCTTCACATGAGTGCTCAAAGTTTCAAACTTTGTGTTCAGGTTGGTGTAGACAAAATCAATCTTCCCATTGAAGTTCACTGTCATGCGCTGCTGTCCCTCGAGAACTCTATCAAGCATTTACTCAATCTTGCTCTCTTGAGTTGGCGGTGGTGGCTTCTGGTAGTAGGAGCTTCCATAACCCCTGTTGTTGCTGTAGTTGTTGCTGTAGGGTTTCAGGTGCTGCGAACTCTGGTTGAAATTGCCCCTATTTCCATAGGAGTTTCTGTTTCCACCCTGGTTTTCAGAACCTTGGAATCCAGTTCCACTGATGAAGTTCACATCTGCTTCATGAGAAGCTTGTGAACACTGTCCAGCTTTGTCTTCACCTCATCCATCTGATCATTCCCAAGGATGGTGGCAGATCTCTTCCTCTCAAAATCAGTGTTCTTGGTGCTGCTGCTAGATGCTAGGTTTTCAATAACCTTCACTGCCTCCTCGGGATTCCTGGTGATGAAGTTCCCATTGCTGGAAGCATCAAGAGCCATCTGGTATTGCACCGCGATGCCTCTGTAGAAACTACTGAGCAATTGTACTTCGTTGAATCCATGGTGTGGACAGTCTCTCTGATAAGACTTGAATCTGATCCATGAGCTTCTGAATGATTCTGCAGGCTCCTGAGTGAATGTAGCAATCTTGCTCCTCAAGTCTTCAGCACGTGGTTCATCAAAGAAGTTGCATAAGAAGGCATTCTTGATGTCGCTCCAGGATGTTTGGGATCCTGGTGGTAACTGCTTAAGCCAATGCGAAGCATCTCCAGCAAGTGAGTCCTTGAAGAGCTTGCATAGGAGGTAGTCTTCAGAGACTCCCCCGCCTTTAATAGCAGATATGAGATCCTCGAACCTCTCCAGATGGTCCATGGATGCTCGTGAGATAACCCATAGTAGGGTGTCTGTCCCACGAGTGTGTAGTACTGCGGCTTTGATTTGAAATCTCTCTGAATAGTTGGAGGTCGAATGGCTGATCTGGACGGTTGTAGTCAGCCAATGTTCTGGGTCGAGCAGCCTCATCTACAGGTAGAGTAGCTCATGTAGTTTCAGTCATAGGGATTGCAGCCCCCTAGTCGTCTATCCTCTGACTTGTTGCATTACGCAGATGACCTTCCTGGTCGTACAGGTCTCCTCTCTCATCACGTACAAGAATCAAAGTCGCAACCACGTCTCGTGGCTCAGTATCGATCGATGTTCAGACTGAAGTATCGATCGATGTTGGATGGAAGATGTCGGTCGACGGGAGATGAGTGTCTTCGGTCGATGGTGGTGAGCGAGTATCAGTCGACGGGACTAGTGCCTAGGTCGACAGTGGTTGACGAGAATCGAGCAAAGAACAAGTGTTGTTGTCGATTGATGAGAAGCGTGCTTATTTGCGGATTGAACGCTCCAAAGTTGCAGGATCTAGTGAGAATAGCAGTTAGGTTTTCTTGTTGCTTCTGGTACTGCTGGGCATGTACCTGAAACTCCAAGAAAAAATTTAATGTCAGAAACTTAACAAAATTAAATCTAATAGGCGATCAAAGCTCCCCGGAAACGACGCCAAATTTGATATCACTCAAATTGCCCTAAAGAGTGAATTTACTCTCTCGAATAAGAGGTTCAATTGCAGTACTTAGGGATCAAATCCACAAGGAGCTAGGAAACCTACTAAATCTAATGGAATTTGTTAAGTTGGATGGTTTAATGATTAAAATGTATCTAGATATAAAAAATCTGAAAAAAAAAGAAGATTAAACACAACTACACTTTTGTATTGTAGTGTCCACAAGAAACTTAAAAGGAAATAGCTAGACTTAGGA
>NC_027751.1:17337442-17348457 GCF_000695525.1 Brassica oleracea var. oleracea | reverse complement strand
AGCTCTCGCGTTTCTGGACTTGTCTATTAACTAGATCTAATGACCCAAACGAATGTGTTCGATCAGTAGCAAGTGTCGATCAATTATTCTATAGGGATATCGATCGATACACCTTTCACTCCGTCGATCGATTATCCAATATGTATATCGATCGACGCGCTTCTAGTTAAGCTTTATGCTCACTATAAGCTCGCTACATCAGCTCTCGCCTTACTCTTAGCAAGAAACTTAGCTCAATTAGAATGGTTTCAGGATGAAAATGAAGCTATCGCTTTTAACTAACAATCATAGGGCAAATTCTAGGTAGCTAATCTAGAATCAGGCATTAATGACAATCCTAATGATTATTATCACAACTCAGCAATCTATAGTTGGGGCTAATCCCTCATAACCTATTTAAACCCTAAAATCTAACAATGTACTCAGACATGGCCAAGCAATTCATAACAGCAATTAGGTAAGAAAACTTCATTAGAATTGTAAATAGATATTAATGGAGTTCTAATCACAAATATAACTTGGATCTTCTCTCCAATCTATCAAAATCCTAAAAACCTTTTGCTGATAATAGTAAAACTGGAAACACAAGAAAGCACACTTCGTCTCTAACATGGTGGCAAAGGTTATATAATTAGGTTAAAACTCGTCAGGGGCAATCTTATAAATTGGTGAAGACTTGGGTTTCAGGTCGGCTGTGGCCAAACGGGCTTTCTGCGCGCTTCGTTGTCGATCGATGATCTGATGTGAACATCGATCGAAATTTGTTCCTCAATATCGACCGATTGTCGAGCTCGATGGTCATCTCGGGTGCTTGCTCCAAATATATCCAAAATGCTCCAAAAATCATCAGTTATCTCCAAACCACTCCTGATCTTATAAATATAATAAATAGACTCTATAATATAATAATTAGTAGTAAAAACACTTACAAACCATGTGTGAAAGTGGGTCAAATCCATGGTCTATCATGAAGCAATCGGAGTTAGACCTGAGGAAGTCTATTAATCTCCTTCTTAACCCCTAATCTTGGAGCAAACCTTGAGGTTCCAGGTCTGGTCCCCTTCGATCAACGGTACGTCATCTATTTCTTCAACCTCTGGTTCCTCGGTGTCTCGAGCCGGGGGTTTGCTCTGTAATTGTTATAAGACCTTGGTCTTACTCTTCAGGGTAGTATGGTAGCTGGAGCGGGAGTTCTCTTGGTCTCCTCTGAGGAATTTCCAGGAACTGACACCAAATGAGCATTTAGCTGGATTGAGCTTCATGCTGTACCTTTGGAGAGTGGAGTAGGCTTGCTGCAGATGTTATATATGGTCTTCGGCCTTTAGAGATTTGACGAGCATGTCGTCGATGTAGCCCTCCATGATCCGCCCGATCTGTTCTGCGAACATCATATTTACCAGCCTTTGATAGGTCGTGTTGGGGAAAAATACTCAGGTATTGAATTTCTCCCGACCCAAGGCAGGACACCGGCCTCTGGGTCCCTGCTACGAGGCACTCCGGTTCCCCGCTAGGAGGCACCCCGGTTCCCCGTAACGAAGTACTCCTGGGACCGCCCCCTTCCCCCGAGAAAAGGAAAACTTTCGATAAGGAGAACCTTCCTTATTTCCGAATATGGAAGAGTTTAGCTTACTTCAACCGACGGAAGGCCCACCTTAAGAAGACTATATAAAGGGAACCTAAACGCTAAAGCAAGGGATTGACACTTCGAGACTTAGAGATTTGAGCTAGGCGGCTAGAACTAAGGTTCTTACTCAAAACTATTGTAGTTCTGGCTCTTTGATCGAATAAAATGTCTCTTTCTACTTTCTTACTTGCAAATCTATACAAATACCAGCCTTGTCCATCGTTCTGTGGTACTCACAAAGATCCTACACAAAAATCCCCTAACAGTTTGGTGCTAGAAGGAGGGGAGTAATCTAAACTAAGTGATAATAGCAGTGGACGAGCAGAACGAGCTTCCCGAAGCTACCCAAAGAGAAGCTGAACTCCAGAGGCAAATCAATGGTCTGCAAAGTCAAGTTACCGAGTTGCATAATCCCGAGCTCTCCTCGGAATTCCAGAGCCTGAAAGAGAAGCTTAACGAACACTCCAAGCAACTGGAGCAGAGCACTGAGAAGCTCAGCCAGCTCGAATCGGAGAATCTTAACCTCCTTGACAAGAACCAAGCCCTCAACATGGTGAGTAACAAGAAGCGTCAATTCTAGGCTCAGGTCCGCCCCAGGCCGACTCTGGAGACACCCAACTCCAGAACGGGTGTGAATCTCCCACCTACGGCATCGGGAGGAGACGTGATACCACTCAAATTACCCTAAAGAGAGTTGTAGTACTTAGGGATCAAATTCACAGGGAGCAAGGGAACCTAAGAAATCTAATATGATTTGTTAAGCAGATGTTTTAATGATTTAAATGTAAATTACAGTTTTTATCAAGCAAGTGTTTGCTCAATTGATTGGTTGAGGTTTTGGTGCTTGAAAGGAAATAGCTAGACTTAGGGTTTTTATTCAGGAAATTTGGGATTATAATCCTACAGATGCCTAATGAGTTGCATGCATGATAATGTAAAGCTCAACTACTTAGTCAACAAGTCTATCAGCTTTCGCATGTTTGGACTTGTCTATTAACTAGATCTAATGATCTCAACTGTCGTTTGTCGATCAATTAGAAAGTGTCGATCGATGATCCTATAGGGATATCGATCGATTCACCTTTTGCTCTGTCGATCGATTATTCCGTCGACAGCGCTTCTAGTTAATCTTTATGTGCGGGTTGAATAATGCTTACTAAGCTCACTAGATCAGATCTCGCCTTATTCTTAGCAAGAAACTTAGCTCAGTTAGAATGTTTTCAGGATGAGAATGAAGCTCTCGCTTTTATCTATCAATCCTAGGGCAAGTTCTAGGTAGCTAATCTAGAAATAGGCATTAATGAACAATCCTAATCACAATTACCACAACTCAGCAATATATAGTTGGGGCTAATCCCTCCTAACCTATTTAAACCCTAAAATCTAACAATGGAACTACTCAGACATGGCTAAGCAATTCATAACAACAATTAGGTAAGAAAACCTCCTTAGAATAGTAAATAGATATTAATGGAGTTCCAATCGCAAATTATAACTTTGGATCTTCTCTCCAATCTATCAAAATCCTAGAAAATCTTTATGTGAAAATAATAAAACAAGAAAGCACACTTTGCCTCTAACATGGTGGCAAAGCTTATATAATTAGGTTAAAACTCGTCAGGGGTAATCTTGTAAATTGGTGACGACTTGGGCTTCAAGTCGTCTGTGACCAAACGGGCTTTCTGCGCGCTTTGCTGTCGATCGATATCAAGGCATGAACATCATTCGATTATTCCTCTTCAATATCGACCGATGGTCGAGCTCGATGGTCATCTCGGGTGCTTACTCCAAATATCTCCAAAATGCTCCAAAATCACCACTTATCTCCAAATCACTCCTGAGCTTATAAGTATTCTAAATAGACTCTATAATATAATAATTAGTAGTTAAAACACTTATAAACCATGGATAAAAGTGAGTCAAATCCATGGTCTATAAATTGCCCCAGAATTATTTTCCATTCTCTGCAATCTATCTTCAAGACTCTCAAGGTTGAACTGATCTCTTCTAAGTGTGGCGTAAATGTCAGCTGAGATCTCCTCTTCATGGTCATGTGTGTCAGACATGTCTGATGTCACCTTTGGTACTAGCCGGCCTCGGTTAGTAGCTTCGTCGACCGATGTCTGTCTAAGAATGTCGGTCGATATGTTGTTGCGTTTGTTGATCGATGCGGATGCTTCTGGTCGACGCGCAATGTAACTCTGAATCTCCACCAATTCCCCTTGCATAGCTTCAATCTTGGAAGTCAAAGCACTAATGCAAAGATCCATTGGGAAATAGATGCCATCACATTTCCCATCAAGCCTCTCTCCTGTAGTGTCCAGAGCTCTATAGATCTCTTCTACCAACTGATCTATCTCTTCTCTGGTGTGAAATTCTTGTGGAGACTTCATCGGAGGTGAGACTAGTGGACTGTTGTCGACCAATGCTGGTAAGCGTTGGTCGATCGATGTTGGTAAGCGACTATCGATCGATGCATGTTGTCTTCTATCGATCGATTTATGGCGAGAAACGTCAGTCGCATGCTGAATTCTGGCTATGTCTTGCCTCATCTCTTCCATGCATGTAGTTAACCAACCGATGCTATCATTCAGTGGATGGTAGACACCATCAAGCTTCATCTGGAAATCACCTTCATACTTCTCTTGGACTCCACAGACTCCATAGAACATCGCATTAATCTCGTCCTTGGTGTAGATCTCTGGTACCAGCTTGGTCTGTGTGAATGAACTAGCATGTTCAGGAAGACATATGTAGCTTGGTTCATCTCTCGAAGCTCTTTCCAGAAGTCTTCTGATATCTCTGTTGTGAACGCGAAAGGTGTGTCCTTCTGGATCTCTGGCGTATCCCTGATCATCTATGTAGACTCCATACTCATTTTTCTCTTCCCAGTAGAATTTTCTGGTACTGTGGAAATCAAAGGCCCTTCTGCCGAATTCTGGACGTCTGTCGACCGATGGTCGAGTGGGATGGCGAGACCTTCGTTTGAAACTTTGGTCTATGCCACCAGCTGTGTCATAGAACTCTTTTGTGTCCTTCCGTTGGTAATCTGGAATGTTGCATTGATGTACGAACAAATTTTCTGCTCCATTGGCTGTCAGAAGGATGTCTGCAATATCTTTTCGAGATATGTTCAGTATATGTTTGTCTATTGCTCTTGTATAGCCATCTGGGTCCCTGAAAATACCAAATTCGTCTGGAGTTAGATACTCGTTATCAAATTTATCTTTTTCGCTTACAGTAGTTTTTTGTTTAGAGCGGATCTCGATCGATGTTGTATGAGCAACGTCGATCGATGTTGAAGGATTGATGTCGATCGATGGACGGTTTGCTCTGTCGGTCAGATGGCTGGATCTTGTTCTTCCCCAAGCAGCTTCTGATCGATGTTGATTTGTTTCATCGCGTCTTTGCATGTTGAGAGGTTCCTCATATGTGAAACCTACTTGAAGTTCGTCTTCTCCTGGCTCATACGTTGCTGTTTCTACTGCATAGCTTTTGTGATGGTGATCATCTGCCTAACTCCCAATTGAGTAGTCTCCCTCTCTCACTCGGTTGACTTCTGCATCGATAGATGAGTAGTTGGCTATGTCGGTCGATGTTCGTTTCCGGTTTCTATGATGGTGAGCCTGTTATGTCGATTGATGGTGCATTCCTTTTTCAAGAGGAATGATGTAGAAGTGTATATTCCTCATCAAGGATGGCTTTGTACTCAGTAGCTCGTTCATTTTCATAGTCTTCATCATACTCTTATGTATGCATGTTTTGTCTGGTGTATGCGGAAATAGTGGGGGTTGTAGTAGTCGTTCTCCCAATCATATGGACTACTATGGACCAATTCTTCCTGGGGTTTGTTGGTCGATTTCTGATGGCCACTGTCGATCGATGTTGCAGTGTGAGTTTCGATCGACGCCGAATATTATGTCTCGTATTCCACTCCACAGTGGCAAGCTGCAATGGTTCCTGGATCATTGATTCTTCTCGAGGACGTTTGTGACTTCTTGACTGGAATGGGGTCGTAGTGGGTATGAGGATCTATGAGCGTCAAGCACAACTGATTGGATTGCAGGTTGCACACTGCTCCTACTGTTGACAAGAAGGCTCTCCCAAGCAATAGAGAGAGTTCCAGTTTAGCTTGATGTCCAGCACATGGTAATCAACTGGAACTAGGGCATTACCAATCTGCACCTCTAGGTCTCTCACAATACCTCCTGAATTCTTCTGAGAACAATCCACAAAAGTGAACAATTCGTTTGAAGGCTCCACCTGCAGACCCAGATGGTCTGCCATAACCCTAGGTAGGATGCTGACTGATGCTCCTGTGTCGCACAAGGAATGTGGGAACTCAATACCTTTCACTGTGGATGGTATTGCGAATTGCCCAGGATCACTCTTCTTCTTCAATGTAACCCTCTTCCTCATCTTTGCTCTAGCTTCACAAAACATTCTCTTGATGTCTTCTTCTTTCTCCCTTGTTTGTCTGAAGAACATCCACAATCTATGAGTGTAATAAGCCTCCTCGAATGGCTTTTCTAGAGGAATCCTGAAGACCTTTTTTCGGAAACTTTCCTTTTCCTTATCATTGGCCCCCCTCTTCAGATGCATCTCCACTTTTTCCTTTCTTTTCCTTAGGGTTCTTCCCATAGGAACCCTATCGACTTCCATCGAATCTTCTCCATCATCTGAAGGTATCCTGACGGTCTCTGGTGGGTTGTCTAAAGGTTTAGGTTTTGGCCTGAGTTCATTTTGACGTGCAACATCTATCTTTGGAATCTGCACTTGGTACGTAATAGGTGCTCGTCGATCGATGGATGCTAGAGGTTGTCGATCGATGTCGACATCTGTTTGTCAATCGATGGGGGTCGCAGCATGTCGAGCAATTCTTACGTTATCAGGGTTGGGTGGATGTGGTGTTTTGCTGTGAACTCATCGTGAGTCAGAATCCTCTTGGCATTGCAAGATGCGGTTGACTCCGTAGGTATCATCGATCGATGCTCTGGAGATCCTGTCGATCGATGCTCTGGAGATCCTGTCGATAGATTTGGACTGGGGACTGTCGATCGATGTTCATGGTCTGGCGTCAATCGACACCAATGCGATCTGCCGAAGCTCATCAGACTTTCTACTTCGAAAACTCCTTCTTGCAGCTTCTCTTCCTTCACGTGGTGTTTCATCACATCATCTCCTACCTCTATTGTCAAGGCTTCCTGCCTCTTAAGAGCTTCTCATGTCTGAACAACCTGCAACCACGCAGCCGCGACAAAAGCACCTGGAACGCCAAGCACGGCCAAGAGGCAGCCAGGCCAAAACGCCTGCTCCTAGGTACGGACGAAATAAGTTTCACGGCCAAGGAGCAGGAGAAAGTTCTCACCCCACATCACGACGCCCTGGTCATATCGCTCACTGTAGCGAACTACCTGGTGAAAAAGATACTGGTAGATAACGGAAGCTCCGACAATAACATCATCCAGGCCGCATACAAGGATCTGAAGAAAGTGCTCTAACTCAGAGGATAACCCCACTTAGAGGGTTCAGCGGAGAAGTCAAGCAGACCACCGGAGAGGTGACCCTCCCGGTATCACTGAAGGGATCAATATGTCAACCAAGTTCCTTGTCAATGACCGTGATTCATCCTACAATATGATCCTAGGACGGCCCTGGATTCACGGCATGGGGGCCGTCCCTTTGACTCTTCACCAGATGGTGAAATTTCGTACACCCTGGGGCCTAAAGGTGATCAGAGGAGATCAAGAGTATTCCCGCTCCTGCTACCAGACTACTCTGAAGGGAAAGACCAAGGTCATATAACAATTACAGAGTAAGCCTCCGGCTCATCACACCGAGGAACCGTAGGTAGAGGAAATGGACGACGTGCCATTAACCGAAGGATATCAGACCCGACATCTCAAGATCGGCTCCAAGCTCACTGAAGGAGTGAGGAGGAGATTAATAGACTTCCTCAGGTCAAACTCCGACTGCTTCGCCTTGTCCCACGCAGATATGCCTGGGATCGACCCGAAGATCATCATTCACAAGCTGCATGTGGATCCCCTACATCAAGCCGTCAGACAAAAGAGAAGGAAGTTTCCCCCCGAAAGGGACGCGATCATAAACGATGAAGTCAGAAGCCTGCTCGATGCGGGGTTCATTCATGAGGTGCAATATCCGAAATGGCTAGCCAACATTGTCGTAGTCAAGAAAAAGAACGGGAAGTGGAGAGTTTGCATAGACTTCAAGGACCTCAACAAGTCTTGCCCGAAGGACCCTTTCCCCAATGTCATATCGACAAACTGGTCGATGCCACCGCGGGGCATCAGCAGATGAGCTTCATGACGCGTTCTCTGGCTACAATCAAATACTTATTCATCCGGAAGACCAGGAGAAAACATCCTTCATGACGTCCAGAGGGATCTACTGCTACAAGGTTATGCCCTTCGGCCTAAAAAAACGCAGGATCAACCTACCACCGACTGGTGAACATGGTGTTTGCGGACCAGATAGGGCGAACCATGGAGGTCTACATCAACGACATGCTGGTCAAGTCCCTAGAGGCTGAGGACCACATATCTCATCTGCAGCAAGCCTTCTCGACCCTCCGGAAGTATAACATGAAGCTCAACCCAGCTAAATGCTCATTTGTGGGTCAGTTCTGGCAGGTTCCTTACGTACATTGTAACCCACCAGGGTATCGAAGCCAACCCATAACAAATTAGGGCCATTCATTCAATCCCTTCCCCCAAGAACATCAAAGAAGTCCAAAAGCTAACAGGAAGAATGGCGACCTTGAGCAGATTCATCTCCAGACTCTCCGACAAATCTCATACCTTCTTCGGAACACTTAAAAATCCAAAGGACTTCCTGGGAATGGAAGAGTGCGAATCCGCTCTTCATGAGCTAAAGGCGTATCTAACCACTCCTCCTTTCCTATCCAAGCCACTACTCGGTGAGGTCCTGCTTCTATATCTAGCAGTCTTGGAACACGCCGTAAGCGCCGTCCTAGTATGCGAGGAGGGAAGCAAGCAGCTACCAATCTACTACGTAAGTAAGTCTCTCCTTGATGCAGAAACCCGCTATAGCCATCTAGAGAAGCTGGCCTTAGCCCTAATAGTCGCCTCTCGCAAGCTACGACCCTACTTCTAGGCTCACCCAATCGTGGTCATCACTTCTTTCTCTGTAAAGTTGGTTCTCCACAAACTCGAAGTCTTCGGACGCCTAGCTAAATGGGCTGTGAAACTAGGGGAGTACGACGTAATCTTTTGACCTGCTACAGCTATAAATTCACAGGTCTGGGCAGACTTCGTGTTCGAATTCTCCCCTGCCCTGCAAGAAGTACGCCTCCGAAGAGATGTCAAGGAAGAGGGAGAATGGATCCTGCACGTTGATGGATCCAAGAACGTCAGAGGAGATGGAGTGGGAATAGTGAGTACCTCGCTGACAGGGAACACAGCCTCAAGTGCCGTGAGATGCAACTTCAAAGCAACCAACAACGAAAGCGTGTATAAGGCCCTAATCGCAGGACTAACTCTCTCCCATCAAATGGGGGCAGAAAACATCCAGGTCTTCGGTGACTCCCAGCAAATAATTAACCAGGCGCAGGGAGAGTACCAAGCAAAACACGACATCATGATCCAGTATATGGCGGTCGTCCAGCGACTGATCAAGAAGTTCAGGAGTTGTAAGTTCACTCAAATCCCCCGGGAACAAAACTCGCAAGCCGATGCCCTGGCAAATCTAGGGTCCGCTCTCGAAACAAACAGCCAGATTAGCATACCCTTGCTTGTGCTTCAATGGCCAGCCACCCCGGAGGAACCCCTGTCAGAGGAAGTCTCCACTGTCGAAGAAGGCGAAACCTGGATTGCCCCCCTAATCCGGTATCTAGAGAACGATGTTCTCTCGGAAGATCGTAACGAGGCCAGGAAAGTTAAGAAGAAAGCCACAAGGTACTATATCTCCCACGAGAAGCTATACCGGAGATCCTTCTCTGGCCCGTACCTAAGGTGTGTCACACCTCGAAAAGCCGCTACAATCCTTGTAGAACTACATGAAGGAGATTGTGTATCCCACTCTAGGGTAGAAGCCTGGTGCTCGGAGCCAGAAGGGCGGGTTACTATTGGCCCACGATGGCCGCCGACGCCGACAGACAAGCCAAACACTGCGACCAGTGTCAGAGGAACGCTCCAATTTCTAAGCTTCCCCTGGAGAACCTCAAGTCCATAAGCTCACTGTGGTCCTTCAGAAAGAGGGGCATGGACATAGTAGGGAAATTCCCTATGGCGCCGATGCAGAAGGTCTTCCTTTTGGTAGTCACTGACTACTTCTTGAAATGGGTCGAAGCAGAAGCACTCAGCCGGATAATAGATCTCCAGATCCGCAAATTCCTGTGGACCTACGTAATCACTCGATTCCGGGTCCCCCACGAGATCGTCACCGACAATGGACCCCAGTTCACGAGCCACAAATTCAAGGAGTTCTGCAAGGACTGGGGCATAAAACTCACCTTTGCCACACCCCGACACCCGCAGTCTAACAGACAAGCCAAATCCACAAACAAAATCGTGTTCAACATGCTTAAAAAGCGACTGGAGGGCTCTCACGGGAAATGGGTTGAAGAACTACATTGAGTCCTCTGGACCTACCGGACCACTCCCAAAACAGCGACAGGAGAAACTCCCTACTCGCTGGTCTACGGCTCTGAGGACATAATACCCATGGAGATGCACATGAGAACAACAGTCTCAGGGTCTACCTCCCAGGAGGAGAACAACGAGCTGATGGCGCTGAGCCTCAACCCACTCGACGAAAAAAGAGAGGCCGCTCGGCTAAGAAACTGGTTCTACCAGCAAGACGTCGCCAGGACGTACAACAAGAAAGTCAGAACCAGGACCTTCCAGCAAGGGGATTGGGTTCTTCGACGAGCAGAAAAAACTACGGGGGAACTCAACCCCGGGTGGGAAGGACCCTATAAGGTCATCGAGGTGCAGAGAGCAGGTGCCTACATGCTGCAAGATAGAAAATGTAAAATACAACCCAGCTGCTGGAACGCCCTGCACCTCAAAGCCTGTCATTTTAATACGGTCCCCGGACCAAAATTTCTATACTACTATATACTATTTAAGCATTATGATTTCCTACTCCTATGTATGCTAAACGTCTTCGGACAAAACTTATAATAAAATAGTTCCGACTATAAAGGCAGAGAGGAAATCATTATACTTAAAGGGGCATACGAGCTGGATCTGGTCTCCAAAGACCTCCGATCCTGGCCCACCCTTACAAAAGTGGCACGACCACAGTGGCACTCCCACAAAGAATCAAAATGGGTATGAGACATAAAGCAGGAATGGGTATGCGCAAGCCTGAATATGCTGTCAAAACTACCTAAAACCCCTGCGCA
>NC_027751.1:17330568-17336287 GCF_000695525.1 Brassica oleracea var. oleracea | reverse complement strand
GCATAGCTTCAATCTTGGAAGTCAAAGCACTAATGCAAAGATCCATTGGGAAATAGATGCCATCACATTTCCCATCAAGCCTCTCTCCTGTAGTGTCCAGAGCTCTATAGATCTCTTCTACCAACTGATCTATCTCTTCTCTGGTGTGAAAATCTTGTGGAGACTTCATCGGAGGTGAGACTAGTGGACTGTTGTCGACCAATGCTGGTAAGCGTTGGTCGATCGATGTTGGTAAGCGACTATCGATCGATGCATGTTGTCTTCTATCGATCGATTTATGGCGAGAAACGTCAGTCGCATGCTGAATTCTGGCTATGTCTTGCCTCATCTCTTCCATGGATGTAGTTAACCAACTGATGCTATCATTCAGTGGATGGTAGACACCATCAAGCTTCATCTGGAAATCACCTTCATACTTCTCTTGGACTCCACAGACTCCATAGAACATCTCATTAATCTCGTCCTTGGTGTAGATCTCTGGTACCAGCTTGGTCTGTGTGAATGAACTAGCATGTTCAGGAAGACATATGTAGCTTGGCTCATCTCTCGAAGCTCTTTCCAGAAGTCTTCTGATATCTCTGTTGTGAACGCGAATGGTGTGTCCTTCTGGATCTCTGGCGTATCCCTGATCATCTATGTAGACTCCATACTCATTTTTCTCTTCCCAGTAGAATTTCCTGGTACCATAGATATCAAAGGCCCTTCTGCCGAATTCTGGACGTCTGTCGACCGATGTTGGGACGTCAACGTCGATCGATGCTCGAGTGGGATGGCGAGACCTTCGTTTGAAGCTTTGGTCTATGCCACCAGCTGTGTCATAGAACTCTTTTGTGTCCTTCCGTTGGTAATCTGGAATGTTGCATTGATGTACGAACAAGTTTTCTGCTCCATTGGCTGTCTGAAGGATGTCTGCAATATCTTTTCGAGAAATGTTCAGTATATGTTTGTCTATTGCTCTTGCATAGCCATCTGGGTCCCTGAAAATACCAAATTCGTCTGGAGTTAGATACTCGTTATCAAATTTATCGTTTTCGCTTACAGTAGTTTTTTGTTTAGAGCGGATGTCGATCGATGTTGTATGAGCAACGTCGATCGATGTTGAAGGATTGATGTCGATCGATGGACGGTTTGCTCTGTCGGTCAGATGGCTGGATCTTGTTCTTCCCCAAGCAGCTTCTGATCGATGTTGATTTGTTTCATCGCGTCTTTGCATGTTGAGAGGTTCCTCATATGTGAAACCTACTTGAAGTTCGTCTTCTCCTGGCTCATACGTTGCTGTTTCTACTGCATAGCTTTTGTGATGGTGATCATCTGCCTAACTCCCAATTGAGTAGTCTCCCTCTCTCACTCGGTTGACTTCTGCATCGATCGATGAGTAGTTGGCTATGTCGGTCGATGTTCGTTTCCGGTTTCTCTGATGGTGAGCCTGTTATGTCGATCGATGGTGCATTCCTTTTTCAAGAGGAATGATGTAGAAGTGTATATTCCTCATCAAGGATGGCTTTGTACTCAGTAGCTCGTTCATTTTCATAGTCCTTTGTATGCATGGTGTCTCTGGTGTGTGTCGCCATGATGGGATTGTTGTAGTCGTTCTCCCAATCGCGTGGACAACTGTCGACCGATTCTCCCTTTGGACTGTCGATCGATTTCTGGTGGCAACTGTCGATCGATGTTGCAGTGTGAGTTTTGATCGACGCCGAATATTCTGTCTCGTATTCAACTCCACAGTGGCAAGCTGCAATGGTTCCTGGATCATTGATTCTTCTCGAGGACGTTTGTGACTTCTTGACTGGAATGGGGTCGTAGTGGGTATGAGGATCTATGAGCGTCAAGCACAACTGATTGGATTGCAGGTTGCACACTGCTCCTACTGTTGACAAGAAGGCTCTCCCAAGCAATAGAGAGAGTTCCAGTTTAGCTTGATGTCCAGCACATGGTAATCAACTGGAACTAGGGCATTACCAATCTGCACCTCTAGGTCTCTCACAATACCTCCTGAATTCTTCTGAGAACAATCCACAAAGGTGAACAATTCGTTTGAAGGCTCCACCTGCAGACCCAGATGGTCTGCCATAACCCTAGGTAGGATGCTGACTGATGCTCCTGTGTCGCACAAGGAATGTGGGAACTCAATACATTTCACTGTGGATGGTATTGTGAATTGCCCAGGATCACTCTTCTTCTTCAATGTAACCCTCTTCGTCATCTTTTCTCTAGCTTCACAAAACATTCTCTTGATGTCTTCTTCTTTCTCCCTTGTTTGTCTGAAGAACATCCACAATCTATGAGTGTAATAAGCCTCCTCGAATGGCTTTTCTAGAGGAATCCTGAAGACCTTTTTTCGGAAACTTTCCTTTTCCTTATCATTGGCCCCCCTCTTCAGATGCATCTCCACTTTTTCCTTTCTTTTCCTTAGGGTTCTTCCCATAGGAACCCTATCGACTTCCATCGAATCTTCTCCATCATCTGAAGGTATCCTGACGGTCTCTGGTGGGTTGTCTAAAGGTTTAGGTTTGGGCCTGAGTTCATTTAGACGTGCAACATCTATCTTTGGAATCTGCACTCAGTACGTAATAGGTGCTCGTTGATCGATGGATGCTAGAGGTTGTCGATCGATGTCGACATCTGTTTGTCAATCGATGGGGGTCGCAGCATGTCGAGCAATTCTTACGTTATCAGGGTTGGGTGGATGTGGTGTTTTGCTGTGAACTCATCGTGAGTCAGAATCCTCTTGGCATTGCAAGATGCGGTTGACTCCGTAGGTATCATCGATTGATGCTCTGGAGATCCTGTCGATCGATGCTCTGGAGATCATGTCGATAGATTTGGACTGGGGACTGTCGATCGATGTTCATGGTATGGCGTCGATCGACACAAATGCGATCTGCCGAAGCTCATCAGACTTTCTACTTCAAAAGCTCCTTCTTGCAGCTTCTCTTCCTTCACGTGGTGTTTCATCACATCATCTCCTACCTCTATTGTCAAGGCTTCCTGCCTCTTAAGAGCTTCTCATGTCTGAACAACCTGCAACCACGCAGCCGCGACAAAAGCACCTGGAACGCCAAGCACGGCCAAGAGGCAGCCAGGCCAAAACGCCTGCTCCTAGGTACGGACGAAATAAGTTTCACGGCCAAGGAGCAGGAGAAAGTTCTCACCCCACATCACGACGCCCTGGTCATATCGCTAACTGTAGCGAACTGCCTGGTGAAAAGGATACTGGTGGATAACGGAAGCGCCGGTATCACTGAAGGGATCAATATGTCAACCAAGTTCCTTGTCAATGACCGTGATTCATCCTACAATATGATCCTAGGACGGCCCTGGATTCACGGCATGGGGGCCGTCCCTTTGACTCTTCACCAGATGGTGAAATTTCGTACACCCTGGGGCCTAAAGGTGATCAGAGGAGATCAAGAGTATTCCCGCTCCTGCTACCAGACTACTCTGAAGGGAAAGACCAAGGTCATATAACAATTACAGAGTTTGCCTCCGGCTCATCACACCGAGGAACCGGAGGTAGAGGAAATGGACGACGTGCCATTAACCGAAGGATATCAGACCCGACATCTCAAGATCGGCTCCAAGCTCACTGAAGGAGTGAGGAGGAGATTAATAGACTTCCTCAGTTCTAACTCTGACTGCTTCGCCTGGTCCCACGCAGATATGCCTGGGATCGACCCGAAGATCATCATTCACAAGCTGCATGTGGATCCTCTACATCAAGCCGTCAGACAAAAGAGAAGGAAGTTTCCCCCCGAAAGGGACGCGATCATAAACGATGAAGTCAGAAGCCTGCTCGATGCGGGGTTCATTCGTGAGGTGCAATATCCGGAATGGCTAGCCAACGTTGTCGTAGTCAAGAAAAAGAACGGGAAGTGGAGAGTTTGCATAGACTTCAAGGACCTCAACAAGTCGTGCCCGAAGGACCCCTTTCCCCTACGTCATATCGACAAACTGGTCGATGCCACCGCAGGGCATCAGCAGATGAGCTTCAAGACGCGTTCTCCGGCTACAATCAAATACTTATGCATTCGGAAGACGAGGAGTAAACATCCTTCATGACGTCCAGAGGGATCTACTGCTACAAGGTTATGCCCTTCGGGCTAAAAAAACGCAGGATCAACCTACCACCGACTGGTGAACATGGTGTTTGCGGACCAGATAGGGCGAACCATGGAGGTCTACATCAACGACATGCTGGTCAAGTCCCTAGAGGCTGAGGACCACATATCTCATCTGCAGCAAGCCTTCTCGACCCTCCGGAAGTATAACATGAAGCTCAACCCAGCTAAATGCTCATTTGTGGGTCAGTTCTGGCAAGTTCCTTATGTACATTGTAACCCACCAGGGTATCGAAGCCAACCCATAGCAAATTAGGGCATTCATTCAATCCCTTCCCCGAAGAACGTCAAAGAAGTCCAAAAGCTAGCAGGAAGAATGGCGACCTTGAGCAGATTCATCTCCAGACTCTCCGACAAATCTCATGCCTTCTTCGGAACACTTAAAAATCCAAAGGACTTCCAGTGAATGGAAGAGTGCGAATCCGTTCTTCATGAGCTAAAGGCGTATCTAACCACTCCTCCTCTCCTATCCAAGCCACTACTCGGTGAGGTCCTGCTTCTATATCTAGCAGTCTTGGAACACGCCGTAAGTGCCGTCCTAGTATGCGAGGAGGGAAGCAAGCAGCTACCAATCTACTACGTAAGTAAGTCTCTCCTGGATGCGGAAACCCGCTATAGCCATCTAGAGAAGCTGGCCTTAGCCCTAATAGTCGCCGATCGCAAGCTACGACCCTACTTCTAGGCTCACCCAATCGTGGTCATCATTTCTTTCTCTGTAAAGTTGGTTCTCCACAAACTCGAAGTCTTCGGACGCCTAGCTAAATGGGCTGTGAAACTAGGGGAGTACGACGTAATCTTTCGACCTGCTACAGCTATGAAGTCACAGGTCCGGGCAGACTTCGTGGCCGAATTCTCCCCTACCCTGCAAGAAGTACGCCTCCGAAGCGATGTCAAGGAAGAGGGAGAATGGATCCTGCACGTTGATGGATCCAGGAACGTCAGAGGAGATGGAGTGGGAATAGTGAGTACCTCGCTGACAGGGAACACGGACTCAAGGGCCGTGAGATGCAACTTCAAAGCAACCAACAACGAAAGCGTGTATGAGGCCCTAATCGCAGGACTAACTCTCGCCCATCAAATGGGGGCAGAAAACATCCAGGTCTTCGGTGACTCCCACCTAATAATTAACCAGGCGCAGGGAGAGTACCAAGCAAAACACGACATCATGATCCAGTATATGGCGGTCGTCCAGCGACTGATCAAGAAGTTCAGGAGTTGCAAGCTCACTCAAATCCCCCGGGAACAAAACTCGCAAGCCGATGCCCTGGCTAATCTAGGGTCCGCCCTCAAAACAAACAGCCAGATTAGCATACCCTTGCTTGTGCTTCAATGGCCAGCCACCCTTGACGAACCCCCGTCAGAGGAGGTCTCCACTGTCGAAGAAGGCGAAACCTGCATGACCCCCTTAATCTGGTATCTAGAGAACGATGTTTTCCCGGAAGGCCGTAACGAGGCCAGAAAAGTTAAGAAGCATGCAGCATGGTACTGTATCTCCCAGGAGAAGCTATACCGAAGATCCTTCTCTGGCCCATACCTAAGGTGTGTCACACCTCGAGAAGCCGCTAGAATCCTTGTAGAACTACATGAAGGAGATTGTG
>NC_027751.1:17316092-17329812 GCF_000695525.1 Brassica oleracea var. oleracea | reverse complement strand
GACGTACAACAAGAAAGTCAGAACCAGGACCTTCCAGCAAGGGGATTGGGTTCTTCGACGAGCAGAAAAAACAACGTGGGAACTCAACCCCGGGTGGGAAGGACCCTATAAGGTCATCGAGGTGCAGAGAGCAGGTGCCTACAGGCTGCAAGATAGAAAATGTAAAATACAACCCAGCTGCTGGAACGCCCTGCACCTCAAAGCCTATCATTTTAATACGGTCCCCGGACCAAAATTTCTATACTACTATATACTATTTAAGCATTATGATTTCCTACTCCTATGTATGCTGAACGTCTTCGGACAAAACTTATAATAAAATAGTTCCGACTATAAAGGCAGAGAGGAAATCATTATACTTAAAGGGGCATACGAGCTGGATCTGGTCTCCAAAGACCTCCGATCCTGGCCCACCCTTGCAAAAAGTGGCACGTCCACAAAATCAAAACGGGTATGAAACATAAAGCAAGAATGGGTATGCGCAAGCCTGAGTATTATGTCGAAACTACCTAAAACCCCTGTGCATCCTAGGCCGCATCGGGGTCCCTAGAGTACCAATGTGAAAAGTACATGTATCAAAATGCTACAAGCTACACAATACAGAGAACACATGGTATATTTATTGTAAAAGTACTGTGAAATATAGGGAGCAATCAAAATCCTGCTTCTCCAGACGTGGAACGCAGCGAAGCCTGGCACTTGGGTCATAACACCCACACCAGCACCCTCTAAAGCATGTTAGTGACTTCCTGCAGAAGTAGAATACAGCATCGGAACTCGATAGTGGCCAGCTTCCGGGCGGCAGAATGCGAAATCCAAACAGGTACCTGTTAGGGGATTTTTGTGTAGGATCTTTGTGAGTACCACAAAACGATCGACGAGGCTGGTATTTGTATTGATTTGCAAGTAAGAAAGTAGAAAGAGTAGATCAATGAGCTGGAACTACAACAGTGTTTGAGTAAGAACCCTAGTTCTAGCCGCCTAGCTCTAATCTCTAAGTCTCGAAGTGTTGATCCCTTGCTTTAGGGTTTAGGTTCCCTTTATATAGTCTTCCTAAGGCGGGCCTTAGTCGGTTGAAGTAGGTTAAACTCTTCTATATTCGGAAATATGGAAGGTTCTCTTTATCGGAAGTTTTTCATTTCCCGGGGGAAGGGGGCGGTTCGGGGGACCGGACACGGCGTACTTTGCAGCGGGGAACCGGGGTTCCTTCTAGTGGGGATCCTGGGAGCCGGGGTTCCTTCCAGCAGAGATCCAGAGGTCGGTGTCCTACCTGGGGTCTGGAGGAATTAAATACTTGAGTAATTTTCCCCAACAGTTTGCCCCTTATTGCTCGATTTCGTCATCGAACTCGGAGAATAACCTGTGCACTCAAGGCAACCGGAGTTGCTCATTCTCAGCAGCCTTCCCTCAGGCAGGACATCGCTCCAATGGTCCTGCGATCCCGGGTTCCATTCAGGTCGGAACCGTACTTTGAACCCGGAGGAGGATCAGTTTCCCCTATATCAGACCGGGGTCTGGTGCTACTTGGACCGCTGATTTTTGTCAAAGGTGGGAAACTCTGGGCTTCTGATGGCGTCTTGGAGACTGTGGCGCCTGAAGCTCTGATATTTTTTGAACAGGAGCTATATGCACTGATGTGCAGAGGATAGACCGGGGGCTGGGGCCTGTACGGTTGATGATACTAGATGCTCTTTTTATTCTTTCAAAAGCGTGCACTTTCCTTTTTGTAGGAAAGGTTTTCCCTTTTTTTTTTTTGCAGAGATCGGGTTTCCTTTTCGCCGCTTATGCTTTACGTCATGGATTCTTTAGGATATTTGGAAACATCCTTATTTCTTTTTTTGATCCCGCGGAAAAGGGAATAACCCGGATATAAATAGAGATTCCTAGCTGGCCCCAGCCTAACTTTAGCGCTGATTCTTAGCTGAGAAAGATGAATCCCGAGCTGCTCTCGTTTCTGTCCTCATTCGTGGGTGGTCGTACAAGGCTTCGTCGTCCTTTCACCAACCCTTTCTCATCCCTCGTTCCATCTTGGGGGAATGTTGCAGAGGCTGATAGTGAAGCGGTTCCGATGGCGCCCCTGAGAAGGCTCCGTTCTTGTTTCTTTGATGACGGTCCCCGTTCTGAGATCTGAGAGGGGGGCCTGGCTAACATGAGGAGGAAGTACGCGATTCATCCTTCAGTGGGGATGAGGAGTCCGACTAAGTTCGAACGCGCTCCGGATGGCGGAGCGGGTGAGGTGGCTGTCTATGAGGCATACTTGGAAGAGCTAACATGAGGAGGAAGTACGCGATTCATCCTTCAGTGGGGATGAGGGGTCCAAACGAGTTCGAACGCGCTCCGGATGGCGGAGCGGGTGAGGTGGCTGTCTATGAGGCATACTTGGAAGAAGGCTTCCGGGGTGTTATTCCTTCTCTTATAGACGAAGTGTCATCTTTCTTCGGTTGCCGTCGTTCTCAACTTACTCCCCTGACCTGGAGGACTTTAATGGCTATCCAAGTACTTGGAGAACTCCATGGATCTTCCATCGGGGTGCATGAGATTTTATACTCTTATTACTTTGCTCCGATGTCAGTTGTCTATTAAAGCGCAGAACCGGCGTCTTTCTTATAATCCTCCACCAAGACTAGCGAGGGCTGCTTTATCGGCTGGGGGTCTATCTTCTATCTCGCCAACAAGCGCCGAGATTATGTCTAACCGGAACCTTCTGGTAGATGCTCACAGAGATTGGCTTACGAGGCACTCCTTCTCCGTGGCCAGGTGCATGACATGATGGCTTGCCGGGACCTACTAATTCATCAAGTGAGAGCTTCGGCTAGGTCGGAGCTCATGAAGGAATGGCTGGAGAAGCGCATAGATCATTGGATCCGGAAGAAGAATATCAGCGTCATCTGTTTCTATCCGGAGGGTTTAACCATCGATCGGAGAACTTGTCCAAGGATGCAACCCCGAGATCTGTTATAGGGTCGCGATTCTCGGAGGGACCTTCTTTCTGATTGATCTTTATCTTTTGAGACATTGGTTTTTGTTTCTTTCTTTTGACTAAAGGCTCTTTATAGCCCTCTCCTTGATTTTATGAATAATGATGCTTCATGGTTTACCCTTTTACTCCTTATTGTTGCACGCTTTTTCTTTAAGAAAACATCTTTCGCTTGTTTCTCGATCGAAGTGGGACTTTGTAGTCTGTGATCCCTCTTTTCTCGTAGTTTGAATGATGGGACCTAGGGAGACGGGCTTATATCAGAAGGTTTCCGAATTAGAATACAGACTGTTGGAGTCTAGAGGATGATCTCCTAACCCAGAGGTTGCATGATGACCCAGAGGTCGTGGAGGAGCCCGGAGGTTTCCCTTGATCATAAGGTTTTTATTCGAGACCCTGTGGTCTTTTCTCTAGGTCATGGGACCGAGACTGGGGCCCGAAGGCGATGTAGGAACCCGAAGATTCTCTGACAGATCCGAAGATCGCTGGTTGGAACCCGGAGGTTTCTATGATTGTGATTGAACCCTGAGGTCGTACAAGCGTACAAATCTTTTCCTTTTGATCCGGAGATCGTATCGGGACCCTGGAGTATTTGGACCTTGAGGTCGTCTGGGAACCCGGAGGTTCTTTAGGGACGTAATGACCCCGATGCGCCCTAGGCTGCACAGGGGTTCTATCCTTTTTTCTAAAATTGTATTTAGGCCTTTGACGCCATGTTGGAACCCGAAGGTTTGAATCCGGAGATCGCTGTTTGGAACCCGGAGGTTCGTTGAAGTTGTAATGACCCCGATGCGCCCTAGGTGTTAGGGTATTTTTGTGTACAAGCGATCCGTGCTCAGATCTACGGAATGATAGGAGGAAGGAGACGTGTCGTTGAGTGTATTCTCCTGCTTCGATAATTGATAAACCAGGAGATCCTGCTCTTAGGATACTGCCATATGGGTATGGGCCAGTATATATCATCGGTGCCTTAGTAGCAGCAGGGGAGATTGGTCGTTAGGCAGGGGCCGCCTATCGATAGTGAAGAGCGCGAGGTCTTCATGATCTATGATCATTGGTTCCGGCTGCCAAGGTCGGTCCTTGGGGGCCTCCTGATCTGTACTTGATGGTTCCAGCTACCAAGGTCAGTCCTTGGGTATCTATGCACGGGACCATGGAAGGCGTTAGGATTTATAGCTGCATGCTTCAGTGGGGACTGCCTACGTACCCTTCAGTGAGGGATCAAGTCGTCCGTAGTTAATGTAATAGGAGGCACGGAGCCTAGATGGGCGCGGAGCCTGATGGAGGAACATAGCCTGATGGAGGCGCGTAGCCTTGGGAGCACGGGGCTCGAAGCACGGGGCTCGAGTGGACACATGGCCTAATGGGCGCGTAGCCTTGGGAGCACGTAGCTCTGTAGTTGGTAGGAGTCATCTGTTCTAGGGGGCACATGGCCGGAACAGATGGTAGACATGTCGATATGCTGCAGTGAGCATGATGTGTCGAGGTGCTTCAGTGCGCATGGAGGGACCCTGCTGATGAGCTAGAGATCGTGGCCTGACCCAGTACGTAAAGTTGTAGACGTGCTGCAGGGAGCATATATCTTCATCTAGTTGACAATAGTCGCAGGGATTCGTCGGTTATAAGCCTGTAGATGAAGATGGTCTTCTAGGTGCGAAACCTTGCCTTGGCGGCTGTAGAATTGGTGAGCTCTGGTCATCGACGTCTTTGACCCCTTCATTTAGGTTTAGAAACCTATATTTATAGTGGAGGTCGTGCCTCTCTCCTAGCATTTGGAAATATTCATTATATTGTTAGATAATAAAATATTTCCTTTTTTCTTTAGGGAATTCATATGTATTAGAATACTTCCTCTTTCTCTCGTATTTAGGGAGATTCCCTCTTGTCCAAGTTGGTTATCTTATTAAAGGAAGATTTCCATTTATCCTAAGACAGGATAAATCATTCGGCTTGGAAGTCGGAGGCTGTAGGCAGGGACCCAGACCCGGGGGAAGGGACCCAAACCCGGGAGAAGGGACCCAGACCCGGGGGCATGAACCCGAGACCTGGAGGCAGGAAACAGGATGCTGGAAGCCCCGGAGGCCGAAACTGAGGATCCTCATGCTTGATCCTGCTGGCCTTGCTTGCGCCTCTTGAGCTTGTAAAAGCTGTAATGGACTTTCATTCAGGTCTTCGTGCCGGTCTCCTTATTGTGTTTGGCATACTTGATGCTCCTTGAGGTTTTGAGGTTGTAGTTGTAGGTTCTTGGAACCTGGAGGATCCTGGGCATGTTTTCCCAGTATCTGAAGATTTAGAGATATATCCTTCTAAAACTCATGGCTCGTAGATGAGATTCTTCATAAATCGGAGGTTGTATGGACTTTTTGTTCAGGGACCCGGAGACTGGATGGACTTTCGTCCTGGAACCCGGAGTCTAGATGAACTTTTATCCAGGGACCCGGAAGCTATAGGATAAATCCCTTCTTCAAACCCGAAGGTTTTAGGATGTAATCCTTTTGGACCCTGAGGTCATAACGTGTTATGTCGAGCTCTGCTCCTTTGAGTAAGCTTCTCTTAATCGTGTGCGACATTGCACTCTGTCCCCTTAGGTGGACCACTATCAATGTAGTTTTTTAGATGTTGCATTCGGCCACTCAAATGTAGGCACTATCAACATCTGTTTATAAGTTCGTAAACTTTCAGACGAGTATCGTATTCCACCTCTCTTAGGTAGGTTTCTATCGATATGAATTCCCCTACGAAGGATCCATGGACCTTCATTTCTGGCCCGGAGGCCGTTTATAACCCGGAGGTGTTTATGAACCCGAAGGTCGTTTTGAACCCGGAGGTCACTTTTGGACCCGGAGGTCATGTGGGAATTCGGAGTTTCTCCTTTAGATCCTAAGATTGTATCTGGACCCGGAGGTCTTGTAAGGACCGGGAGGTCATTTGGGAACCCGGAGGTTCCTTAAGACCCTGAGGTCGAATAAGGACCCGAAGGTTGTTTGGGAACCCTGAGGTCGTATTTAGGACCCTGAGGTCGAATAAGGGCCCGAAGGTCGTTAGGAAACCCGGAGGTTCCTTCAGACCCAAAGGTCTTATTTAGGACCTTAAGGTCGAATAAGGACTCGGAGGTCGTTTGGAAACCCAGAGGTCTTATATACGACCCTGAGGTCGAATAAGGACCCGGAGGTTGCTTGGGAACTTGGAGGTTCCTTCAGACCCTGAGGTCGAATAAGGACCCGTCGGTCATTTGGGAACCCCGAGGTTCCTTCAGACCCCGAGGTCGTATTTAGGACCCTAAGGTCGAATAAGGACCCGGAGGTTGTTTGGGAACCCGAAGGTTCCTTCAAACCCTGAGGTCGTTTAGGAACCCGAAGGTTCCTTCAAACCCTGAGGTCGTATTTAGGACTCTGAGGTCGAATAAGGAACCGAATGTCGTTTGGGAACCCGAAGGTTCCTTCAGACCCAGAGGTCTTATTTAGGACCATAAGATCGAATAAGGACCCGTAAGTCGTTTGGAAACCCAGAGGTCTTATTTAGGACCCTGAGCTAGAATAAGGACCCGGAGGTCGTTTGGGGACGCAGAGGTTCCTTCAGACCCTGAGGTCGTATTTAGGACCCTGAGGTCGAATAAGGACCCGAAGGTCGTTTGGGAACCCGGAGGTTCCTTTAGACTTTGAGGTCGTATTTAGGACCCTGAGGTCGAATAAGGACCCAAAGGTCGTTTGAGAACCCGGAGGTTCCTTCAGACCCTGAGGTCGTATTTAGGACCTAGAGGTCGTTTTGAACCCGGGGTTATATAAGAATCTGGAGGTTTACCTTTTCCAGGCCCTGGGATCTTTTCAGGACCCGGAGACTGCATGCGGACCCGAAGGTTATTAATAACCTGTGGGTTCTGATCTAATAACCCTGAGGTTATCTTTAGAGCCGGAGTTCGTAAGAACCCGGAATGTTTTGTTTTTCGCAGGGACCGTACTTCGCCTTTCTAGGCAAGACTGCTACCGGTACCTGCTTGGATTTCGCATTCTGCCGCTCGGAAACTGGCCACTATCGAGTTCCTATGTTGTATTCTACTTCTGCAGGATGTCACTGACAGGCTTAGAGGGTGCTGGTGTGGGTGTTATGACCCAAGTGCCCGGCTTACGCTGCTTTCCACATCTAGAGACGCAGGATTTAGATTGCTCCATGTAGTTCACAGTACTTTTGCAATGAATATGTACCACGTGTTCCCTGTATTGTGTAGCTAGTAGCGTTTTGATACAGGTACTTTTCACAATGGTACTCTGGGGACCCCGATGCGCCTTAGGCTGCACTGGGGTTTTAAGTAGTTTTGACAGCATACTCTGGCTTGCGCATACCCATTCCTGCTTTACGTCTCATACCCGTCTTGATTTTTTGTGGGCGTGCCACTGTGGTCGTTCCACTTTTTGTGAGGGTTGGCTAGGATCGGAGGTCTCTAGAGACCTGATCCAGCTCGTATGCCCCTTTAAGTATAATGATTTCCCCTCTGCTTTTATAGTCGAAACTATTTTATTGTATGCTTTGTTCGGAGACGTTTAGCATACATAGGAGTAGGAAATCATAATGCGTAAATAGTATATAGTTGTATAGAAATCATGGTCCGGAGACCGTATTAGAAATGATAGGCTTTGAGGTGCAGGGCGTTCCAGCAGTTGGGTTGTATTTTACCTTTGCTATCTTGCAGCCTGTAGGTGCATGCTCTCTGCACCTCGATGACCTTATAGGGTCCTTCCCACCTTGGGGTGAGTTTCCCCTTCGTTTTTTCTGCTCGTCGTAGAACCCAGTCCCCTTGCTGGAAGGTTCTGGTTCTGACTTTCTTGTTATACGTCATGGCGACATCTTGCTGGTAGGACAAGTTTCTCAGTCGAGCAGCCTCTCTTTTTTCGTCGAGCAGGTCGAGGCTTAGCACCATCAGCTCGTTATTCTCCTCCTGAGAGGTAGATCCGGAGACCGTTGTTCTTACGTGCATCTCGGTTGGTACAATGGCCTCAGAGCCGTAGACTAGCGAGTAGGGGGTTTCCCATGTTGCTGTTTTGGGAGTGGTCCGGTAGGCCAGAGGACTCCGTGTAGTTCTTCCGCCCACTTCCCGTGCGAGCCCTCCAGTCGCTTTTTAAGCATGTTGACCACTGTTTTGTTCTTGGCTCGGCTTGTCCGTTAGACTGGGGTGTCGGGGTGTGGCGAAAGTTAGTTTTATGCCCCAGTCCTTGCAGAACTCCTTGAAGTTGTGGCTCGTGAACTGGGGTCCATTGTCGGTGACAATCTCATTGGGGACCCCGAAGCGAGTGATTAAGTTGGTCCACAGGAATTTACGGATCTGGAGATCTGTTACGCGGCTGAACGCTTCTGCTTCAACCCACTTGGAGAAATAGTCAGTGACTATCATAAGGAGGACCTTCTACCCCGGCGCCATAGGGAATTTCCCTACTATGTCCATGCCCCACTTTCTGAATGGCCATGGTGAGCTTATGGACTTGAGGTTCTCCGGGAGATGCTTGGAGACTGGAGCGTTCCTTTGGCACTGGTCGCAGTGCTTGGCTTGTCAGTCGGCGTCAGCGGCCATCGTGGGCCAGTAGTAACCAGTCCTTCTGGCTCTGAGCACCAGGCTTTGCCGCTAGAGTGGGATCCACAATCTCCTTCATGTAGTTCTACAAGGATTCTAGCGGCCTTTCTGGGTGTGACACACCTCAGGTACGGACCAGAGAAAGATCTCCGATACAGCTTCTCCTAGGAGATACAGTACCTCGTGGCTTGCTTCTTTATCTTTCTGGCCTCGCTACAGTTTTCCAGGAGGATGTCGGCCTCCAGGTACCGAATTAAGGGGGTCATCCAGGTTTCGCCTTCTTCGACGGCAGAGACCTTATCTGACGGGGGTTCCTCCAGGGTAGCTGGCCATTAAAGCACGAGCAAGGGGATACTCATCTGGCTATTCGTTTCAAGGGTGGACCCTAGATAAGCCAGGGCATCGGCTTGTAAATTTTGATCCCGGGGGATTTGAGTGTGCTTGCAGGTTTTGAACTTCTTGATTAGTCACTGAGCGACAGCCAGATACTGGATCATGCTGTCATCTTTTGCTTGGTACTCCCCCTATACATGGTTGATTATCAGTAGGGAGTCGCCGAAGACTTTGGTTTTTGTTGCTTTCTTTTGAATAAAGACTCTTTATAGCCCTCTCCTTGATTTTATGAATAATGATGCTTCATGGTTTACCCTTTTACTCCTTGTTGTTGCATGCTTTTTCTTTAAGAAAACATCTTTCGCTTGTTTCTCGATCGAAGTGGGACTTGGTAGTCTGTGATCCCTCTTTTCTCGTAGTTCGAATGATGCGACCTAGGGAGACAGGCTTATATATCATAAGGTTTCCGAGTTAGAATACGGACTGTTGGAGTCTAGAGGATGATCTCGTAACCCGGAGGTTGCATGATGACCCAGAGGTCGTGGAGGAGCCCGGAGGTTTCCCTTGATCATAATTTTTTTATTCGAAACCCTATGGTCTCTTCTCTAGGTCATGGGACCGAGATTGGGGCCCGGAGGTGATGTATGAACCCGGAGATTCTCTGACAGAACCAGAGATCGCTGGTTGGAACCCGGAGGTTTCTATGATTGTGATTGAACCCTGAGGTCGTACAAGCGTACAGTTTTTTTCCTTTTGATCCAGAGATCGTATCAGGACCCTAGTGTATTTGGACCCTGAGGTCGTGTGGGAACCCGGAGGTTCTTTTGGGACGTAATGACCCCGATGCACCCTAGGCTGAACAGGGGTTCTATCCTTTTTTTTAAAATTGTATTTAGGCCTTTGAGGCCGTGTCGGAACCCGGAGGTTTGAATCCAGAGATCGCTGTTTGGAACCCGGAGGTTCTTTGAAGTTGTAATGACCCCGATGCGCCCTAGGTGTTAGGATATTTTGTGTACAAGCGATCCGTGCTCAGATCTACGGAATGATAGGAGGAAGGAGACGCGTCGTTGAGTGTATTCTCTTGCTTCGATAGTTGATATACCAGGAGATCCTGCTCTTACGATACTGCCATATGGGTATGTGCCAGTACATATCGTCGGTGCCTTAGTAGCAGCAGGGGAGATTGGTCATTAGGCAGGGGCCGCCTATCGATAGTGAAGATCACGAGGTCTTCATGATCTATGATCGTTGGTTCCGGCTACCAAGGTCGGTCCTTGGGGGCCTCCTGATCTGTACTTGATGGTTCCAGCTACCAAGTTCGGTCCTTGGGTATCTATGCACGGGACCATGGAATGCGTTTCGATTTATAGCTGCATCCTTCAGTGGGGACTACCTACGTACCCTTCAGTGAGGGATCAAGTCGTTCGTAGTTCATGTATATGGAGGCACGGAGCCTAGATGGGCGCGGAGCCTGATGGAGGCACGTAGCCTGATGGAGGCGCGTAGCCTTGGGAGCACGGGGCTCTAGTGGACACATGGCCTAATGGGCACGTATCCTTGGGAGCACGTAGCTCTGTAGTTGGTAGGAGTCATCTGTTCTAGGGGGCACATGGCCGGAACAGATGGGAGACTTGTCGATATGCTGCAGTGAGCATGATGTGTTGAGGTGCTTCAGTGAGCATGGAGGGACCCTGCTGATGAGCTAGAGATCGTGGCCTTAGCCAGTACGTAGAGTTGTAGATGTGCTGCAGGGAGCATATATCTTCATCTAGTTGACAATAATCGCAGGGATTCGTCGGTTATAAGCCTATAGATGAAGATGGTCTTCTAGGTGCGAAACCTTGCCTTGGCTGCTATAGAATTGGTGAGCTCTGGTGATGGACGTCTTTGACCCGTTCTTTTAGGTTTAGAAACCTGTATTTATAGTGGAGGTCGTGCCTCTCTCCTTGGATTTGGAAATATTCATTATATCGTTAGATAATAGAATATTTCCCTTTTTCTTAAGGGAATTCATATCTATTGGAATACTTCCTCTATCTCTCGGATTTAGGGAGATTCCCTCTTGTCCAAGTTGGTTATCTTATTAAAGGAAGATTTCCATTTATCCTAAGGCAGGATAAATCATTCGGCTTGGAAGCCGGAGGCTGTAGGCAGGGATCCAGACCCGGGGGAAGGGACCCAGACTCGGGGGCATGAACCCGAGACCTGGAGGCAGGAAACTGGATGCTGGAAGCTGGAGTAGTCTCTTCATGAAATATTTTTCCCCAACAGTTTGCCCCATATTTTCTGGTTTCTTGTTTGAAGGCAGGAAATAACATGGTTTTCTTCATAGGAATTCGTGCGTTGCACCGTAGTATTAAGCTCCTCGTTGAGTTTGAAGTAGGACGTCGGCTCGCAGCCTGGGCCATCAAACTTCCTTGTCTGTAATGCTTAGATGTACTTGCGCTCGTCGTGAAAGGATTTGCAGCCTGATTGGAGATGTATGACCTGGAGAATGGACAAAAATCCTTGACCCCATGCAGAGACGTGGTAAACATGCTTCAATGGGCATGTGTTCGGTCTCTAGTTGTACCCTTGATTCCGATGACGTGGAAGTGGATAATCAGAAAGAACCACCATGTAAGACCTAGTAAATGCTCTAAAGGCGAACATCACTATCGCGTAGGATCAAGTTGAGCCTATAACACTTTCTTCTTCTCCTTTATAAGGATGAGACGTTGCCCCCATGGTGTAGATTGGTCGGAGTTGGCCGAAGGTTTGATGGAGAAGCCGGGAACGTCTGCATAAAGGGTGACGCTTCTGCTCATACCCCAGATGCGTGTGCTGCTCCTGTAACTATACTCGGCCTTAATTCAGGCAGGACTTAAGTTTGCACTTCTTGAGGCTCTCTGGTTCCATGAATCGTGTGGAGGAGTTTATGGGTCAAGACCCAGGAATTCTGAGAGGGAAAATCTTGGCGAGGCGAAGGATTAGGGGGATGAGGAGGTTTAATAAGCCCCGGAGGCCGAAACTGAGGATCCTCATGCTTGATCCTGCTGGCCTTGCTTGCGCCTCTTGAGCTTGTAAAAGCTGTAATGGACTTTCATTCAGGTCTTCGTGCCGGTCTCCTTATTAAGTTTGGCATACTTGATGCTCCTTGAGGTTTTGTTGTTGTAGTTGTAGCTTCTTGGAGCCTGGAGGATCCTGGGCATGTTTTCCCAGTATCTGAAGATATAGAGATACATCCTTCTGAAACTCATGGCTCGTATATGAGATTCTTCATAAATCGGAGGTTGTATGGACTTTTTGTCCAAGGACCCGGAGACTGGATGGACTTTCGTCCTGGAACCCGGAGGGTGGATGAACTTTTGTCCAGGGACCCGGAAGCTATAGGATGAATACCTTCTTCAAACCCGAAGGTTTTAGGATGTAATCCTTTTGGACCCGGAGGTCCTAAGCACTAGTAAAAAAAAACACATAGCAACGAAACTGCCACGATGAGTTCGTAGCAAATCAAAAAAAGATACGAAATTGCAACGCATTTGCTACAATCGTAGCAAACCTTGCTACGTTTTTCCTATGAAAACAAAACGTGGCAAGCTTTTGCTACGAAATTGCTACGAAAATGAACGTAGCAACTAGCTACGATTTCATACCGTATCAAATTCGTAGCAACCCACCGAAAAATACGTCCCACCAGTCAAATCCAGAGCAAGTGGCAGCGATAAAAACAAAAAAACAATAAGCAACGTGAATTTTTCGTCGCTTACTCTAAAGTAATGTCCCCTCAATCCGACAATGTGCAGGGTAAATAATGCAAGATATTTTGGAGCTTGCCACGATTATGGATCGTAGCAAATTTCGTAGCTATTTTCGTAGCAAAACGTGGCAAGAAACGTAGCAAGAAACGTAGCAATGTCATAGCAAAATCGTGGCATTATTTTTTCTATAAAAGCAACCGAGCGCTTCACTCTCGTTAGAACGAGTTTTGTATCAAAGAGAGTTCGATATTGTTGGAAAAAAGTTGAGCGTTCAATGTCGATTTATTTTTATTCAAGAGATTGGATGGATCGACACATTGATCCGATCAATAATTGTGTTTCTCGAGAGTTTAAAGAAGGGGTTGATGTTTTTATCGCATTTGTTTCCAATCAAAATTCTTTTTTAGAGGGGAAAACCATGTTATGTCCTTGTTCGAAATGTCAAAACCGAAAACAACGTGACGCGAGAACCGTGTCTCGCCATCTTTACCGAGTCGGATTCAAGAGTAATTACTACTTATGGTCAAGCCATGGAGAAAATTACTATGACGTTGGCGGATCATCAGCAGGAGGTCCATTTATGGGAGAAGAGACATTAGATACGGAAGAAGAGACATATCAAGAGAACTTTCCTGATATTATGGGTGGAGGCACTGGATCAACTCATGTATTGGATAATGTGATGGAAGCACCCGATGAGGAGCAATATGAAGATAGCGTGTTTCAAGCATTTGAAGCCGCTAATCAACCATTATATGAAGGATGTTCTGAAGGTATTTCTCAGTTATACTTGGCGTCACGTTTAATGAAAGTAAAAACCGATCATAATTTGTCAGAGTCATGTTTGGATGAGATATCACAAACTTTCAGAGATGTTCTGCCACAACCAAATCAAGCTCCTGCATCATATTATGAGACGAAGAAGTTGACAAAGGCGCTTGGTCTCCCTGTTGTGAAGGTTGATATTTGCGAGGATAACTGCATGTTATTTTGGAAGGAAGATCAAGACTTGTTGGTGTGTCGGTTTTGTGGGAAAGATAGATATCACCAGAACCGTGGAAAGGGAAAAAATCGGCCAAAACAAAGAATGTTTTACATGCCCATTAT
>NC_027751.1:17314939-17315949 GCF_000695525.1 Brassica oleracea var. oleracea | reverse complement strand
CAAGGCATATCCTAATTTCGCTGCAGAAAGTCAGAATATATATCTTGGATTAGCAACAGATGGATTTAATCCAGTTGGTATGAGTGGTGAAGCCCACTCGGTCTGGCCCGTAATTGTAACTCCATATAACTTACCTCCTGGTATGTGTATGAAAAGAGAATATTTTTTTTTATCAGTCTTAGTGCCCGGACCAAGACATCCAAAGAAGAGCATTGATATTTATCTGCAGCCGCTAATTGAAGAATTAAAAAGTTTGTGGAGTCACGGGGCAGAAGCATAAGATATCTCTAGAAAGGAAAATTTCACGATGCGGGCCGCATTAATGTGGACCATTAATGACTTTATGGCATGATGTCAGGTTGGATGACTCATGGTCGTTTAGCTTGTCCATATTGTCTAGATGATACAAAGTCATTTTGGTTGCAACATGGAAGGAAGCATAGCTGGTTTGACTGTCAACGAATGTTTCTGCCTAAAGACCATCCTTACAGGAGAATTGTCCAAGCGTTTCGAAAGGGAAAGACGATAACCGATGATCCTCCACCATGGTTGAATGGAGAAGAAATACTCCGTGAAAGAATCAACAACATCGAAGGATTGAAGAAAACTGTTGAATGTGGAAGCAATGGACACGAGAAACCTAGAAGAGTATTTTTTGGGATTTGCCGTATTGGGAAAATCTTCTTCTTCGCCACAATGTGGACTTTATGCACGTTGAGAAAAATTTCTTTGATAATATTATCAACACGGTGCTTAATGTTCCCGGGAAGACGAAAGATAATGCAAAGTCAAGGATGGATCTACCTGATTTGTGCAGAAGGCAAGAGTTACATATCAAAGATGATGGAACGATGCCAGTGCCGATATTTCGGTTGTCTAAAGAAGAAAAAAAAAGAATTCTTGTGATGGTTGAAGGATGATATAAAATTTCCAGATGGGTACGCTTCAAAGTTTAGTAGATGTATTGATGAGACAAATTCGAAGCTTTCACGCCTGAAAAGTCATGATTG
>NC_027751.1:17302827-17314815 GCF_000695525.1 Brassica oleracea var. oleracea | reverse complement strand
TTTTGTGTAGAGATAGCACTCTTCTTTCGGGATATCTCTGCAAAGGTACCGAAGAGGGGAGATGTTGCTATTTTAAAAGAAAGCATTGCACTGAAGCTTTGTAATTTGGAAAAGATTTTCCCTCCTTCATTTTTTTATGTTATGGAACATCTCGTAGTGCATTTGCCAGATGAAGCTACCTAGGTGGTCCAGTGCAATATAGATGGATGTATCCTTTCGAGCGATACATGTACCATCTAAAGAAAAAAGTTAAAAATAAGGCACATATTGCAGGTTCTATTATTGCCCAATGTCGTAATGAAGAGATTTCTACATCTTCTGCACACTTCTTTGGGAATCCAGAAGTGCCCGCTCAAGTCTTGCAACCTGGAGATATTCGATTTACATATCAAGATCAAGATGTGCCAAATATGTTTTACCATGAAGGTCGAGTGAGTGGAAAAGTAGAACAGAGGTATCTAACCGATGATGACTACACTGTGCTGCATACATTTCTGATGCTCAATTGTCCTACATTTGAGCCCTACGAAAGGTATTTCAACCAATTTTTATATTCTACATTGCTAACAACGTTAACTGGAAATTTTAATCATTGTATAACAACTACCAAATAGGATGTTTGAGGAGTTTATGATGGAAAGAAATCCATCTATGTGTGGTAATGATCTACAGATAGCGAAAGACAACCACTTTGCAGAATGGGTGAAAAACTATGTAAGTTTTTGATATAATATGACTATCAATGTGAATTTATTATTTATAAACATGATTTTAATTAGCAGGTTGTCAATGCGAGTCAGTTATATGAGTTTCCGTTGTCGATGTTGGATTTTGTACAAGAACCGAAACGCAATTATAAAGCTTGGCCGATTTATTTCTCACGAGGATATTGCTTCCACACACATAGCCATGGCCACGATAAGAGAACCCAACATTACGGTGTCCAAGTCCGGGGTACGACGGACACTGATTATTACGGGTTGATCGAAGAGATAATGATGGTTGAGTATTCTGGTTCCATTGGGCTTAAGGCCATGGTTCTTAAGTGTAAGTGGTTTGATACAGTTGTAGGTCGGGGGATTCGAAAATATAAATCAGGAATCATCGATGTGTCACCGCGCTGGCAGTACGAGAAATATGACCCATGTATCTTATCTGGTAATTGTGATCAATTTTGCTTCATTCCTTATCCGCAAGTTCGTCTTACATCAGCAAGCGATTGGTGGGCATGTACGAAAGTTGTGCCTAGAGGGGTTCGAGAAACTTCCGAAGTTGTTCTTACTGCGTTACAAGATGATACACACAACCAAGTTGTTGCCCAAACTGAATTGTTACGCATTGAATCTTATGTTGTGGAAGATGATTCAGATTATGATTCAACGCCGGTTGTTCCTCCCAATGACGAATACATATCTGAAGATGAGTTAGAAGAATCATGTACTGATTCTGATTCCGAATCAGATTCAAATTCTTAGTGTTTGTAAGATATATGAATGTATAATATAAATTCTTAGTGTTTGTAAGATATGAATGTTTAATGTATAATATAAGTTTATATGTAGTAAATTTGTAGTATATAAAAATGTATCATATAAAAAATATGAGTGTATAATTTAAAAAAAAATAAATTTAATTTTTTTTTAAAAGATATGAATAATCCTACTTATACTATCTTTAAACCCTATCTATACCCTAACTAACACCTAAATTCTTCAAATTCTACAAATCTTCAACATTTTATTATATAATTTGTAATTTATAAAACTGTCTCATATAAAAATATTAGTGTATAATTTTTTTTTTAAAGATATTGATAATCCTAATTATACTATTTTTAAACCCTATCTAAACCCTAATTAACCCCTAAATTCTCTCTCCAAAATCTATTATTCCCTCCAACATTTTAGAGCCCAATACCCAATTCCCTCCAACATTTTGGACCCCAAAACCCATTTTACCACACTTAGCATTTTTTTCATCAAATGTTTCCTTAAGAAAGTCGTAACCTTTCTCTAAGTCGTAACCTTTCTCACTTCTCGTCTCTCACCTCTCATCTCTTTCGATCTCTCTTCAAGCTCAACTAACGACCGTCGTCGTCCTCGCCCTCCCGGCTTGACTCTTCCAGGTGAGGTTTCGATTTCTCTCTGTCTCTCTTATCTCTTTGTTTTCTCTCTTTTCATTTTGTGTTTCTCTCTTCCAGTTAGGGTTTAGTTTTTCAATCGCCACACCTAGATTTTCATGTTCTAGTGTTTCGATTTCGATTTGGGTTTCAAGTTATGGTTAGGGTTTTGATTTGGGATTATGGTTTGCTTTCGGTTTCGATTTGAGATTACGGTTTGCTTTCGGTTTTCGATTTGGGATTAGGGTTTGCTTTCGGTTTGGATTAGGGTATGGACTTTCTGTTTCGATTTTACTTTCACGTTATAGTTAGGGTTTGCTTTCGGTTTCGGATTTGTGTTTTAATTTTTCTACAATCTTAACAGCTTCTTATGTTTATCTCTGTCTACAGATGTGAGATACGTGAGACCCCAATTGAGAACCGCGTCAATGCCTGCTGTTACGACTCCTGCTCCTGCTCCTGCGCAACCAATAGGACCTTCAAGTTCAGGATCTGCGGCTCCTCCAACCTATGTGAGGAGAACAGAATATGCTCTGCTACGTGCTCCATCCAGAATAAACGAGCCACACCTTCATCCAGATAAGCTCAATGGAGCATTGTGGTAAGTGATATCATTTACTTACCATTAGTTAATGACCTTTAGCTAAGTGTTTATTATAAATTTGATGCCTTTTTTAGTTACCTTAGTTATGTGTTAATATTGTCCTTAGCTAATTCTTCTTATCCATGTGCTTAATGACATTAGCTAAGTCTTCTTATCTGATTTTGTTTGATGCTTAACATTGTCTTTGCAGGTTTGGGGTTGATCCTGAAGTTCATGCTTTTATCCGAGCAACATGGCAGGGAGATTACTGGGGGCCGTGGCAAAGCTGGATAAAGGTTCCAGAGCCGAAGAGAATAGGATGGTGGCACTCATTCATCGTAAGTGATCCTGAACCATCTCCATTTCTATTCCTAAGTATATTGTTGTAGCAACAATACTAATCACTTCTCTTCTTTTCCAGCAACAATACTACTGGGAAGACAGTCTTCATGAGGAAATCCACTTTAAATGGAAGCTTCAGACTCAAGTGTCTATCTGCGTACGCATAAGCCAAAAAAGGAAAAAGAACAAGCAACCTAAATACATCAGTGAGAACGACTGGAAAATAGTCCTTACGAATTGGTCAACAGATGGAGCAAAAGCCAAGAGCCAATCAGTAGCTGATTCTCGCACTTCGACTCCTGTGGGGTTGAAGATGCACGTCCATGGTGCAGGACCACGCTGCTTTGTAAATATTGGGTATCGTATGGTCAGCTTCCAACTTGTCTTACTTGCATTTTTCCATTTATCTAACTGCTAAATGTCTAACTTTCTGTTGTTCCTTTGTTGTAGATGATCGACCAAGGTTTGGATGCACTACCTTCATATACAGACCTTGCAAGGAAGACTCATACTCGCAAAGATGGGACCTTCATGGACGAACGAACTGAGCAACTGGTTTTAGAGGTTGAGCAAGCAGTTGAAGAGATGTTAGAAGATGGTTCTCCAGTTGGAGATAGCCAAACTTGCTCAACTGCTGGCACAGCAAATTCTAAGCGCCTTCTCCTAAACCAAGAATACATCAAGGTAATAATCTCTCTTGCTCATTATATTTGTTTCTTTTTACTCTTGTATTGAAATTGTAACAAGATCAGACTGCATTTTTTGTGACTGAATTTTCTCTGTGATAATGTTATCTTGTTTTTGTGTCCTTTTCAGCGTGGAAAGACACGCAAGGGCACCATTTATGGGCTTGGCAGTGTTCAATTCAACAACAAACATCCTTCTAAGTCAGTTCCTGCTTCACTCAACCGAAACATCAACTTGGAGACGAGAGTTTGTGGTTTGGAGACCATCACTCAGGAAATCAAGTCTGATTTCCAGACTTTGAAGTCTGATGTTCAGGCTATCAAGACTGACTTCAACCAAGGGATGGCTAAAACTCAATCAAGTCTCGACATGATTCTGCAGTGTCTTCAGCCTCAAGCGTCCAATCATGCTGCATCTACTGCACAACCAACTCAGTCTCAAGCTCCACCTCAAGCTCAAGCTCCACCTCAAGGTCAAGCACCATCTCCAGCTCATGATATGTCTCCATCTCAAGGTGAATCACAACCTCAACACATCACCAGTAACAATTCTGAGTTAGATAGGTGTTGCAACACATTCGGTTTGTAGGTCTTAGATGTGGCTTGCCCTGAATAAAGTTTATGTATTATGTTTTAATCTTTTGAACCTTCTGAATGTTGAATCTTTTGAACATTTTGGATGTTTGATCTTTTGAACGTTTTGAGCTTTTAAGAGGCTCAATATGCAATATAATTTATGTTTCTGTTTCAAAAAAAATTGTTTCTAATTAGTTTTTTTTTTAAATTGTTGAAATACCTACTCACGAAAACCATCGTAGCAAAACAAAAACAAAGAGACGAAAACATTCATCTCTAAACCGTAGCAAATTGTGCAACGAAGTAGTCGTGCCCAAATTCTTAGCAAACAAAATAAAAGATACGAAACCATTCGTCTCTAAATCGTAGCAACTTGCCACGGACACGTCAGTAGCATCTTCGTAGCATGTTAAAACAATTTTTGCTACGAACAGAATTTTCTACGATCGTATAGCTACGATTTTGAAATCGTCGCATTTCGTAGCAAGCTCTCCATATAGCTACGAAAAATCACTCATAGCTACGATTTTTGACCGTTTCTATTTACGTTTTTTTTACTAGTGAAGGTGTTATGTCGAGCTCTGCTCCTGTGAGTAAGCTGCTCTTAATCGTGTGCGACATTGCACTCTGTCCCCTTAGGTGGACCACTATCAATGTCGTTTTATAGATGCTGCATTCTGCCACTCATAAGTAGGCCACTATCAACATCTGTTTATTAGTTCGTTAACTTTCAGACGAATATCGTATTCCACTTCCCTTAGGTAGGTTTCTATCGATATGAATTCCCCTACGAAGGATCCATGGACCTTTGTTTCTAGCCCGGAGGCCGTTTATAACCCGGAGGTGTTTATGAACCCGAAGGTCGTTTTGTACCCGGAGGTAACTTTTGGACCCGGAGGTCATGTGGGAATACGGAGTTTCTCCTTTAGATCCTAAGATTGTATCTGGACCCGGAGGTCTTGTGAGGACCGGGAGGTCGTTTGGGAACCATGAGGTTCATTAAGACCCTGAGGTCGTCTTAAAGACTCTGAGGTCGAATAAGGACCCGGAGGTTGTTTGGGAACCCGGAGGTTCCTTCAGACCCTGAGGTCGTATTTAGGACCATGAGGTCGAATAAGGACCCGAAGGTCATTTGGAAACCCGGAGGTTCCTCCAGACCCAGAGGTCTTATTTAAGACCCTAAGGTCGAATAAGAACCCAGAGGTCGTTTGGAAACCCAGAGGTTCCTTCAGACCCAGAGGTCTTATTTAGGACCCTGAGGTCGAATAAGGAACCAGATGTCGTTTGGGAACCTGGAGGTTCCTTCAGACCCTAAGGTCGTATTTAGGACCCTGAGGTCGAATAAGGACCCGTAGGTCGTTTGGGAACCTGAAGGTTCGTTCAGACCCTGAGGTAGTATTTAGGACCCTGAGGTCGAATAAGGACCCGGAGGTCGTGTGGGAACCCGAAGGTTCCTTCAGACCCTGAGGTCGTATTTAGGACGCTGAGGTCGAATAAGGAACCGAAGGTCGTTTGGGAACCCGAAGGTTCCTTCAGACCCAGAGGTCTTATTTAGGACCCTGAGATCGAATAAGGACCCGAAGGTCGTTTGGAAACCCAGAGGTTCCTTCAGACCCAGAGGTCTTATTTAGGACCCTGAGGTCGAATAAGGACCCGGAGGTCGTTTGGGGACGCGGAGGTTCCTTCAGACCCTGAGGTCGTATTTAGGACCCTGAGGTCGAATAAGGATCCTGAGGTCGTTTGGGAACCCGGAGGTTCCTTCAGACTCTAAGGTCATATTTAGCACCCTGAGGTCGAATAAGGACCCGGAGGTCGTTTGGGAACCCGGAGGTTCCTTCAGACTCTAAGGTCATATTTAGCACCCTGAGGTCGAATAAGGACCCGGAGGTCGTTTGGGGACGCGGAGGTTCCTTCAGACCCTGAGGTCGTATTTAGGACCCTGAGGTCGAATAAGGACCCGGAGGTCGTTTGAGAACCCGAAGGTTCCTTCAGACCCTAAGTTCGTACTTAGGACCCTGAGGTCGAATAAGGACCCGCAGGTCGTTTGGGAACCTGGAGGTCCCTTTAGACCCTGAGGTCGTATTTAGGACCCTGAGGTCGAATAACGACCCGGAGGTCGTTTGGGAACCCGGAGTTTCCTTTAAAATCTGAGGTCGTATTTAGAACCCTGAGGTCGAATAAGGACCCAAAGGTCGTTTGGAAACCCAGAGGTTCCTTCAGACCCTGAGGTCGTATTTAGGACCCAGAGGTCGTTTTGAACCCGGGGTTATATAAGAACCTGGAGGTTTACCTTTTCCAGGCTCTGGGATCTTTTCAGGACCCGGAGACTGCATGGGGACCCGAAGGTTCTTAATAACCCATGGGTTCTGATCTAATAACCCTGAGGTTATGTTTAGAGCCGGAGTTCGTAAGAAACCGGAATGTTTTTTTTTCCGCAGGGATCGTACTCCGCCTTCCTAGGCAAGACTGCTACCGGTACCTGCTTGGATTTCGTATTCTGCCGCTCAGAAGCTGGCCACTATCGATTTCCTATCATGTATTCTACTTCTGCAGGAAATCACTGACAGGCTTAGAGGGTACTGGTGTGGGTGTTATGACCCAAGTGCCAGGCTTACGCTGCTTTCCACGTTTAGAGAAGCATGATTTAGATTGCTTCATGTATTTCACAGTACTTTTGCAATGAATATATACCATGTGTTCCCTGTATTGTGTAGCTCGTAGCGTTTTGATACAGGTACTTTTCACATTGGTACTCTGGGGACCCCGATGCGCCCTAGGCTGCACAGGGGTTTTAAGTAGTTTTGACAGCATACTCAGGCCTGGGCATACCCATTCCTGCTTTACGGCTCATACCCGTTTTGATTTTTTTGTGGGCGTGCCACTATGGTCGTGCCACTTTTTGTGAGGGTTGGCCAGGATCGGAGGTCTCTGGAGACCTGATCCAGCTCGTATGCCCCTTTAAGTATAATGATTTCCCCTCTGCTTTTAGTCAGAACAATTTTATTATATGCTTTGTCCGGAGACGTTCAGCATACATAGGAGTAGGAAATCATAATGCTTAAATAGTATATAGTAGTATAGAAATCATGGTCCGTAGCCCGTATTAGAAATGATAGGCTTTGAGGTGCAGGGCGTTCCAGCAGCTGGGTTGTATTTTACCTTTGCTATCTTGCAACCTGTAGGTGCCTGCTCTCTGCATCTCGATGATCTTATAGGGTCCTTCCCACCCTGGGGTGAGTTTCCCCGTCGTTTTTTCTGCTCGTCGTAGAACCCAGTCCCCTTGCTGGAAGGTTCTGGTTCTGACTTTCTTGTTATACTTCCTGGCGACGTCTTGCTGGTAGGACAAGTTTCTCAGTCGAGCAACCTCTCTTTTTTCGTCGAGCAGGTCGAGGCTTAGCACCATCAGCTCGTTATTCTCCTCCTGAGAGGTATATCCCGAGTCCATTGTTCTTACGTGCATCTCTGTAGGTACAATGGCCTCAGAGCCGTAGACTAGGGAGTAGGGGGTTTCCCATGTAGCTGTTTTGGGAGTGATCCGGTAGGCTCAGAGGACTCTGTGTAGTTCTTCCGCCCAATTCCCGTGCGAGCCCTCCAGTCGCTTTTTAAGCATGTTGACCACTGTTTTGTTCATGGACTCGGCTTGTCCATTAGACTAGGGTGTCGGGGTGTGGCGAAAGTTAGTTTTATGCGCCAGTCCTTGCAGAACTCCTTGAAGTTGTGGCTCGTGAACTGGGGTCCATTGTCGGTGACAATCTCGTGGGGGACCCCGAAGCAAGTGATTACGTTGGTCCACAGAAATTTACGGATCTGGAGATCTGTTATCCGGCTGAACGCTTCTGCTTCGACCCACATGGAGAAATAGTCAGTGACTATCAGAAGGAGGAGACTATCAGAAGGAGGACCTTCTGCCCCAGCGCCATAGGGAATTTCCCTACTATGTCCATGCCCCACTTTCTAAAGGGCCATGGTGAGCTTATGGACTTGAGGTTCTCCGGGGGAAGCTTGGAGACTGGAGCGTGCCTTTGGCACTGGTCGCAGTGCTTCGCTTGTCAGTCGGCGTCAGCGGCCATCGTGGGCCAGTAATAACCAGCCCTTCTGGCTCTGAGCACCAGGCTTCTGCCGCTAGAGTGGGATCCACAATCTCCTTCATGTAGTTCTACAAGGATTCTAGCGGCCTCTCTGGGTGTGACACACCTTAGGTACGGACCAGAGAAAGATCACCGATACAGCTTCTCTTGGGAGATACGGTACCTCGCGGCTTGCTTCTTAATCTTTCTGGCCTCACTACAGTTTTCCAGGAGGATGTCGGCCTCCAGGTACCGTATTAAGGGGATCATCCAGGTTTCGCCTTCTTCGACGGCAGAGACCTTATCTGACGGGGGTTCCTCCAGGGTAGCTGGCTATTGAAGCACGAGCAAGGGGATACTCATCTGGCTATTTGTTTCAAGGGAGGACCCTAGATTAGCCAGGGCATCGACTTGTAAATTTTGATCCCGAGGGATTTGAGTGAGCTTGCAGGTTTTGAACTTCTTGATTAGTCGCTTAGCGACAGCCAGATACTAGATCATGCTGTCATCTTTTGATTGGTACTTCCCCTATGTCTGGCTGATTATCAGCTAGGGGTCGCCGAAGACCTGGATGTTCTATGCCCCCATCTGATGGGCGAGGGTTAGGCCTGCGATTAGGGCCTCATACACGCTTTCATTGTTGGTTGCTTTGAAGTTTCATCTCACGGCCCTTGAGGCTGTTTTCCCTGTTGGCGAGGTAAGAACTATCTCCACTCCAGCTCCTCTGACGTTGTTGGATCCATCAAAGTGTAGGATCCATTCTCCCTCTTCCTTAATTTCGCCTCGGAGGTGTACCTCCTGCTCCAAAGCTGGGAGCAAGGCAGGGGAGAACTCAGTCACGAAGTCTGCTAGGACCTGTGAGCTGTGGCGGGTCGAAATATTACGTCGTACTCCCCTAGTTCCACGGCCCATTTGGCTAAGCGTCCGGAGACTTCTAGTTTGTGGAGGACCAACTTTACATGGAAGGAGGTAACAACCATGATTGGATGAGCCTGGAAATAGGGTCGGAGCTTGCGAGCGGCGACTATCAGGGCTAAGGCCAGCTTCTCTAGGTTGCTATAGCGGGTCTCCGCGTCCAGGAGAGCCTTGCTTAGTAATAGATTGGTAGCTGCTTGTTTCCCTCCTCGCAAATTAAGACGGCGCTCACGGCGTGTTCGGAGACTGCTAGATATAGCAGCAGGATTTCACCGAGTAGTGGCTTGGATAAGAGAGGAGGAGTGGTGAGATACGATTTTAGCTCTTGGAGAGCGGATAAGCATTCTCCCATCCACTAGAAATCCTTCAGATTCTTGAGAGTTCCGAAAAAGGCGTGAGATTTTTCGGAGAGTCTGGAGATGAACTTCTCAAGGTTTCCATCCTTCCTGTTACCTTTTGAACCTCCTTGACCTTCTTCGGGGAAGGGATTGAATGGATGGCCCTGATTTGCTCCGGGTTGGCCTTGATGCCCCGGTGGGTTACGATGTACCCAAGGAACTTGCCAGAACTGACCCCAAATGAGCATTTAGCCGGGTTGAGCTTCATGTTATATTTCCTGAGGGTGGAGAAGGCTTGCTGCAGGTGAGATATGTGGTCTTCCGCCTCCATGGACTTGACCAGCATGTCATCGATGTAGACCTCCATTGTTCTCCCGATTTGGTCTTTGAACATCATGTTCACCAGCCATTGATAGGTTGATCCTGAGTTCTTTAGGCCGAAGGGCATAACCTTGTAGGGGGTCCACCTGCAGCTTGTGCATGATGATTTCCGGATCGATCCCAGGCATATCTGCATGGGACCAAGCGAAGCAGTCGGAGTTAGACCTGAGGAAGTCTACCAGTCTTCTTCTCAATCCTTCGATCAGCTTGGAACCGATCTTGAGATGTCGGGTCTGATCTCCTTCGGTTAATGGCACATCATCCATTTCCTTTACCTCTGGTTCCTCGGTGTGATGAACTGGAGGCTTGCTCTGTAATTGCTACAAGACCTTGGTCTTTCCTTTCAGAGTGGTCTGGTAGCATGAGCGGGAATATTCTTGATCCCCTCTGATCTCCTTTATGCCCCTGGGTGTAGGGAATTTCACCATTTGGTGAAGAGTCGAGGGGACGGCCCCCATTCCGTGAATCCAGGACTGTCCTAGGATCATGTTGTAAGAGGAGTCGCAATCAACAACGAGGAACTTGGTTGACATGTTGATTCCTTCGGCATATACGGGGAGGGTTACCTCCCCGGCGGTCTGTTTGACCTTCCCGCTGAACCCTATGAGGGGTGGTTATCCTCCATGTTAGAGCGCTTTCCTCTAGCCTTAGGTCCTTGTATGCGGCCTGGAAGATGATGTTGTCGGAGCTTCCATTATCTACCAGTATCCTTTTTACCAGGCAGTTCGCTACAGTGAGCGAGATAACCAGGGCGTCGTGATGCGGAGTGAGAACTTTCTCCTGCTCCTTGTCCGTGAAGCTTATCTCGTCTGTTCCTAGGTGCAGGCGTTTTGGCTTGGCTGCCTCTAGGCCGTGCTTGGCGTTCCAGGTGCTTTTCTTCGCAGCTGCATGGGTTATGCCGCTGATTTCCAAACCGCCCGAAATGACATGGATCACTCGGTCCTGTCGTGGTGGCGAGACGGGAGCAGCTTCAGTGGGCTTACCCGTTGTCTTCTTGCTTAGATGGCTCTTGGCCTTCTCGAAAAGGAACTCCCAGAAGTGTCCTTTCCTAAGAAGCTCGTTGACTGATGTTAGGAGTTTTCAAGTCTCCTAAGACAAATGATGGAGTATAAAAGATTTTCGAACCAATTCTAAGGGATTCAAAGCACCGAGAATGCAATTACATACTTAATCTAAGTGCAACCAATAATTTGGATGGTTTTAAACTACTACTAATAATAGAATGCAATAACAGAACAATAAAACGATAAAAGAAGTGACTTTCTTTGGTTATGATAAAAGAGAACTCATGGGTATAGGAATTAGACCTTGGGTGATCAAGTTTCGAACTAAGGATGGCAAATGATCAATCAAACTATCAACCTTAAGCTTAGACACAATCTTAAACAAACTTTATGTCAAGATGAATGTTCATTTACTAACATATTTCAAACATCAAATGTCTTTGGTTGAATAATATGAAAGCAATCATTACTAACAAGTCTATTGGCTATCTTAACACCTTTAACAACAAATGTTTTTGGTAAAGTATGTTAAAAGCTTAGGAGAGTTGTCCCAAACATTTCATCAAACACCTTGTGGGTGGGAAATGCCTAAAGATCAACTTTTGAGAGGCCAACTCAGAAAATGCATTATGAATACTCTACTAGCAAGGAATAAGAAGGATCTACACTATAACATCCCTGGAGGGGTCGCTGCGAGACGTCGCTCCGGGCCCGTTTTCGTGTCTCCGAGCGATGAAAACGCGATCGACTTCTCCGCGTCGCTCTGGTAAGGTCGCTCTGATAAGGCAGGTCAGAGCGACATGACGGTGTCGCTCCGGGAGGGTCCCTCCCAACGCTCTGCTCGTCCAATGATCACCTTTACACCTCTTTTGAGCTCCAAATACACCCAAATGTCTCCGAGGACTCCATACGGTACTCCAATTCCTAATAAAGACTTATGTATGCAAAATGCAACCTAAACATGGCTAAATCCTAGT
>NC_027751.1:17301423-17302767 GCF_000695525.1 Brassica oleracea var. oleracea | reverse complement strand
TTGTTCTTTTACTTGTCCACAAGTGAACTTTCTAGAACTCATAGGGGAGAGGTTTGAAGGTGGGAGCTCATAGCCAAAAGAAACACATCTAGCACTCAATTCAACATTTAAATCCAACATGAGCATACTCTCTTATTTTACTCTAGCTTCTCTAGGCCTATGTCAACTCTTTTTGCCCTTACAATCATCATCAACCATCCACACATTCAAATCAACCAACTCTCACATTCATTAAGCATAAAACATCAAGTGAATTCTTGCAAATGGTCAATTGGTCCAAATCATTTGGTTGGGTAAAGGGAAGGCTTTTATTTAAGTGAGTCAAGAGGTTCAAGATATATGATCTTTTAAGGTGGTTTACTCTCAAGACAAGTAGCCTTGACATTGCACATAATATATCAAAGAAAGGGACCAACTCATGCATACAATGTTCAATCTCCATTGTTTTACCCTTTTCCCAAATATACAAGTTACACAATCACTTCCCAATGTCAAACCCAACTCACATCTCTCACCAAAAGATCCCAAGAACACTTTGCACATAAAACTCTTTTTCTTTGAAATCTATAAAGGATTTTCCTCAATTTCAAAACAATTTAGCTCCTAACAACTTTGCTAGCCCCCTTTTCTTTCTTTTTCTTCTTTTTTCTTTTTTTTTTTTTTGGGGGGCCAAGACTTTTCATAAACTCGAGCTAGATGTTTATCTACTAATTCCAATAAGATTATCCATTTAAACACAAAGAGTATATTCGTTTCCTTCGAATTTTTCATGCTTCCAAATCATAATCACAATACTCACCCCCCACCTATAGCTAGACAATAGAGTGCCTAATCTAGCAAGAATGAAGATCAAGCATTGTCGCTCCCGATACTCTCAACATTATGCACATGTAAGACTTTCCGAAAAAGGCCTCACTCATCAAACAATGAAAGCTTAAAAGGATGAAATGGTTTTGGGAGTGGTGTACCAGTCGAGTTTGTCAAAAAGATTGGCGTAAAGGATGTGACAACTCAAGTTTGTATATCCATGACTCAGTACATAAGGGACCATAAGCAAGAAGCATTAAGTTCGTTCAGTTCAAATAAGGTTGTAGTTGGCTTCAAAGATTGAGTTTCAGCAACTAATGAGATTCATGAAGAGTTTTCAAGGCTCGAAACATACAAGGCTTTTTGAGAGATGCAATAGCTACTCGAGTGTGAGATAGTTTTCTTTACAAGGCATCTTAAATCATTGCTCCCAATGCAAGTGAATGCAACCTATATGCTCTAGACTCTCCTAAAAATGCAAGTGATGCAATCTATATGTTTTTTTTTATGCAAAAAGGTATGTGTGCAAGACTCAAT
>NC_027751.1:17300706-17301355 GCF_000695525.1 Brassica oleracea var. oleracea | reverse complement strand
AAATAGTGAAGTACCTTCAAGGATAGTGAGTAGGGGCAGAGGCCCCAGCATCGTCGTCGTCCGGTGGGAACGTGGTGTAGTAACCCCCAGGTGCTGAGCTGTAGTCTCAATACCATTGTTGGCTCTGAACCTCGTCAATCTGAACCTCACTATCTGAATTGGCTAGGGATGGAGACTTTTTTCCTGAGGTGGAGGGTTGAATGGGTGGGTTCCTCCATGTTCGCTGGAGCTGTCTATCAGTGAGGGGGAAACCAAGATCAGTAGGCTGAGATGGGGGCTGGGGTACTGATGTGTTCGCGAATGCGAAGTCCGCTGAGCTACATCCAGCTATTCCTCCTCTGGTCGAGACATCGGCCACTTTCTTCATGAACTTGGCTGAAGTCTTTGCTTGCTTCTTCACCGTCTTGCTCAGCGCCTTGCACTTGTCCTTCAGCATTTTTATTATCCTGTCTTGTGCCTTGTTCCATCTCTGAAGTCGACCAATATGCTCATGAGCGTCACGAAGCGCACCAGGAGGAAGAACCCCATCATGTGGCTTGAAGTAGTAGTGCGGAGGTCCATAAACGGGTACAGGTGCTTCCCTAGGAGGTTCGTCATGTCTCGTCGGAACACTCATTTTCCTTGGTGGAGCAATGGGACCGAGAAACCG
>NC_027751.1:17300146-17300449 GCF_000695525.1 Brassica oleracea var. oleracea | reverse complement strand
TGGGCGCGAATCAGAGGTGTACCATGCCCAGTCTCTGTAGTGCTCGATACGATTCACGAAGAAGCTGACCATCCCAAAGGTAGCATAGATGTTGGTGCTTGGAAGGGGCAACACTCTAGGGGGGGCGTAGGGGCGGATAGCCGGGCAGAGCAGTCGCATGTCTTCCTCGGTGACATTACCAGCTTGCTTCCGTGGGTAGAATGCATGGACGAGCATGGAGGTAGCGTACAGATGGGTGTCAGATATGTGAGTTCTTGTCAGCCCCGGTAGAGTGCTTGTTTCCAGTGATCAACTTCCAAAGCT
>NC_027751.1:17297154-17300034 GCF_000695525.1 Brassica oleracea var. oleracea | reverse complement strand
CCCCATCCTTGCCTCACGTGCGGAGCGTCATGGTAAGTGACCTCAAGGGAAGACAAGAACTGACAGGAGACATTCTTGTAGACAGGGTAGGCCATGGTGAGGAGTTTGGGCATCTTCAGGTGCCCCAGCATTGCCTCAATATCATAATCGAGACCCAACTCCTTCAGCAAATCAAGGTCGGCGAATCTGGTTGGAGTCCAAGTCACCCCATTCAGCAAATGATGATACAGCTATTCCACAGATGGAGTTTTCGCCCTGTCTCTATCAACAGCAACCTCCTTCCCTTTTGACAACTTGGCCCTCTTTGTAGGAGCCTGCTCATCCGCACTTTCATCGCCACTCTCCTCGTCTGTGGCAGCTGCTACACTTTTTCCTTGCTCTTCTCCTGCTCTTTTGCCTTCTTTGCAGCCAAGGTTTGCTGTTGAGAAGTCCTCTGTGTCCCAGAGGCAGTCTGCTCCGAGGATAAAGCTTTCCCTCTCAATGCATATTCTTGTCTCTCAGCTTCTTGCTTCTCAGCATCTGACTTTCTCTTAGTTTTCTTAACCATTGGTACCTGAAAAATTCAAAACTTGGAAAGGGATAAGTGGATGAACTTTGCAAATGAAAATTGCAAGAGTAAACTCAACAAGTGAATAGCAATTTAAACTCAAGCTAACTCAATACAACTCTTTCACACATTAGTCACTAAGCAGTCAAGCTAAGAGTAAAGAATCACACTTTTCAATCTTTTAAAGATGTGAAAATTACAAGACAAGTAAAATTCAATAATCAAAGTGGTTCTAGAATAAGAGAATTCTTTAATCAAACCTTTCAATACCTTAACATACTAACTTACCCACTAGCACACTCAATTGGGGTCAATTTTGTAAACCCCCAAATCCATGAACCCTAATTTTGCCAAAGTTCAAATTAAACTCAATTTCACCATTAATTCAACAACCCAACTTGATAGATAAGCTTTCCCTAGTCTATTTTACCACAATCTAGCAAGAAAATGACCAAATTTCGATTTTCAAATTCTAGGGTTCATGGACCTACGAATTTGAATTTAAAAACTCAATACCTTGCTTTGGATGAAAGGAAATGGTGAATGGGTGGTGAGGAATAGACTACAGGGGTGAAAGCTTGGATTTAGAAACAAGAACTTGTTGATTTGGGTGAGAATTGAGAGAGTTAGGGGATTTTTGGTGTGGGTGAGTTTGAGAGAGTATGAGTGTTTATGAGAGAAGGAGAGGGTGAGGAAGATGAAATCGTGGGTGTTGGGTAGGTTTAGGGGCGTCCGGTTCGGTTTAGGTAGATTGGGGATTGGTTCATTTTAATTAAACCGGGTTTAAAACGAAGAAAACTTACCTGGACCAGCTCGGGAGTGACTTAATGGTGTCGCTGCGAGAGGCCGCTCCCGGGTCGTTTTTGCGCGTCGTGATTCGATGAAAACGCGAGCGACCTGGGTGTGTCACTCCGAAGACGTCGCTCCCAGCTGGAGCGACTTCATGTGCTCGCTCTAGGAGGTTGCTCCGAGAGTGATTCTCGCGTATCCGACGCCATAAACGCGAGCGACCTCGCTGTGTTGCTCCGGTCACGTCGCTCCCAGCTGGAGCGACCTTATGGTGTCGCTGCGGAACGTCGCTGCGAGGTCGATTTCGTGCCCAAAAACTGCAAAAACGCGAGCGACCTCGCTGTGTCGCTCCGAAGACGTCGCTCCCAGCTGGAGCGACTTCATGTGCTCGCTCTAGGAGGTTGCTCCGAGAGTGATTCTCGCGTATCCGACGCCATAAACGCGAGCGACCTCGCTGTGTTGCTCCGGTCACGTCGCTCCCAGCTGGAGCGACCTTATGGTGTCGCTGCGGAACGTCGCTGCGAGGTCGATTTCGTGCCCAAAAACTGCAAAAACGCGAGCGACCTCGCTGTGTCGCTCCGAAGACGTCGCTCCCAGCTGGAGCGACCCTTCACAATCGCTGCTGATCCTCGCTCCCACGATCGATTCTCTGCTCAAACGGATCGATCGAGCACCTGCACACCACTTCAAAAATATTTTTTTTTTCTTTTTTTTTTTAGAAATATGGTGAAAATAAAAATACTAATGCAATATGTACAAGGATACGCATGAGACTTCCTCCCAAGTGAGCTTGTTTTAAGTCTCTAGCTTGACTTTGCTTCCTTTTGGATTAGGCCAGGGTAGGATCAGACAGTGGAGTTGAAACACCATCTTCCTTGGGTGCATTTGCCATGTAGAGCTTAACCCGTTGCCCATTGACTGTGAAGGCTCTTCCATCAGTACTCCAAAAAACTATTACTCCATATGGCCTAACCTCCTTGACCTTGAAAGGACTGGACATCTTATGATCTCAAAGGGGAGATCCCAATCAGGTGGCTGGACAATCGGAGCACTAATGAGCTCACCTTTCAGCTTCTTGAAGGCTTGTAGACATTCCATATCGAAGCTGAAAGTGGCTTCTTTGCACAGCAGCCTGGTCAAAGGTCTAGTGATCATGGAGAAGTCCTTGATGAATCTTCTGTAGAACCCAACATCACCAAGAAAACTTCGGATGTCTTTCACTGTCTTTGGTGGGGGCAAACCAACCATAACATCGATTTTGGCCTTATCCACCTCAATCCCCTTCTCTGAAATCTTGTGTCCCAGCACAATCCCTTCCTTAACCATGAAGTGACACTTCTCCCAATTCACCACAAGGTTGGTGTCTTCACATCTCTGTAGAACCCTGCACAAATTTGACAAACAAGCAGAAAACGAAGATCCGTAGACAGAGAAATCACCCATAAACACCTCCAAAACATCCTCAATTAGATCAGAGAAAATCGACATCATGCACCTTTGAAAGGTGGCTGGAGCATTACATAGACCAAATAGCATTCTTCGAC
>NC_027751.1:17273618-17296881 GCF_000695525.1 Brassica oleracea var. oleracea | reverse complement strand
GAATCTGAGATAGGGTAGATAACACCAGCATCTAAGAGTTTAAGAATATCTTTCTTTACAACATCCTTCAGGTTAGGATTTAACCTTCTTTGATACTCGACAGAAGTCATTAATTCATCCTCAAGATGTATCCTATGCATACACAAAGAGGGGGATATTCCTTTGATGTCATCAAGAGAGTAACCTATTGCTTTTCTAAATCTTTTAAGTGTTTTCAAAAGTTCAAATAGCTCAGTTTCAGTAAGTTCACTACTCGGGTAAGTTTCATTAGGACCAAGGAATGCATACCTTACACCATTGGGGAGAGGTTTAAGCTCCACTTTAGGTGCCTTAAGCTCCCTCCAGCCGTCTTGCTGGGTGTCCTCTTGTTTAATGACTGAGGCTTTTTGATGAACCTCTTGTGGCAGCTCCTCATACTGATCCTTACTACCAAATCCTCTGTGTGAATCCAGCATCATCCCATAGGCAGCACTCTCCAGGTTCTCAATCACTTCAACTTCTCTCTCTATCGTCAAAGCATGCTGTAGAGGGTCTTCTAGTGATAACTCTTCAAGGAGCTCATCAGTAAGGGCGTCCATCTCTTCAATGTAGAAAACTTGCCCTTGAACTGTTGGTTTCTTCATTACCTCCTTGATGTCAAAGTGAAGAACATGCCCTTTACCCAAGTGGAGATCAATCTTGCCCTCTTTCACATTAACAATTGCTCATGCTGTAGCTAAGAAAGGCCTTCCAAGGATTAAAGGATCTGCAGCTTCCTCACCCATCTCAAGCACCACAAAGTCTGTAGGGATCTAATAGTTTCCAACCATAACGGGGAGATCCTCCAAGATACCCACAGGGTACTTCACTGAACGATCAGCCAATACCAGAGACAGTCTACACTTCTTGTACTGAGTGCAACCAAGCTTCTTAGCAACAGATAATGGCATCAAGCTGACACTATTAGTCGGTTAAAGTAGGTTAAGCTCTTTCATATCCGGAAATATGGAAGGTTCTCCTTATCGGAAGTTTTTCATTTCCCGGGGAAGGGGGGCGGTCCTGGGGACCAGACCCGGAGTACTTCGCAGTGGGGAACTGGGGTTCCTTCTAGTGGGGATCCTGGGAACCGGGGTTCCTTCCACCGGGGATCCAGAGGCCGGTATCCTGCCTGGGGTCTGAGTATTTTTCTCCAACAGTACTGGTAGTAGTTTTGCTTAGGAAGGCAGAGGACGGTCCCTATGAAAAGCAAAATATTCTGGGTTCCCAAGGAACTCCGGGTCCTTATCAAGCCCCTGTTCTAAAGAGGAATCCCACGGTTCTCCAATACGAGTACGGGTCCTATGTATAAAATCTGAGGAAGAACCTCTGGGTTCCCCTATAGGCTCCGGGTTCCAATCAAAAATCTCATGATCTAAGGAAGAACCCTCGGGTTCCTATATGGCCTCAGGGTTCCAAAGATAAAAAAGAAGCTAGAACCCCTGTGCAGCCTAAGGCGCATCGGGGTCATTATAGCTTCGGGAACCTCCGGATTCCGATCAAAGATCTCCGGATCTAAGGAAGAAACCTCCGGGTTCCTATACGGCCTCAGAGGCCTAAATATAACTTTAGAAAAATGATAGAACCAATGTGCATCCTAGAGTACATCGGGGTCATTACATCCCTAAGAACCTCTGGGTTCCCATGCGACCTCAGGGTCCCAATACGGTCTCCGGATCTGAGGGAGAATCCTGTATTCTCACATGACCTCAGGATCCAACTACGATCTCAGGATCTATCAAAGAATCTCCGGGTTCCTATACCGCCTCCGGGCTCCAGTCATGATCCCAAGTTCTAAAGAAGGACCTCCATGTCCCGAATACGATCTCAGGATCCAAAGAGAACCTCCTGGCTCCTCCACGACCTCTGGGTCCCCAGACGATCCCCGGGTCCTCACACAACCTCCGGGTTACGAGATCAGTCTCCAGACTCTAACAGTCCATACTTTAGCTCGAAACCTCCGGGTTTATAGCCCATCTCCCTAACCTACAGAAAGAGAGGGATCATAGACTACAAAGTACCATTTCGATCGTAAAACAGGCGGAAGGATATCCTCTTAAAAAGAAACATGCAAGACAACTACTATCACAAGCATGCAAAGCAGGAGGGAGTGTATAAAGAGGAAAAAACTATGAAGGATCATTATTCGAAAAGTTAAAGGGGGCTACAAAGAGCCTTTATTCAAAAAAGCAACAAAAACCAGAGTCTCAAAACAAAGAAAAAATCGTCAAGCCATTATTCCAAAAAATCAAGAGGAGCTATTATTCAAAAGAAAGAGAGATTCAGCTAAAAAAAGGGTCTAAAAAACAAAAACAAGGAAGAATCATTCAAAAAGAAGGCTCCTCCGAGAATCGCGACCCCACAACAGATCTTGGGGTGGCAGCCTCGGAGAAGCTCCTCGACTGATGGTTGATCCCTCCAGATAGGAACAAATGACGCCGATACACTTCTTCCGGATTCCAATGTTCCACACGCTTCTCCAGCCATTCCTTCATGACCTCCCATCTAGTCGAGTCTTTCACTTGCTGAACTAGTAGATCCCGTCGAGCCACCATGTCCTGCATCTGGCCACGAAGAAGGAATATTTCGCCGATCAATCTCCGGTGAGCATCCACCAAAGGGTTACGGTCAGGCCCGACCTCAACACTTGTTGATGAGGTGGAAGATAGACCATTAGCAGATAGAGCAGCCCGCGCCAGTGTAACACCCCCAGACCGTCCTAGGTTGGGCTAACCCTGGAACGACCCGGAAGCGCCACAAGGTTGACGAGCACCGCAGTCAGTCCGACCAAGACTTCAAACGTATTTCAAAGGCTCGACCAGTCCGACCACGATACCGTCCCTCTCGACCTCGGCCTAAGGCTTGCCAACCCGTACCTCGGCCAAGAGTTGTGTTAAGTTCGGACAAAAGTATATATCAGCGTTCAACAGGGATTTTATTAAATAAAACATACTTTTATTAATTTTACAGAGTCGTGAACTCGACTAATGTTTTCAAATATAAAAACAAACAGAAAATAACAAGTCAAACGGGTACCCATGAAAATCAAAACGAGAGAAAATATAAACATCTTGCTCCTTGCAAACAACACCGGAAAACTACGCCTGGCCTCGTCCTCCGCACCCGGCTAACGCCCGACCCTCTAAGGTTACCTGCAAAGTAAAGGGGGAATAAGTAATCACAGATTACTTAGTGAGTTCCCAAATAAAACAACAACGACCCCTTTTCCCTTTGCTCAAACACAAGCAATACAAACAAGCAAGCAGTGCGGAAAAGTAAACAAGCAATAAATAAAGCAATGCAATAACTTAAACATGAATGCAATGTAACTACTCTACACATGAATGCAATGCAACTATTCTACACCCCAGTCTCACCCCGAGGCACCAAACACTAACTCTACGACAATCTAGACTCAATCCTAGACTCGACTACACTAAAAATAAAATAAAACACTCAAAGGATGGAGCGAAGCTACACATCCCGGGATCCCTCACACCACGGAGCCCTTCACCTCACCACCCTGAACACTCCCGACCACAAACACACAAGTCACATGGCCGGAAAACATCACTCTGGGAATTAGGCTTCTCCCAATCTAACCCAAGCCGCATCGTCATGCAACGCTTGTCCATGGGCGCGATCCACTTCACGTGACAAGCTGTGGAGAGTAGGTCACTCCACCACTGGAGAATTGGGCGTCTCCCAATCTAACCCCATGGCTCGCGCACATCACCGGAGAATCAGGCTTCTCCCAATCTAATTCCAAGACGGCCACACACTCTCAAGCATTAGTCTAGACGGATCAAAACACAAACTAGCGTGAGGGAGCTCTACCTCTAACCAACACGCGATACACATCTTGACTGAATGCGAGACACACTCACCCACTCGCCCTAGTCTAGACCTAAATACACGACTCTACTAGCATGAGGAAGCTACACTTCTAACCTCCATGCAACACCTAATCTAGACTCGATCCTAAACTACTCTAGCGAGTGACAAACTAAACTACCCAGCATAAGAGAGATGCAATGCATATGAACCACCATGAGTGAGTTTCACTCAAATCTACATGCGACACAACAAACTAACATATGCAACTACAAACCTAACAATGAATGCAATCTAACAACCTAACAACACAATGCATATCAACAAAAACAAGACAAGACATGCAATAACTATAACTACACATGCAATATAATTAAACACTCAAGTATGGATTTTACCAACTCCCATACACACACAAACAAACCGCGAGAGAGGTTCAAGGTTATGAACCCTCACGGCTCAAGCTCTCTAACCTGCACACACACACGGTTAGTACACACAAAACACACACACACACAGGGAAACCCACCTAGGTCTTCACAAGCTGCAAAACACTTCCAAAAGCGAAAGACCTAAGGTTGACATTAAAACCGATTAAAAAGAGGCTTAGGGCCAAAAAAGGGAAGGAACCTATAAACACGAATTCTAAGGTCTTACCACCTCTCCTAGAACAGAAAATCAGATCCTAAGAAAAGGATAAACACACGCAAAAGCCTTCTACACTCTCTACACTCTTTTATAAAATTTTATCGGTTTTGGCAATTTTCTCTTTCAAGAATAAACTATAAGAACGACTGAGAGAGAAGGAACAGGGGGGTTATGAACTTCTAAAAATCATCCTAAGGGTTTTGTTTATAGCCAAAGAGAGGGGTGGAAACACATGACATGTGTTATAACACTTGTCACCAAAATGCACTCCAAAGACACTTTTGCATGAAGTTACTTTAAATCTAACCAGTTACGTCCCATATTCCGGAAGTAAAATCACTTTCCCAACTAAGTTCTCTGTTTCAAAAATCAGAATGAAAATCGATTCCGAAGTTTGGTTTCCACCTCATCACTTTTTAGCACAAAAGTGGCCTCCAAGCTTAACACATGTGCAAGCTACTCCTAAGGCTAGTTCCTCTTGCTCCTGTATACCTAATTGTGTGTAGGAAGAGCCACTGTATGGGCGTTTTCGTGCCTGAAATGTTCCCATTAGCCTTCTCCTCCATTAACCAAACCTCCAAAATGACCATATTGGGCACCTTTGGGTCTTCAATCTTCAAATCAGTTTTACTTGTGCTCCAGCCCAATCCAATACTTCTCCTGGGTCCTAAATGAAGCTTATATGTCGTGGGTTTGATGTAGATAAGCATTCTTCAGTCCATAGCCTCCATTTCCATTTATAGCCCATTTCGGGTACAAATGGTATCTTCATGTTTCCTTGCTCTCTAGAAGTCTTTTTCACCTGATTTCTTCACCATATAATCTCTTGATTTATTCCTCAAGATTTCCAGGATTGAAGGAATTTGGTCTCCTCCACGTGGCATGCTCCTATTGGTTGACCGGGTGGGTTATATGGACCAATGGGGTACATTCTCTCCCCTTTGACTTTGGTTGACTTTGACACCTGAGTTGACCATTTCCAAAAGTTTAGGAAATGTGTAAAACATTCCTTGGAACTCCTTTCCATGTTTTCACAACTCCATTTGGCTTCCTTTGTCTTCAGCTATCTCGTTTCGAGCATATCGGCAAAAACCGTCTCCTTCCGGCCAATCTTGATCTTCTTGTGGAACGCCTTGTTTTTGTCTTGACCAAACTCTCGAATATGACTTCAAATGCCTTAGGTAAGGTTTCTAAGTTGACTCCCTAACTCTTGGATTGATTGTAGCCATCTTCGTCTTCTGGCTGTTACCAAACCTCTATGTACACCATCTCTGAAATCTCTACGGACCATCTCCTTTATGAGCTCGTCCAAAATTGATTCTGATTCGACCATATGTCTTCTACTATCCCATCATGATGATTGAGATTGAGTATTGCTTGAAGTGTCGACCTTGGAAATTCTCCATGCTCGACCATGACGCCTTCGTGGCTCAGATCCTATCTCTGCGATCCAATCTGATTTTTGCTCGACCGTTCTTCAAAACTCCTCGACCGAACCTCTAGTCATAACTCCCTATAGCATATTACTCCAATTGCTGGTCGATCCTACGTCGTTGACTTTGCGTTGACTTGATACCCTTGATCAGGGGTATTATATTCTCCCCTCCTTAAAATGAATTCATCCTCGAAATCACAAAGGTACTTCCATCTTCTGCTACCACCTTATGAATTTTGCTTCGGCTTCCTCGATCTGTTCTTTAGTTTGCTGCTGTCGATGTCACTATCTGCTTCTATTATTCGCTTCCTCCTTACTACTGATGCCACCATTTGTAACTTGTCATGCGATCAACTCAATAATTTCTTCACTCGGAACTTGCATTCTTGTCACCCCTCCTTGGAAACGACTTCGTCTTGATTGTTTACCACCTCCTTGTTTGGGCTTCATCTTCAACTCCTCTCATCCTTTTCTGATCTTACGCTTGATTAAACTTCATCTTCTATTCTTGACGCATTCTTTCTCTTGGCTTCGCACCGTTCGGGCTTCACCTCTAGACTCCTTTAGATTAGTCTTCCACTTGACATCTCTTCTCTGACTCTTCGGCTTTTTGCTCTTCAATATCTTCGACTCCTTGAGGTATCACCATTGTAGACACACAATATACTCTAGTCTTCATGCTTCCACTACTGTCTTGGTTACTTCTTCGCTAGCTCGACCACTAACTGCTTCGGTCTTGCACTCACCGTACACGACTGTACCAAAATTGTTCTCCCAAGAACAATCATGCCCGTAAGCTTTTTGAATCTGCTCACTATTGACGACTCTGAATCTTCACACTGACAACTTTGAACCTACGCACTGACGACCCTGAACCTTTGCACTGATGACTATGAATCTTCACACTGGCAACTCTGGACATACGCACTGACGACTCTGAACCTATGCACTGGCGACTTTGAACTCTTTCACACTTACTGCTGGTCTTTACCACGGTCGCCTATGGTTCTAGATTTTCTTCATTCATGCACGAGTCTTTCTTGACTACACCTTGTCAAGGTTAGTGTCCTTCCGACACCACATCCACTCACAACACATCTCATGGCTATAAATAGGGTTTGGTTTCCTAAACTCTAGGGTTTACTCTCTAAACTAAACAAAAGCGAAGTTTAAAACGAGGTTTTCTAAAATCGAAGTATAAAACGAGGTTTTCTAAAATCAAAACTTAACTACCACGACCTAGCAAGATCTACATACTGAACTACACTTGCTACTAGGACATAAAGTCCACACACCACACAACAAAGAAGGTTGCACACGCAACACAACAACAAAACAAAGCAATACAACACAACAATCAAAACACACAAAGAGAAGGATCAGCACCCAACTACCTTAGCTCACACGAGCTCAACGAAGGGGGTTCCTAAATTGGTCAAGGTTTCTACGGTTTGATCCTTCTGTTGCAGATGAGGCCGATCGAGCAAGGCTGGCAGGGGGAACAACGGAGATGGGTACGGCTTCATTCACGCTGTTCAATGGGCAGTCTGCGACGAAGTGTCCACGAGTTTCACACGAACTGCAGATCAGATAAGCACTCAAATCTGGCTGACTCTTAATCCTAGTGCACGCCCAAGTTCGATGGTCAACTGCTCCACACATATTTCATCCCTTCCCGGTTTGAACGTCACGAGAGTCTTCAACATTTGAGGCTGGTCCTCCACTAGTACTTCCTTTCTCAACTTGTCTTCCTAGAGCTCCACTTGTTCTGGTTGTCCCATTCTGAGTACTCTCCATCATCTGATCTTCCTTTCTGGTTTCTTGTTGAACTTCCATATTCACTTCCCTTGCTTCTTTTCCGACTTCTGGATCGGTTAGTGATGACTCCGTTGGCATTGGCGAGTAATGGTACTCGTAGTATGGGTCAGAAGATTGCCCAATACTCTCCAAGCTGGCATTGGGATCCATGGACTGTTCTCTCGAGAACTGATGTCGACAATGTTGATGGCCACCGTGCTGTCTGATGAGATCTCGATGACTTCAGGCAGTGGTGGTTCAATGATCTCCACATCAGATGAACTGATCTCCATTGACTCCCAAAACTCGTCGCCATAGCCGTACTGGAAGTTGAATGACTCGGATGATGCTTGCGGAATGGCTTCCACACCTTGGAAAAACGTTCACGCCCTCCAGATGATCAGATTCTTCTTCAATGTCTTCAAGTACTTCAGCCTCTTCAAACTCTGATGATCCTGCCTCATGCGAACTCTCAGTGCTCTCAACCACATTCTCGTTTTCGAAGTTGGAATCAGACTCTGACTCGCTGGATGAACTCGATTCGCTTGACCCATCATAACCGGCTGCTCCAGACACTTGCCCATTTCTGCGTAACCGTACCACATTCCTCATCCTCGATGCACTTCCACCCTGTCGATTACCAACACCAGAAACTGCAACTCAAGATAAGGGTAAGGTCCTGAATTCCCAAAAAATGATCTATTATTCCTAGTCCTAAGCAGAGGACGTGCCAGTTCCCTAGTGATGTTGTTTGCGACTCCTTTTGAGTCGATAAAAACATATGAAAACCGGCAAACAAAAGCACGGTATCTCAACCATGCTCTGATAGCACAATCTGTAACACCCCCGGACCGTCCTAGGTCGGACTAACCCTGGAACGACCCGGAAGTGCCACAGGGTTGACGAGCACCGCAGTCAGTCCAACCAAGACTTCAAACGTATTTCAAAGTCTCGACCAGTCCGACCACGATACCGTCCCTCTCGACCTCGGCCTAAGGCTTGCCAACCCGTACCTCAGCCAAGAGTTGTGTTAAGTTCGGATAACACTATATATCAGCGTTCAACGGGATTTTATTAAATAAAACATACTTTTATCAATTTTACAGAGTCGGGAACTCGACTAATGTTTTTAAATATAAAAACAAAGAAAAAATAACAAGTCAAACGGGTACCCATGAAAATCTAAACAAGATAAAATATAAACATCTTGCTCCTTGCAAACAACACCGGAAAACTACGCCTTGCCTCGTCCTCCGAACCCCGCTAACGCCCAACCTTCTAAGATTACCTGCAAAGTAAAGGGGAAATAAGTAATCATAGATTACTTTGTGAGTTCCCAGATAAAACAACAACGACCCCTTATCCCTTTGCTCAAACACAAGAAATACAAACAAGCAAGCAATGCGGAAAAGTAAACAAGCAATGCAATAACTTAAACATAAATGCAATGCAACTACTCTACACATGAATGCAAAGCTACTAATCTACACCCCAGTCTCACCCCGAGACCCTAGACACTAACTCTACGACACTCTAGACTCAATCCTAGACTCGACTACACTAAAAAGAAAATAAAACACTCAAAGGATGGAGCGAAGCTACACATCCCGGGATCCCTCACACCACGGAGCCCTTCACCTCTCCACCCTGAACACTCCGGACAACAAACACACAAGTCACATGGCCGGAAAACATCACTCCGGGAATTAGGCTCTCCTAATCTAACCCGGGCCGCATCGTCATGCAGCGCTTGTCCATGGGCGCGACACACTTCACGTGACAAGCCGTGGAGAGTAGGTCACTCCACCACTGGAGAATTGGGCTTCTCCCAACCTAACCCCATGGCTCGCAAACATCACCGGAGAATCAGGCTTCTCCCAATCAAACTCCGAGATGGCCACACACTCTCAAGCATTAGTCTAGACGGATCACAACACAAACTAGCGTGAGGCAGCTCTACCTCTAACTAACACGCGATACACATCTAGACTGAATGCGAAACACACTCGCTCACTCGCCCTAGTCTAGACCAAAACACACGAATCCACTAGCATGACGAAGCTACATTTCTAACCTCCATGCAACACCTAATATAGACTCGATCCTAAACTACTCTAGCGAGTGACAAACTAAACAACCCAGCATAAGAGAGAGTCTTACTCAATTCTCTATGCAAACCCCAACTACACTATATGCAATGCATATGAACCACCATGAGTGAGTTTCACTCAAATCTACATGCGACACAACAAACTAACATATGCAACTACAAACCTAACAATGAATGCAATCTAACAACCTAACAACACAATGCATATCAACAAAAACAAGACAAGACATGCAATAACTATAACTACACATGCAATATAATTAAACACTCAAGTATGGATTTTACCAACTCCCATACACACACAAACAAACCGCGAGAGAGGTTCAAGGTTATGAACCCTCACGGCTCAAGCTCTCTAACCTGCACACACACACGGTTAGTACACACAAAACACACACACACACAGGGAAACCCACCTAGGTCTTCACAAGCCGCAAAACACTTCCAAAAGCGAAAGAACTAAGGTTGACATTAAAACCGATTAAAAAGAGGCTTAGGGCCAAAAGAGGGAAGGAACCTATGAACAAGAATTCTAAGGTCTTACCACCTCTCCTAGAACAGAAAATCAGATCCTAAGACAAGGATAAACACACGCAAAAGCCTTCTACACTTTCTACACTCTTTTATAAAATTTTATCGGTTTTGGCCATTTTCTCTCTCAAGAATAAACTATAAGAACGACTGAGAGAGAAGGCACAGGGGGGTTATGAAATTCTAAAAATCATCCTAAGGGTTCTGTTTATAGCTAAAGAGACAGGTGGGAACACATGACATGTGTTATTACACTTGTCACCAAAATGAACTCCAAAAACACTTGTGCATGAAGTTACTTTAAATCTAACCACTTACGTCCCATCTTCTGGAAGTAAAATTACTTTCCCAAGTAAGTTCTCTGTACCAAAAATCAGAACGAAACTCGATTCCGAAGTTTGGTTTCCAGCTCATCACTTTTTAGCTCAAAAGTGGCCTCAAGCTTAACACATGTGCAAGCTACTCCTGAGGCTAGTTCCTCTTTCTCCTGTATACCTCATTGTGTGTAGGCCTGGGACTTAATATCCGAGATCCGGATTCGATCCGAGATCCGCTCCGGATCCGCTCCGAAAATAGGATATCCGGGGTGTCCGGATCCGAATCCGGATAGTAAAATCTTGGATCCGTGCAAACCGAATCCGGATCCGGATATCTAAATTTTTAGGTCCGGATATCCGGATCCGGATCCGTATTTTTAAAATACATTAAATTTTTAAATTTTATTAATATTTATATTTGATATATTAATATTTATACATGAATTAATTTTATTATGTTATATTTTAGTTTTTACAATATTATAAACATATATAAATATATTTATAAATATTTAATTTATGTATTATATTAAAAAAAATAATATTTTTTATTAAAAAAATTATTTTTAATTATTTTGACGGATCCGGATCCGAATCCGGATATCCGCGGATAATAGAATATCGAGACGGATATCCGAAACTCGGATATCCGGAAACCACAAATCCGGATCCGGATATTAAATCCAGGGATCCGACGGATCCGGATCCGGATCCGGATACCCTAAATTTCCCGGATATCCGGATCTCTAATTGTGTGTAGGAAGAGCCACTGTATGGGCATTTTCGTGCCTGACATGTTCCCATTAGCCTTCTCCTCCATTAACCAAACCGCCAAAATGACCATTTTGGGCACCTTTGGGTCTTCAATCTTCAAATCAGTTTTCCTTTTGCTCCAGCCCAATCCAATACTTCTCCTGGGTCCTAAATGAAGCTTATATGTCGTGGGTTTGATGTAGATAAGCATTCTTCAGTCCATAGCCTCCATTTCCATTTATAGCCCATTTCGGGTACAAATGGTATCTTCATGTTTCCTTGCTCTCTAGAAGTTTTTTGCACCTGATTTCTTCACCATAAAATCTCTTGATTTATTCCTCATGATTTCCAGGATAGAAGGAATTTGGTCTCCTCCACGTGGCATGCTCCTATTGGTTGACCAGGTGGGTTATATGGACCAATGGGGTCCATTCTCTCTCCTTTGACTTTGGTTGACTTTGACACTAGAATTGACCATTTCCAAAAGTTGAGGAAATGTGTAAAACATTCCTTGAAACTCCTTTCCATGTTTTCACAACTCCATTTGACTTCCTTTGTCTTCAGCTAGCTCGTTTCGACCATATCGGCAAAAACCGTCTCCTTCCGGCCTATCTTGATCTTCTTAGGAACGCCTTGTTTTTGTCTTGACCAAACTCTCAAATATGTCTTCAAATGCCTTAGGTAAGGTTTCTAGGTTCACTCCCTAACTCCTGGATTGATTGTAGTCATCTTCGTCTTCTGGCAGTTACCAACCCTCTATGTAGACCATCTCTGAAATCTCTACGGACCATATCCTTTATGAGCTCGTCCAAAGTTGATTCTGATTCAACCACATGTCTTCTACTATGCCATCATGATAATTGAGATTGAGTCTTGCTTGAAGTGTCGACCTTGGAAATTCTCCATGCTCGACCATGACGCCTTCGTAGCTCAGATCCTATCTCTGCGATCCAATCTAATTTTTGCTCGACCATTCTTCAAAACTCCTCGACCGAACCTCTAGTCATAACTCCCTATAGCATATTACTCCAAATGCTGGTCGATCCTACGTCGTTGACTTTGCGTTGACTTGATACCCTTGATCAGGGGTATTACAGCCAGTCTTGGCGGAGGAGTGTAAGAAGGACGCCGCTTCCGCCCTTTAGCCTTCTGATACTCATCATAAACGACCGATACCGGGAGCCTCGCCACGTTCCCTGAAAAAAACTATGTAAGAAATAAACGAGACTAAGCCTTACCGAATAGAAAAATGGGAAGGCTTACCCCAAACACGACTATGACGCAAGGTTTCCCAGCTCACCAGAAAAGTCACCCATCGGAATCGTCGAGGAAATCCCATTATAAGCTTCTTTACTGCTTCTCCAGCAAAGGAAACCGGGCGGGATAAATCTGCCAGGTGAAAACCAAACATCAAATCAGGCTCCCAAAGGAATGGTAAAATTCAAACTCCAAAGGAGAACTTACCAACAGTACGCCAAAACGTAGGGTAACCAACCGGCTCATGGATCTTCACGAACACGTACCGGCTGTTCCATCCATCCCCGAACGCATTATTGCCCCGGATGCCCCTCGAAGGTTCCTCGACCAGAGGGGTGCCATCACGGGATGGAAGGTGATAGAACCCCGCTTTGTTCACCAGAGGAGCAAAGTAATAAGAGTATAAAATCTCATGCACCCCGACAGAAAATCCATGGAGTTCCCTAAGTACGTGGATGGCTATTAAAGTCCTCAAGGTTAGAAGAGTAAGTTGAGAAGGGCAGAAACCAAAGAAAGATGATACTTCGCCTATAAGAGAAGGGATAACGCCCCGGAAGCCTGCTTCCAGATATGCCTCATAGACAGCTACCTCACCCGCTCCCCCATCTGGAGCACGTTCGGACTCTGTCGGACTCCTCATCCCCACTAAAGGATGAATAGAATACTTCCTCCTCATGTTAGCCAGGTCTCCCTCTCAGATCTCGGAATGGGGACTGTCATCGAAGAAGCAAGAACGGTGCCTTCTCAGGGGTGCCATCAGAACCGCTTCACTGTCAGCTTCCGGAACATCTCTCCAGGAAGGAACAGGAGATGAGAAAGGGTCGGTGAAAGGACGATGTGGCCTTGGACGACCACCCACAAGTGAGGATGGGAACATGAGCAATTTGGGATTCATCTTTCTCAACTAGGAATCAGCGCTAAGGATGGGTTGAGGGCAGTTAGAAGATATTGTGATTCCTTATATACATCATTCCCTTTCTCAATTCGGGATCATTTCCTTTCATGGGATGAGAAAAGGAAATAGGGATGTTCCCAAATATTCTGAAAAATCCCTGACATAAAGGATAAAGCAGCAAAAAGGAAATCCGTCCCCTACAGGAAAAAGGGAAATCCTTCCTAAGAAAGAAAAGGGAAAGTTTCGAGAAAAGATACGCGCTTTTGAAGAATAAGAAGAGCATCTAGCATCATCAACCGAACGGGCACCTCTTCAGGAAACATCAGAGCTCCAGGCTCTGCAGTCTCCAAGACGCCATCACAAACCCAGAGCTTGTCCATCTTCGACAAGAAGTCAGCGGTTCAATAGCGCCAGACCCCTGTCTAGAATAAGGGAACCGGTCCTTCCTCAGGTTCAGATTATGGTTCCGGCCTGAGTGGAACCCGGGATCGCAGGATTACTGGAGCGATGTCCTACGTAAGGGAAGCCTGCTGAGAATAAGCAACTCCGGTTGACTTGAGTGCACAATTTATTCCCCGAGTTCGATGAAAAAATCGAGCAATAAGAGGCAAACTGTTGGTGAAAAATACTCAGGTATTGAATTCCTCCAGACCCCAGGCAGGACACCGGCCTCTGGGTCCCCGCTAGGAGGCACCCCGGTTCCCCGCTACGAAGTACTCCGGGTCCGGTCCCTGGGACTGCCCCCTTCCCCCGAGAAAAGGAAAACTTCCGATAAGGAGAACCTTCCATATTTCCGAATATGGAAGAGTTTTAACCTACTTCAACCGACCAAGGTCCGCCTTAAGAAGACTATATAAAGGGAACCTAAACCCTAAAGCAAGGGATCGACAATTCGAGACTTAGAGATTAGAGCTAGGCGGCTAGAACTAGGGTTCTTACTCAAAACTGTTGTAGTTCCGGCTCTTTGATCTAATAAAACGTCTCTTTCTACTTTCTTACTTGCAAATCTGTACAAATACCAGCCTTGTCCATCGTTCTGTGGTACTCACAAAGATCCTACACAAAAATCCCAGGTTCTAAAAATATCCCGGTGGGTTCCAGCTATGGTTTCAGGATCTATATGAGAACCTCCGGATTCCCCTATGACCTCCGGGTCCCAAATGTGATCTCAGGGTCTAGGAAAACCTCTGGGTTCCCAGACGACCTTCAGATCTTAACGCATCTTTCGGGATACGAGAACGATCTCCAGACTCCTGGAGTCCATACTCTAGAAAGCTTGACACCTCCGGGTTCAAAACCTATCTCGCAGATCCTAGCTGTAACCTCCGGGTTCCTAGATGACCTCCTGGTCCCTGCATAATCTCCAGGTCGGCGGCAACCCCAAACACCCAAAGATGATTTTCGGACTGGCTCCGACATCTCTTAAGGGAGGACCTAGGTTCAATTCACGGAGTCCCGGCTCCTGAATCTACGGCCCTGCAAGATGCGCCCTGCTACCTCTCAAGAAGAGAATCATCGACGAAGACCATGCTTTGAAGATAAGCTTGATACAAAGCTAAAAGGTCCGTTACGCGGAAACTAGAACAAAGATAAAAATCCGAAAGCATTCTTTATAAAGAAAAAGGAGGCCACAGCAGAGCCATTGTTTGACAAAACAAAAAGGCTCGAAGGCCTGTAGATAAGTTTGAAACCCTCACAGAAGGGTGGGTACAACACAAAAGAAACCTCTACAAGGGGTTTAGAGTTCAGATAAGGATCAAGGATCAGTCGGCGGGAGGATCATCAGCTGCAGGCTCCGGAGTCTTCTCAGCTTCAGTCTTGCCCGGGACCATCGGCTCTCCCTCAAAGGAAGGAGCGGGAAGTCCATGTGGCTCAGCCTCGGAAGTCTTCACCATCTTTTACTGCTCCAACACGCCCTCAAGATCCAAGAAGTCGGTCTGATGGTTGAGCCACTCCCTCATTAACTCCTAGCGAGTCACCACTATGGCGCCGTTCACCGCCATAGTCTTCTCGACATCAAAGGCCTCCACGGCGCACTTCAGATTACATATCTCCTCCTCCCGGCGCTCCAATTGCTCCCGCAAAGAGACATTCTCTGACGCAGCCAGCGTCCCAGCCTCGTCTTGATTCCTGACCGTGAGCTTCAAAGCCTTGATCTCCCTCCCTTGGCCAGAACGTTGTCCTTCTCCTCGTGCAGCTGAGAAGTCAGAGCAGCCAATTCAGCCCTGAGTGAAGCATGGTCGTCAATCCACTCCCCGAGGTGGAACAACTGAGACATCACCTGCACAAGATTAAACTGATCATCAGCAAAAAAACAAAATGCCAAAAGAAATGGAAAGGAGAACAACGTATTACCTGGAGAAGATCGCTCTGGATGAATTGGATGGAGGCAGAAGAGTCCCCCTCTGGCAGAACCACCGGGGTGAAATGGAACACCTTAGTTTTGAGATTGGCCAGGACAGTGGCGGGTCACTCGACGATAACGGAGAGACCTTCGGGGTAGATCCCGAAGCCCTAGACTTCTTCATAGAAGAAGAAGCTAGAGCAGCCGTGGCTTGACGTTTGTTACTCTTCATGAACTGAACTTCATCATCACTCTCACTAGGGGCAGCCCTCTTGGGAGCAGCTTTCTTTGCCGACATGACCTCAAAGGCCCTCTTGTAATCCGCCAGTGCTTCTTCACCTCTGGACCCTGACATATCACCTGAAGCACGAAACTAATACGCCTCAAAAATTGTTCACAATAAACAAGAGGAGAGGTGAGAACTTACCCCAGATGCTGCAATGTTCCAACGCCTCTCTGCTCATGAGAAAAGGAACTTGACGTCGCTTGATGGAAAGCTTCAACACCCGTTCAGTCGTCCTCCTTACTAGAGAAGAATCCACGCAAGGCACGTCTGCAAAAAGAAACAGGAATAGTTAGCGTCTTGTCGTTGCAAACAACTGACGAAACTCCTATCACCCACCAGCTGTGCGCCAGACAGAGGAAAACCCCAGAAGATGCATGAAAGCAAACTTCTCAGTCCAGCGCCCATCAAAAACCGGGTGGCGCTTCCTTTCCTTCTTCTGAATCTCTTGAACTGGGAGCTCTCTACCGCGAGGATGCAAGTGGTATCTCCGTTCTCCACCATTCAAAGGAGAGATAGCATAGGAGTACAAGACCTCGGCAATCCCGATAGTAAGATCTTCGAGATCACCTAGATTTTGCATAGCTATCAATATCTTCCAGGAAGGAGGATTCAGCTGACCCGGGGATATCTTCAAGGCTTCCAACACCTTCACCACCAGCGAGGGAACTCGATCTCTTAAGCCCGATTCGAAAAATTCCTCGTACACGGGGACCTCGTCGACTTTGAAATCCGAGACCCTATCTATGGACCCGGAATCCTGATGACAACGTCATCGGGGAGATGATACTTCTCCCGCCAGTTAGAGACCTCCTCTACTCCTATTGTTGAAAGAGGGCCCACCGGGAGAAACCTATCTACCTCTACGGCCGGCGAAACAGCCTCAGCAACAACACAGCTAGGGTTTTTAACCTCTGCGATCAGATCTAGAGAAGAACCGGAGGAATCCGTTGATTCTGATGGACCAACCCCGGCTCTCAGCTTCTTCGACCTAACCCTACCGCCTATGGAGGAAAAATCTAGGGCGAGGTCCGATTTGGATTTCATCCTTGAAATGCGAGGGGGTTTTGAAGGAAGGAGGCGAAAGAAAAATAGAGAGAAAGAAAGGAGAATAATACCTGAAAATGAAGAACCGAGCAATGAAGATTGCGGAAGATTCTTAGGAGAGAGAGAGAAAAAGGAAAGTTAGAAAGCTGTCAGGCGGCAAAAACGAAGAGAGGGGTTGTAAACCCTAGATGATTTCCACGCGCCCACTACAAGAAAATAAAGGTATTGTGACAAAACATTTCGTCACAACAGAAAAGAATTCGTAACAATATAGTTATTGTTACGTTTTTGTTACCAATTTTAATGGTTACAATATGTGTGTCACAAATGCATTGCGTAACAAAAAATGTCACAATATTTGTGACTCGGATTGCAAGGACCTGATTGCAATGATGCAAGAACCAGAAGCGTGGCCCAACTTCTCAACTGAGCTGGAAATCATTCAAACTCTTCGGTTGTGTTTTTCGGACTTCAAGATCAGCTATTTACCAAGGACGCCAAATGAGATTGCAGATTCGTTAGCTAGGAATGCACGTTCTTTTCATAGATCTCTATGTTTTATTGGTTGTTCTATTCCGGTCTGGCTACCCAGAGCACCTCAATCTTGAGTAATAGAATAGCCGTTTGCTGCCAAAAAAATAATTACTAAAATCAAAATTAATTATATGAAAAATTTAAACTTACAGTTCAAATTAAATCAAAAATTCAGTACATACGAAATAAAATTGATTTACTAATTTGGTTTATAAATTAAAAGCAACTTACAAATATTTTTTTGGTCGAGCCAACTTACAGATTAAAATTGGTTTATAAAACTTAACCAAATTAAAAAATAAAATTGATTTACTAATTTGGTTTATAAATTAAAACCAACTTACAAATACTTTTTGGTCGAACCAACTTACAGATTAAAATTGGTTTATAAAACTAAACCTAATTGATTAGCATGCATCTTCTCAGCAACTCAACGCTTTGTCTCCAAAGCCATAGCTCCTTACACATAAATGCCTCATCATACCTCCCACTCATCCTCATTCCATCCCTCCCTTGCAAAATGCGTTAATCGCTGCAGTGAACAAGTAGACATCAGGAGAAACCGCTTTTCTTACGTCTCCTCCTACTCTTCTTCTTCCTCGTCTTTCTTCTTAAATCTACACAAGTATACCAATAATTGTTAAACTACATAGATTTAGGAAAAACGGTTCTGTGAAAATAATTGCAAAACTACACATATTCATCTCGCTTTTTAAATCAACTCAACAGAAATATAATAAAGATGAACAGAATCATTGGATCCTCACAATCTGAACAGTCATGCTGGAGCGACAACGGACGCTGTGACGGTACACCGGAACACCTTCATGTCTCCACCTCTCATGCTGGTTCATCCTTCTCGTTTTCTTCCTTCTCTTCTCTCTCCTTCCTCCTATGGTTCTCCTTCACTCCTTCGATTCCTTAACATGGACCAAAATCAAAGCTACACAAAAAAGAGATCATGAGAAAGTAATTAATTTGTAGATCTTAAAAAGGAGAAGGAGGATTCGTTTCTTACAACGACCATTGACAGAGACGGTAGCGAAGCTGAAGAGATATGGGAGCAGAGATCGTTAAGAGAATGAAGAGGCCATTAATTAGCCAATAGGACGGTCAAAAACTTGATTCTTGTGCTTATGAATTAGCCAATAGGAGATTTTCTTTTTTTTGACGGGGCAAGTTTTATTATGATTGTACAGCAATAGAACTGTTGATTACATCTCTTCTATACAACGATAGAATTTTTGTTTTTTTTTTGAAACTTACGGTAGAATTTTTTGTTTCTGATCTTTCTTTAATTTTTTAATGTTTATTATAAGTTTGATTAAAATTCTAAGTTAATTAACCAAGAGCTCTTCGTCTAGTGGTAATGGAACTCCAGCTGGAGTGCCCGCCATGGGTTCGAATCACCTTGGCCACCTTCCCGCCTATAACCATGCGTGCCCGGATGGAAGGCCTCGTGGGGATTAGTCTGGGCTTACCGCCTGGGATCCCCCACGGATATCAAAAAAAAAAAAAAAATTCTAAGTTAATTCCTTAAAAGTACACATCTGTATATTTCTAAAAATGAAAAAACAAATTTAGGGATAAAATTTATGATATAGGGTTTGGAGTTTAAAGAAAAGGGTTTGGACTTTAAATTTAAATACTAAGTAAAGGTTTTTAATTAAGATTTGAAAAAAATATCTTTTTTATAAATATTGGATATTAGTTTTGGTGTATTATAGTAATTTTGAAACTTTATGTAAAGGTTAAGGTTTATTTTTTGTGACTTACGGGTTGGGTTTTTGAGGTTTACTTTCAGAATATGAGAAAATGTTTTGAAATTACTAAATTTTATATTTAAATTTAAGATGAGAGGTTAAAATATGAAAATATTAGAGTTTTGAGATTTGTGTTAAGAGTTTAGGGTTTAAAAATTCATTTGGGGTCTAGAAATATTTTTGTTTGCCTTCTTTTATATGAATTTGTCACGAATATTTAGTTGATCTATCGTCATAAATGGAGACATATGATTTGGTCATATATCAGTCACTATGATAACAATAAATATAGTCACAATTATGTCACATATTTTGTCTCGTTTATTTTCGTCATTTTTATGTCACTAAATGTGACAAAAGTTGGATACGATAAAACCGGTCACAATATTGTTACCAATAACTTAATTTTTCTTGAAATATAATATTAGTCACAAATTTGTGTTTATTTAGTTACAAATATGTGACCAAAAATTTTAGTCTCAAATTTTCGTAACAATATCCCTTTTTTTTTAGTGGCCACAAGGAGGACGCCACGTGAGGAAACAAACTTCGAGGCTTCATCAAGGCCGTTCCGCTCTCTCGCTACGCACGGGGACCTTGAAAACCCCGTGTGGCCCTTAACTTGATTTGGAACCTCCAACGAAAACTTGCACCAGCTTCAAGACATGCCTTTAGGCATCACGCTCATGTACTCAGGCCTCCTCTTCGGAAATCACCAGAGCTCCAAGCTCCGTTATCTCCAAAGCACCGCTAAAAGCTCCGGGCTTCATCGTCGTCAACAAGAAGTCAACAGTTCGAGAAGGTAGCTCCAGACTCCGGTTTATTACGAGGGAACCGGTCCCCCCCTTCGGTTTAGAATACGGCTCCGGCCTGAGAGTAACCCGGAATCGCATGATTACTGGAGCGATGTCCTGCTCAGGGGAAGCCTGCTGAGAATGAGCAACTCCGATTGAATTGGGTGCACAGGTTATTCCCCGAGTTCGCTGACGAAATCAAGCAATAAAGGGCAAACTGTTGGTAAAAAAATACTCAGGTATTGAATTCCTCCAGACCCCTGGCAGGACACCGGCCTCTGGGTCCCCACTAGGAGACGCCCCAGGTCCCCGCTAGGAAGTACTCCGGGTCCGGTTCCAGGGACCACCCCTTCCTCCGGGAAAAGGGAAACTTCCGATAAAGAGAACCTCCATATTTCCGAATATGTAAGAGTTTAATCAACTCAGATCGACTAAGGCCGACCTCAAGACAACTATATAAGGGGAGCCTAAACCTAGAGCAAGGTACTTCAAGACTTGGAGACTAGAGATAGGCGGTTATAACTAGGGTTCTTACTCAAAACATTGTAGTACCCGCTTGTTTATCTAATAAAACATCTCTTCAAGTCTCTTTCTCTAAATCAATACGAAACACTAAGCCTCATCAACCATTTCGTGGTACTCACAAAATCCTACACAAAAATCCCCTAACACCGCCTACCTGGAGAAGATGTTCTCCAAGAGGCTCGACGCCATGCAATCCATGGTGGAAAGGCTCCCAGGGGTAGGTCCCCCAATCCGGAAAGGTGATCCCGACTCCTATGCCGATACTCCTTTCATGGACGAGATCGCCCTGATCGAGATGCCAAGAAAATTCTCTTTCCCAGCATAAAGATGTACGACGGTACCGGCGATCCAGACGGCCACATCGCCCAATACAAGCAGAGGATGCTTTCTGTAGCACTCCCAAGGGAGTCGCATGAAGCTACTATGTGCAAGGGATTCGTTTCAACCCTGATTGGGCCCGCTCTGTAATGGTACATCAATCTGCTTTCCAGGTCCATATCCTCTTTCGCGACTCTTAGCGACAAGTTCGTGGAGCAGTTCACTAGTAGCAGGAACCTGGAGAAAACCTCTGACAGCCTTTATGAAATCCTCCAACATCAGGCTGAACCCTTGCGAAGCTACATAGCCCGCTTCAATCAAGAGAAGGTGGCGATTCCCGAGTGTAATTTCCCTACCGCGGTCTCTGCCTTCAAAAGATGCATGCACCCCGACGGGGACCTCTATAACGAGCTAACCAAGTACCAGTGCAAGGCCATGGAAGACATTCTGTCCCGAGCCTGGACACATGTAAAATGGGAAGAAGATGTCGCAAGTCCCGCTAAGGCGCATCGAAAGCAGGACCAAAAGGCGATGAAGCCGGACCGAAACAATCGATATGAGAGACCCTCTCAAAGATCAATAAGGGATTCCGGGAACAGGAACTGGGGAAGATACCAGAACTGACCGCTCGAGAAGGAAAAAGGGATGGCAGTGTCTATGTGGCCAGATTTCTCTCACCTCTCTGTTGAGATGAGATCAATATATGGGAAGAGAAAGACATGAGGAGTTGAGTATGATGAAGAGGCCGTACATGGCGTAGTAATACTAGTTACCCGAGTAACTTCCAAAGGTTAAACCAAAGTTACCCTAGTTATCCTAGTATACTAGTTATACTAGTTACCGGGGTAACTTTGGATGAAGAAGAGAAGCCCTATTCCCTTTGCTAAGGCATCAGACCGTTGCAAGGGAAGAGGAGGCGTGTGTGACAGGCTGGAGAAGAGCTGGATAAAGCAAAATGAGATTTATGCACAAGGAAGAAGCTCATTGGATGGTTTGAATTAAAACAAACCTTATCTCTTGTAATAGTGTCTCTTTATGAAACCCACATCCTAATGTTGCCTCCTCATATATATTGTAAACTCTGATCAGATTAATTATTAAGAAGTTTGAGATTATCTCTCTAGACTCTCTCTCTTGTTCATGATGATTCTTAAATACTCTTAAACATAATTACTACCTAATCTTTCTACAAATCTCCCATTAATCTTCTCTAATCTACCTTTAATCTCTCAATACCTACTTTATTTTCTACAATCATATGGTATCAGAGCCAGGTTGGCTTTGGTATTGAGAAACCTCGTTCCATTTTTTTTTTCTCTAGCTCTTGTGTTCTTGTGTTCTTGTGTTCTTGCTCTTGTGTTCTTGAGTGTTCCGTGAAGCTCTGTGATAAAGTTGAGTCATGTGGTGCTGTGCTTTGATTTCGTGTGTTCTTGAAGTCTGGTCTGTGTGTTCTTCAGCTGAGTTGCAAGTTTGAAGCTTTCTGGTCATTTCTGGTTCAAGCAAGAGAACATGGAGGGAAACAACTTCAGAAAGCTAGTTACTGTCCCGGTTACGTTGAAAGGTGGTTCAAACTACCTCTTGTGGTCTCGATTGGTGAAGACTTCTATTGGAAGGCTAGGGCTGTGGAGCCACATCACTGATGATGGTCCGAAGCCAGTGGCCAAAGAAACTGAAGAAGGTGAAGAGGAAAAGACTCTCACCAAAGCTGAAGCAAAGAAGTGGGTGCAAGAAGACTTGATGGTGCTCTCCGTGCTGCAAGGATCTCTTGATGTCCCTCTTCTTGAAGCTTACAGCTATTGTGAGACTCCCAAACACTTGTGGGAGACCCTCTTAAAGACGTTTGGAAACGTCTCCAACATCAGCCGTGTGTTTAAGCTGAAGAGAGCCATTAACTCCATGAAGCAAGATGGAGGAGAGCTCACTAAACACATGGGAAAGTTTGGATCATTATGGTCTGAACTTGAAAGTCTAAGACCTAACACCACTGATCAAGCAGCTCTTATGGAAAGAAGTGAACAAGATCAAGTGTTTGGGTTGTTGATGACATTGGATCCTTGCTACAA
>NC_027751.1:17272084-17273504 GCF_000695525.1 Brassica oleracea var. oleracea | reverse complement strand
AAGAGGACCGGTCACAAGAAGAGTGAGTGTTGGATCCTACATCCTCACCTCAGGCCACACGGGTTCCACAAGGATAGGGAAGCAAAGGCTCATCTTTCTGCTGAAGCAAATGGTGCTCGTTCATCCAGAGCTAGCTCAGGCGCTAAGGTGGGTGAAAGTGAAGGTAGATCCTTGGCATCTCATCAACTAATTGGAAAGGGTATGGATCAGGAGGTATTCAAGAGAGCTGGCCTTGAAGCCTTCTTCAAAGCTCTTAAGGAGTCTGGTAACACTCTCGGAAACACCCTTGGATACTCATATGCTGTTCATACATTGCCTAGTACTACTGATAAGTTGCTAGACATTTTTAAGAGCTCTTACACTGCTTCTAGTAATCCTAGTAATACTGATAAGTTACTAGACATGTTTAAAAGCGCTTACATTGCTACTAGTGAGCCGAGTATAACTAGTAAGATGTTAGGATTACTAGGAAACCTGATAAAACAAAATGAACCATCAAGGACTGAGATTACTAGAAACATGCATAAACCTTTGATCATTGATTCTGTTGCATCTCATCATATGATTAGTGATAATAACCTGATTAAAGATTTAGAACCGGCTCATGGACATGTTATGATTGCTAATGGAGATAGAATACCTATTAGAGGAATTGATAAACTGAAACTGTTTAATAAGGATTCTAAAGCATTTTTCATGACTGAGTTTACTTCTAATCTTTTATCTGTCAAAAGATGCACCACTGATTTTCAAAGCAATTTTATCTTTAGTTCTGATGATGTTAAGTTTCAGGATATTAAGAGCAGTAAGTTGATTGGGCAAGGAGCAACCAAATGAGACCTTTATATGCTTGAAGATCTTAGTCTCATCTCTAGTTCTTGCTTCTCATTTAGTTTTGTTTCTTCCTTAAGTAAAGATGCATTGTGGCATGCTAGACTTGGACATCCACATGTTAGGGCTTTAAGCATTATGTTACCAGGTGTCATGTTTAAAAATAATGATTGTGAGGCATGTATTTTGGGCAAACATTTTAGGACTGTGTTTCAAAGATCATCCACTATTTATGAGAATTGCTTTGATTTGATTCACTCTGATGTTTTGACTGCACCTTGTTTATCTAAGGATGATTATAAGTATTATGTCACATTCATTGATGAAAAATCCAAATACACCTTAACACTCATTAAAACAAAATATAGGGTTCTTGATGCATTTAAAAAAAAGTTTCAAAGTTATGTTACTAACCATTACCGTGCCAAGATTAAGATTTTCAAGTCAGATAATGGTGGGGAATACATAGGTCACGCATTCAAAGATCACCTAGCTCAACATGGGATTCTACATCAGACTAGCTGTCCTTACACTCCACAACAGAATGGAGTTGCTGAAAGGAAGAACAGACACCTCAAGGAAGTAGTCC
>NC_027751.1:17269278-17271917 GCF_000695525.1 Brassica oleracea var. oleracea | reverse complement strand
GCTATCTGATCAACAGGATACCAACCAGAATCCTAGAGGATCAGTCTAGATTTGAGGTACTCAACAAGAGTCGACCAGTTCTGGATCACTTGAGGACATTTGGGTGTGTGTGCTATGTACTGGTGCCAGGAGAGATGAGAAACAAAATTGAAGCAAAAAGCACCAAGGCTATGCTTATTGGATAATCCGCATCTCAAAAGGGATACAAGTGCTTTGATCCCACTGCTAGAAGAGTCTTGGTGTCTAGGGATGTGAAGTTCATGGAAGATAAAGGGTATTATGAAGAGAAGAATTGGGAGGCGCTTGAAGAGCTTTCTCAACCATCAGATAGAGCTGCTAGTTTGAGAAACATACTAGAAGAACTCGGTATTGGCGTGTCCCATGATTAGAGCAGGCGTGAAGAGCCTACTCAAGTGGCCGCTGAAGAACCATCCCCCTTTGAACATGAGGGGAGAAGTGAATCTGAAGCTGAAGGGTTAAAAGATCAAGGCTCAGAAGAAGATAGAGGTCTATAAGATCAAGGCTCAGATTCTCATGTCCAAAGAGAAGTTCAAAATGAAGGTCAGGAAGCTGGAGAAGAAATCTAGATACAAGAAGAAGCTGTTGAGGAACAAGTAGAAGTTCCTTTGAGACGAAGCACACGGGTAAGGAGGGATGCATCCGGGTGGGCAAACATGAGAAACTGGGTAAACACGAGAGTGTTATACAATACTCAGAAACACGAGAGTGTTATACAATGCCCAAGCTGTGGAACATCCTTCCCAAGCTGTGTGCTCCTTTGCTGAGTTTCCGGAAGAGCACTACTCCTTTATGGTAAGCTTAGATGAAAGCTATGTGCCAAGAAGATATGAAGAAGCAATGCTGATTCAAGAGTGGAGAGATTCAGTCAATGATGAGGCTGATGCCATGATTAGAAATGATACATGGTATGAGAGTGAGTTGCCTAAGGGGGAGAGAGCTGTGTCATGCAAGTGGATCTTCACCATCAAGTATTTACCTCATGGGAAGATTGATAGGCGTAAGACAAGGCTGGTAGCAAGAGGTTTCACACAAACCTATGGAGAGGATTACATTGATACTTTTGCACATGTTGCAAAGCTCCATACCATTAGAATTGTACTATCAGTTGCAACCAACCTTGGGTGGGATCTTTGGCAAATGGATGTGAAGAACTCCAAGGAGAGCTAGAAGATGAAGTCTATATGCTACCACCTCCGGGTCTTGAAGGAATGGTGAAGCCAGGAAATGTTCTTAGACTGAAGAAAGCCATCTATGGATTGAAACAATTACCTAGAGCATGGTACAATAAGCTAAGCACAACACTGAATGGTAGAGGCTTCAGGAAGTCTGAGCTTGATCACACCCTCTTTACCCTCAATACTCCATCAGGAATCATTGTTTTGCTTGTGTATGTGGATGACATCATCATAACAGGCAGTGATAAGGAAGGAATCCGAGCCACCAAGGAGTTTCTGAAATCAGTATTTGATATAAAGGATTTGGGAGAGATGAAGTACTTTCTTGGGATTGAGCTGTGCAGATCCAAGGAAGGGTTATTCATCTCTCAAAGGAAGTATGCATTGGATCTCTTGAAGGATGCTGGTGCGTATGGAGGGAGACCATCCAAGATGCCCATGGAAGATGGGTACAAGGTTCCACGTGAGGGGGAGATTGAAAACAGCAAGCTGTTCTATGATCCAAAGTTGTATAGGAAGCTTGTGGGGAAGCTGATATACTTGACTATCACCAGGCCAGACATATGCTTTGCTGTTAACCAAGTAAGCCAGCATATGCAAGCTCCACGAGAGCATCACTGGCGCATGGTGGAGAGAGTTCTCATGTACCTGAATGGAACTCAAGTGCATGGTATATGGATGGGAGTCAATAAGAGCACTGAAGTTGTGGGTTATTGTGATGCTGATTGGGCTGGAGATAGAGCAGATAGAAGGTCTACAACAGGCTATTGCACCTTCATTGGTGGAAACATGGTTACTTGGAAGAGTAAGTATCATGCTCTAGTGCTGAAGCTGAGTATAGTGCTATGCTAAAGCTTACCAACGAGTTGGTATGGATCAAAGGTATTCTTAGGCACTTGGAGATTGAGCAAGCAACACCAATGACTATGCATTGTGACAATCAGGTGGCTATTCACATTGCTACAAACTCAGTGTTTCATGAGAGGACAAAGCACATTGAAGTAGACTGCCACAAGGTGAGACAGATGATAGTCTTGGGAGTGATCTTGCCGTGTTATACAAGAAGTGAAGATCAGTTGGTAGATGTGTTCACCAAGGCAGCAAGACAAAAGACTATGGAGTTCATTCACATCAGATTGGGACTCATAGATCTTGGGAAGAGAAGGAGCTGATCCCCTTAGTCATGAGGTCTTTACTCTTTTTCCCTCATCAAGGTTTTGTCCCAATGGGTTTTCCTTGGTGAGGTTTTTAATGAGGAAGATCTCATCGCTATCCAAGCTTAGACTTTCACAAATCTAAGCTTGAGGGGGAGTGTTGAGATGAGATCAATATATGGGAAGAGAAAGACATGAGGAGTTGGGTATGATGAAGAGGCCGTACATGGACTAGTTACCCGAGTAACTTACTAGTATACTAGTTATACTAGTTACCCGGGTAACTTTG
>NC_027751.1:17267830-17269199 GCF_000695525.1 Brassica oleracea var. oleracea | reverse complement strand
GTGTGACAGGCTGGAGAAGAGCTGGATAAAGCAAAAGGAGCTTTATGCACAAGGAAAAAGCTCATTGGATGGTTTGAATTAAAGCAAACCTTATCTCTTGTAATAGTGTCTCTTTATGAAGCCCTCATCCTAATGTTGCCTCCTCATATATATTGTAAACTCTGATCAGATTAATTATTAAGAAGTTTGGGATTATCTCTCTGGATTATCTCTCTAGATTCTCTCTCTTGTTCATGATGATTCTTAAATACTCTTAAACATGATTACTACCTAATCTCTCTACAAATCTCCTTTTAATCTTCTCTAATCTACCTTTAATCTCTCAATACCTACTCTATTCTCTAAAATCATACTCTCTATCTCAAAGCCGGAGCTGGTCAGTGTTCTGAGGCAGATGGGCCAACAGGTCAAGTGGCCTCAGAAGATGAAAGCACCTGATTCCTTCCGGAACCCTGGCCATTGGTGCGACTTCCACTGCGACCACGGTCATAAAACGGTGGACTACGCCGCACTAAGGATCGAGGTAACCGAACTACTTAAGAAAGGATATCTTCGAGAGTTTCTTTCCGAGAAGGTCAAGGGCCACCTAAATAAAGAGGCACCCGGAAAGCCCACTGAAGCTATTCCCGCCTCGCCACCTCGACAGGACTGAGTCATCCATGTCATATAAGGAGGCTCATAAATTGGCGGCATAAGCCACGCGGCCGCGCGAAGAAGAGCACCTGCAACGCCAAACACAGTCTATAGGCAGCCAAACCAAAACGCCTGCTCCTGGGTACGGATGAAATAAGCTTCACGGTCAAGGAGCAAGAGAAGGTCCTAGCCCCACATCACGACGCCCTTGTCATATCGCTCACTGTAGTGAATTGCCTAGTAAAGAGGATATTGGTGGACAATGGGAGCTCCAGCAAATATCATCTTCCAAGCCGCATATGATCAAGGGTTGGAAGAAAGTGCCCTGACACGAAAAATAACCCAACTCATAGGATTCCGCGGAGAAGACAAACAGACCGCTCGAGAAGTCATCCTCTCAGTGTACGCTGAAGGGATTAATATGTCAATTAAGTTTCTTGTCGTTGACTGCCAGTCATCCTACAACATGATTCTGGGACGGCCCTGGATCCATGAAATGGGAGCCGTCCCTTCGACTCTTCACCAGATGGTGAAATTCCCTACACCCTGGGGCATAAGAGCAATCAAAGGAGAAAAAGAGAAACACCAAGGTCTTATAGCAATTACAGAACAAACCTCCAGCTCGACACACCAAAGAACCAGAGGTTGAAAAGATGGACGACGTGCCGTTGGTCGAAGTGGGTCGGACCCGCCTGATATTCCGTGTTTTTAACGGTTTTAAACTCGTTTTGGAGCA
>NC_027751.1:17238256-17267730 GCF_000695525.1 Brassica oleracea var. oleracea | reverse complement strand
CTGTGCACTTGCAGTTAGATAATCGGGTTAAAACTCGAGACATCACCGCCACCTCAAGATCGGCTCGAAGCTTGTCGAGGGATTAAGAAGGAGATTGATAGATTTCCTCAGGTCCAACTCCGACTGCTTCACATGGTCTCACATAGACATGCCATGGATTAATCTGGAGGTCATCATGCACAAGCTGCAGGCAGACCCCCTACATCAGCCCGTCTGACAAAAGAGAAGGAAGTTTGCTCCTGAAAGGGACGCGAGGTACAGTATCCAGAATGGCTGGCCAACATGGTCATAGTCAGGGAAGAATGGGAAATGGCGAGTCTGCATAGACTTCACAGATCTCAGCAAGTCCTGCCCAAAGGACCCTTTTCCTCTGCCTCATATCGACAAACTGGTTGATGCCATGGTCGGGCATCAGCTAATGAGCTTCATGGACGCATTATCTGGCTACAATCAGATACTTATGCATCCATAAGATCAGGAGAACACATCCTTCATGACGTCCAGGGGGATCTACTGCTACAAAGTCATGCCTTTTGGCTTAAAGAATGACGGGTCGACCTACTAAAGGCTGGTAAACATGATGTTCGCAGACCAGATTGAGCGGACCATGGAGGTCTACATCGACGACATGCTGGTCAAATATCTAAAGGCCGGAGACCATACATCTCATCTGCAGCAATCCTTCTCCACTCTCCGAAAGTACAACATGAAGCTCAATCCAGCTAAATGTTCGTTTGGTGTCAGCTCGGGGAAATTCCTAGGGTTACTGCGAAATCAAAGTCTGAAATTTCCTATGAAATGTCTTCTTAGTAAAAGGAAGATATTTATTCAAAAGAATAGAGACGTGTGAAAACATAAAATCAAGTTGGTAACAATTCTGAAAGGATTCACACTATAAGTCTTCGAGAAAGGTTACTAAAGCCCTCGGACAGCGAAACACTCATCGTCCAACTCGCCGAAGGGGCGAGTTGGACCGAACATGCAGTTTAACTATCCCGTTCGGCGAGTTGGATCAACCAGCCTGCCTTCTTCCCGTCTTCGTAGCTCCCCCCTTAGGGATTAGATCGAACATGCTCTTGTTTCATCTCGATCAGAGTCACCGTTGGAACTTTACGATTTAAAAACCGCAAGAACTCGTTCTCTTAAATAACATTCGGATTGATTGTATAAAACGGCTACGGTTAGATAAACACCTCGAATTGTCTACGCTATACGAGGAATTTGAATGTTCTTCGGAATCGACGTCGTTTCAAAACCACTCTTTTTATTAAATTGTAAAAACACCTTAGTAGGAAAATGGCCCGAAAGGGCCTAGAACGCGTCTAAGAGCCCACTTACGATTTTATACGTAATCAAGCCCAATCGTTATGACGGTTTATCTTTTGTTATGCAGGAGAAGATAAATGTCAAGTTCGGAGGATATATGTTAAGTTTCCGAAAATAATACAAAGATCGAAGAAAAATGGAATATTTCCAAGAAGTGATAAACTTTACCGAGGGCAGAAAAGGAAGGAGCAAACCGCCTCTAGAGAAGTATATAAGAATGTCGAGGTCGAAGATGCAGAAGGAGGAAATTATTCTACTCAGAGCAAAACTTAGCACTTAGAGAAATTTAGGCAATTTTCCGTTTTTGTTATCGAGCTGCGACTCAACTAGGTTTTCAGGTCTTAGGTGGTTAGAACTAGGATCTCTAGGACAGCTCTTATGGCCGGGGCCTTACATGTTGTAAACGCTTATACGCAAATTCGGAATAAGATCTTCTTTGCTCTCTTTTCGTTTTATCAATTTCATACTAGTCTGTTTTTCTTGTTTTAATTGCTTGGTGTGTGGTTTAGCAGATATCCGGGACCTCTGGAAAAATTACGGTTTCCTATTTTTCCTAAATCAACGGAAATCGACAGTGCGAATTTCGGTTTCTACATGTATCATTATCATTTTATGCTTCTATCACTCCTTTTGTTGATTTGCTAGCTTTTCTATGTACAAATTAATGGCATTAGGTCCTATTTCATCACCATTTCATCATTATCATTTGACTGCAGGATAAAAAAGATTGAGTTTTCTTTTTGTTTTAATTTTAAACCAACCCGGACTAGAGAGATGAGAGACCTAACCAAATTTTCATTTTTCATTTTTTTTATTTCTTTAATTGTGGGTATTTTCGTCATCTCATGTCTAACGTTTCATGAAAGCTATGGAAAATTGGAAACATAAGAGATTTGTGGGAACTAGAATTCATACCAACGATTTTCCTAACGGAGGAAAGCAAAAAAATCTACATTGCTTGAGGTCAGAATTCTCTACGAGAGCCGACAACAAGTGACCAACTAAATGCGGAAAATATAGAAAGATAACAAAACAAATTTAGAAAACAATAGATCTTTATTTCGAATTTGCATATGTGCGTTCCAAAGACAAAATCATACATGAAGCTTTCCTGGAAACGGGATTACAAAGGAAATCGTATCACACAAACAGTAAAACGAGAGTAAGTTTGCTAGAATTACCACCTCTGTGGAGAAAAACCTATGTGGCCGCAACCCGCTTAGCAATAGACGAAAAAGACGAAAAAGACGAAAAAGACGAAAAAGACGAAAAAGACGAAAAAGGTTCAAAAGATTTCGGGCTGGACCTTATGAAAGGCTGCCTACGTACCCCTTTCGAAGATCAAGCCAAACGTCTTTCAATTAGAGAGTTTGAAAAACAGATTGAACTGCCTGGGCGAGTTCGTCAAGTAATCGAGTGCCAGTCATAGAAACCACACTTGTCAAGAATAAAGCCTAAGGTTTCTAAGTGCATAGATTTCTAGTGTCTAAAGATAATTGTTTTTGCGCCTCTCGCCTTGGCATCACTTATATACTCCTCCTAGGTCGGTTTGGGATTTCCTTTTCCGCCCCAGCGTCAAGGTTATCTTCTTTCGGAAATATTCCATTTTTTCGATCTTCATGATTATCCCTTGAGACTTGACATTTATCTCCGAACTTGACATTTATCATCTTTCGCCGAATATTCGATAAACCGTCATGGTGACTTTGGGCCGATTCTCGTAAAAACTCGTAAGTGCTATTTTGCTGCGTTTTAGGCCCTTTTGGCCATTTTCTGACAAACATTTTTACGATTGCTTTCAGAGAATTCGCCTTCCGTACATTGTTGGTTTTACAAAATAGCGGAAACTGATTATATAGTCAAGAAAACTATGGTGTTATGTTAACTGTTATCGTTTTATATAATTGATTCAAGAAAACAAGTCTTTGCAGTTTCTATCGTAAAGTTCCAACTGTAACTTCAATCGACACCAAACAAGAGACATTATAACGAAACTCGAAGGAGAAAGCTATGAAGACGAGACGAGAGTGCGTGATATTTGCAAGTTGCATTCATGCTCGCCATATGGCGATCGAGACTGGACGGTCAAGCTTGCCATATGGCGAGCGGGACGATGCTGTCCTGGCTCGCCGTATGGCAAGCCGGCTAAGGTCAAGGCCGAGTTTTGGCTATCTTTTGGTGATTCGTATGGTTGGGGAATGATATTCGGCCTCCTTCCCATTTCATTGCTTGTCTCCCAGAAGTCATATACCAATAGCTTGGACTATGTATTTCGATAACTTCTTGTATCTTGTTATAAATTTCGATTTTAACCCCAACAGTCAGCCCCCCAGCTCGTTAGAATTTTTGGAATGTTCTTGCGAGCAGTTAAGCAGACTAGGCAAGTTAGGCGGAATTAATAGTTGAAAGTGGTCTTCTCATTCTACTAAAAGTGGAATCCAATAAGATTGGGGCTGTGCCTTTTGAAGGCTGCGTACATACCATTTTTCAAAGGGATCAAGCCATTCGTAATTCGTCTTGCAGTTAAAGTTCTTATGACCTGTTTTCCAGCCAGACATTTATGGTCTGGTTAGGTGTTGTGTAGAGACTTTCGCGCATGTTGCTACCGATGGCATTTTGTATTGGATCTTTCTCGGCCTTGAGACTAGCCTTGGAGGCTGTTTGCTTTGGCCAAGTGTGGCCGTATTTATGTTTTCGGGATTTGCCATTGGTGGCTTCGAATCCTTGCCCGTTTTAAGGGTTTAAAAATATTTTGCTCGAATTTATATGATCACAGTTTATTAAATCGAGAGAACTGCCATTTAAAGGAGTTAGAGGGACAGGGTGTGAGTTGTCATCTCATTTCCATCGCTCAGACGATCGCCGTATCTGTCGTTGCGCAAGATGAAAGTACTCAAACTTTTCAATTTGTGGAGACTCATAAACGTACAGATATAAGTGAAGAGACAAATTTTGGAAACTCGTATCGGGGTGTTGATACTATGCTTTTGAGATGTAAGAGACCAGTGTGAGTCGGTTTAGGGCAAGACCTAGGTTTACTCTCGGCTTTAGGCCTTGCGATGACAAATCGGCTTTCGTTTTACCTGTTTGCGATTTTAACCTGATTCATACCGATTTAAAGTCCGTGAATTGTTGTCGGCCTATACAAATTTTCTTGGTAAGAACCGAGCTACTTCCAAAGGCCTTTTGGAGGTGCTGGCCGAAATTTCGGATTTCTTTTATAGCACGCTATGTCATCCTTGCCGGATGTACGAGATCATATCCTTATGGGGATGGCTAAGTCTGTTTAGGACGTTAGAGTTTGTTTGTTGTGATCAGCAACAAAGAAATGATAAGTGATACCGTTTAGAGTTGTGTCAGTGCGCTTCACTGTTTCAAGTTTCTAAGACGAGGGTTCTGTCTGAAAAATTTAGATGGGAAACAATTCTTCGAGCATTAGCGACGTCTCGAGGTGCCGAAAGTTAAGTTTTCCTTATGCCGCATTTTGTGGTCAAAATGTTTGCGGGCTTGAAGAGTGGTATCGCAAGGTTTTTGTCTTAACCTTACGGCAAAGAAACGTTTTGGTTTGTTTACGGATATTCGAAAATTGTTGTTTCTGTTTGGATGCTAAATTTTTTTATTTGTGATCGAGGAATTTGGACCGAGGGGTCACGTAAATTTATCCCAGGGAAGAAGCGTCTTCCTCCACTGTACTTTGTGAAGTGTTGGCCTTCCGAGATTTATTTCGTGTATTCTTAAGGACGGCTCGTATAGCTCTAGGAGATTTCTTACGAGTGTTTCTTATCACGCCGTATTTTGTGGGTAAAACGCTGAGGGATTAAAGCTAATTGTGGAGCATACAGAACTTAGTCCATTGTCGATAAGTTCAGATTTTATGTTAGTCGTTTGGTTGTCAGGACTGAATTTTGTTATCATGAATTCTATCGTATGATTTCTGCTTGTAGGTTATACGACATATTGTTTGAGTAATCGTCACTTGGCGTTTTATGACAAATCATGGATCGGCGTTTAGCCGTTAAGTGATTGGAGCGGTGGTCGCTCAATTGTTTTGGCTTCGCATGAAATCTGTGTTCAGCCGTATGGCCAAGTATGTTGTTTGCGAAGGACTAGACCATGGCACTTTTGTGTTAACACTAAGGTCATGTTAATTTACGATTGTCCTTAAAGGGGATGCCAAATTCTGGTTTGGGCTTATTAGGGACGGCGTGATTAGCTGAGGGCCGAATAGCGTTTGTCGAGATTGATAGGCCAAGTATGCCGGAATTTTCCATTTTAAGATGGCCCATGTTTTTAGAAAACGATTTTACACTTTAGGTTCCAGTTATACGATGAATGTTTCGTATAATATTTCCTTTAGTCATATGAAAATTGTTTCCTTTTTGTCCGAGGGAGACGAAGCCTAAGAGGCTCAACACAGAACCCGTGCGATGCCAGTTGCTGAATCATTTCCTGCTCGGATGTATCCGAGGGAAGCGAAAGGCAGAAGTCAGCGACCTGCAGGGAGCTTCGTTTTTGGTTACGAAAATTATTTACGACAGTTCTTCGTAAGATCCGTTATGTTTATTTCCGAAAGTTTCTTCGTATGACTCAATTTGACTCTACGGAGGATTTTTCGTGAAACTATTGTGAGAGGGTCTTCTCGTAGAAGTAAATAGAAACTATTTTATCACTGCTCGCATCTCTGGTGGCTCTCCCATTCGCTATGTTTGCCAATCCAAGTTTGGATAGTGATTTCCTATGTGTATGCTTTGTTGGCTTAGATAGTTGTTTCTGGTGTTAAGCTTAGGATTTGGTTTCTCGGTGCTTACCTTCCATTCTTCCTCTCTCAATTTTTTTTCTTGTTCCTCTCCTTTCTTTGGTATAGGTGTGTGAAGTTGGTCTCTTAGAGTTTTGGTCCCTTATATCAGAGCTTTGTGGTTCTTTGTTGGTAGAGACACCTTGTATATGCTTGTTTAGTTTATGAGATGGTTCTTACCTCTTGGCTGGTGGTTATGCTTCCGCTGATTTAGGCATGTGTCTTTCTGCTTCGTGTGACTTTAGCCTTCCGGTGGTTATTCTTCCTTTGGCATGCTTTCTTGGTTCGAAAGTTTGAAACTCATGTAACTACTCTCTTTTGTTTAATCCAAGAAAAACCGAATGAATATCTATAACTTTGCGTTAGTGTTGATCGCGTTCCTTTGTGTTCGGGGATTGTTTTGTCTCAAATTTTATCTTTCTATCATCCTCTAACATCTGCTTGTTATGGCCGAGATACTATATGGTAAGGTGATGTAAGTTAGTTTTTGTTTTTGATCTCCTTTCAGCTCCGGACCTTTATTGAGTTAGTGTTATTATGGCATTTTCAACTTTTTTTTTTTTTGTGATTGTGAAGGTTTTAGGTTTATATTATGTGTATGCTCTAGTTTCTTCTTCTTAGTTTGTTATTTTATAATTTATAATAGTAAAATAAAAATATAATTTGTAAATAAAATATAATAAAATAGTTAAAAATAAAAAATAATGAAAATTTATGTTATTTTTAGCTGTGAATAAATTAAATATTTAAAATATATTTATTATTTTATGTATTTTTTATTCATCTTGCATTTTAATGACCAATAAAATAGATTATTAGACTTTATGTGATGATGGTTAGTGCAAGAAAGATTACATAATACACAATTAAAAAATGTTGGGCTAAATTGCAGTAATCTAAAAGAAGAAAGACCTAGAATGTAAAAGAAAAAAAATGAGGACGCATGTCATCAAACCCTCTTCCACATGTCAAAGAAGAGAAAAAAGTTTACTTTATATATATAGATATAGGTCTAATGGAAAAATGTTCTATAAGATTTAAGAGTGAAGCATTTGAGAGCTTTAGTTTTGAGAAGTTTCTAAAGCTAATAAGAAAAGTTGTTCTTATAATTCTTTGTTTTCTAGAGATTTGAATTGGTATCAGAGCCTCAGGTTGGAAACTCGATCTAACCTTAAGTTGTAGCTTAAGATCCTGGTGCTTGTGACAAGAGATCGCGTAAGCAAGATGGCGGACGTGACTAGGGCTCCACGCACGAAGGACCTTGAATCTGCATCCATCCAATGTCTAATGTTGATATCGACAAACTACTTAGTTTGGTCGATGAGGATGAAGGTTCTACTTCGTGTTCATGAAGTGTGGGACACGATCGAACCCGGTTCAGATGATCAAAGGAAGAACGATGTTGCGATAGCTCTTTTGCTTCAATCTGTTCCAGAGACATTGATTCTCCAGGTGGGAGAACAAACTGCATCAAAAGAGATCTGGAACGCCATCAAGTCGCGACAGCTAGGAGCTGATCCTGTAAGGGAGGCGAGACTTCAGACGTTGATGACGGAGTTTGATAGGTTGAAGATGGTTGATAATGATACGGTTGATGGCTTCGCGGGGAAGATATCAGGCCTATCATCCAAAGCAACCTCGTTGGGAGAAAACATAGAAGAATCCAAGATTGTTAAGAAGTTCTTGAAGGGTCTTCTGAGACACAAGTACATCCAGATTGTAGCGTCGCTTGAGCAAGTGCTAGACCTCAACAAGACGGGTTTCCAGGATATAGTTGGAAGGCTTAAGGCGCACGAGGAGCGTGTAGCTGAAGAAACTCAGAAAGAAGACCAAGGGAAGCTCATGTTTTCGAATAATGAAGAGTATAGTCAGAGGGGCTATGAGAATTCCCGTGGTAGAGGAAGATGACGTAACGGTAGAGGCAGAGGTCAAGCTAGGTCACACAACCAAAACCGTGTGTCACACACCGAAGATAACAACTTGAAGAAGAATCGTTCAAAGCTGATATGTTGGAGATGTGAGAAGCCTGGTCACTACGCAACTGTCTGTCTCGAGAAGACAAAGATAGCTGATAAACTTTTAAAATATCTTTTGCAAGCCTTGAAGTAAAGTTGACATTTTCTTTGTGAGTTACTATCGCTAAATCCATCATTGGTTTTTGCTTAACGGTTTCCTCTTGAATCATAAGACATGCTTGTAGTTGCATGCGTGTGAGACCAACTTCTTATATATAAATTGAATTGTTTGTTTAATTGACAACTATCTAAATCTGCCAATTTTATCCATGTTCACAGAATTTATTTACATTATACCAATATGCACCAATACTTGCTTATCATTTTTATCCAGGTTTTGAGGATGATGGTCAAAAGCATGATCGCCATAAATATTGATCACATTAGAAAATGCCCTTTCAAAGGAACATAGATCACAAGGGGACTCTTTAAAAAAAAAGATCACACGGGTATTCTTTAAAAAAGGTGACAACAACTGGGAATATCAAACCAGTGGTAGTAGTCCAGTGGTGCTTGAAGAAAATAAATTCCATACCGCGAACTCTGGTTCGAACCCCCGCTGGCCACATGGATATGGGCTATTGTTTTCGCCTTATTTGAATGCCCAGAAGAGAGTCTATCCGTGGGGTGTACCTCCATCCAGGGGTTAAGTCTGTGTCTTTTAATAGACCCAGGTTTAATTTCACCTTTTGTGACAACCCCTCCCACTCACTAGGAATCCGGCTCACAGCCCTGCAGGGCACCGACCCCAACCCCTCTATTATGAGTCTTCTCTAACTCTATAATTAGGTTGTTGGTACGCTTGGCGCTTCTCGAACCCCAAGAACTCACCCTTTAACAACACTCCCACAAGACGAGTTGTCACCAATTGAACTGCATGTCAAGCGCACCAACAACCTAATTATGGAGTCAGAGAGGACTCATAATGGAGGGGTTGGGGTGGGTGCCCTGCAGGGCTGTGAGCCGGGTTCCTAGTGAGTGGGACGGGCTGTCACAAAAAAAAGTCACAGCTCAATTGGTGACAACTCGTCCTGTGGGAGTGTTGTTAAAGGGTGGGGTCATGGGTTCGAGTAACGCCAAGCGCATCAATAACCTACATGGGGGAGTCAGTGATGACTTACATGTGAGGGATTAGGGTCAATGCCCTACAGGGCTGTGAGCCGGATTCCTAGTGAGTGATACCACTTGTAACGCCACGACCGTCCACGACTAATGGGCCACCCATGCCTGCTCTATCGGCCCGTGGGGCCCAATCTCGTTCCAACGGTCAGTCCATTAATTTTTCCGAAGGCTCAAAATCATTGTTTATAGACCCTGCAATCACCACCCGACCTTTACCCCTGCTTTGGCCTCACTCGCACAGTATCGTGAATCACTTCCCGATAGGTCACTCATCCTTTCAGTACTCCAGCGCAAGCACTTTTAACTCTGTAATTCTAAACGGATGTGTGACGGAAAATGTAAGTTAACTTTGGTGACATAGGTAGCCAAATCAATTATTTTAAGCCTTTTCCATATATCATAACTCGGGATGATACAATTCACCCCCTCTCAAAGAACACAACGTCTCGTTGCGCCCCACGACAGGTCTTAAGACGCCTCTCAGGTCAGAACCGAGATGGCTAACCAGCTCTGATACCACTTGTAACACCCCGACCGCCCACGGCTAATGGCCAGCCACGCCTGCCCCATCCCGTTCCAACGGTCAGTATGTTAATTTTTCCGAAGGCTCGAAATCATTGTTTACTGGCCCTGCAATCACCACCCAACCTTTTCCCATGCTTTGGAATCACTCGAACGGTATAGCGAATCACTTCCCGATAGGTCACCCATCCTTTCACTACTCCAGCCCAAGCACGCTTAACTCTGGAGTTCTAAACGGATTTGTGACGGAAAAGGTAAGTCAGTTTTGGTGATATAGGTAGTCAAATCAATTCTTTTAAGCATTTTCCATATATCATAACTCAGGATGTTACACTTTTACTTTAGCAAAAAAAAAAAAAAAGCTGGGAATATTAAAGAGTGAGTTCAACTTCCATTTATGTTTGAGCAACTGGACCGAGGAGAGCTGGGAAAATATGCACTACTCTGTAACGACCCAAATCTCGTCCCGGAAAAATTTAGCCCAGTAAGACCCAATTACATAGAAGAAAACTCTAAAGTTTTCTTATTTAAGATGTAATTTCGTGGTGGCCTCTGACAGAGACTTTTGGGGATGGCAAAGCCCTGCCGGAACGTCACCGGAACAGCCACAAATAGCCACCATGAAAAAGAAGCCATCCTACCATCCGAAAAAGAGAGAGTAGAGCTCTGCAGATACGTTTTGGGGGAATAGAAGAACGATCGATCAAATATGAGTATTTCAAAGCTAAATTTTGATATTATGTTCTACACTCATATATCTATGTGTATCAGAAAGCAGATCGTCATTTGGAATTTTATCTAAGAGTTATGGTTGTTTCTTTGGGACTGATATCTACAGATCGGATCTGCAAACAGTCAACTTCATCAGCGTTTTACCGTTGATACAGAAGGAACCAGGGAACGGGCGAGATATCATTGGAAAGATCTCGATGCCAGCTTTTCAGATCATCTATCGGATTGTCAAATCGACGCACGGTTAGAAAGTTATTGACGTTTATTCTTGGCAAAGAATAAAGCTGTTGAGTTGCAGAGACAGTTCCGACCAGTCTCGGTGTAAGTGAGAAACGGTCAACAGAAACAAAACCTTTCAGTCTGGAAATTTGTCAGTAAGTATTTAATTCTCTTCTCTATCATCCCCTGCAAGCGAATCGTTATTCTGAGTTATTTTCTGAGAGTTATGCTTGTTTTCGTGGGAGGTGTTGGTGCAGTTTGCGTTTACGACCAGCCTGGAGATGAAGCTACTTTGGTTAAGCAAATGGTGTCCGATCGGAGTAAACTTGGTGTCTATGGATAGAGGACATATAGGAATACATTATGACCGGAGAGATCTAAAAGTTAACGGTCAGTTCTTGAGTTATTCATCTGTTTTCTCTATGGTTCAGCTCTGCCAGAAAATCATATTGATCTAATTTCAGAGAGCTCTGGAGTTGCTTTGTTAGAGCCGTCAAGGTCCATTCGGCGTTTCTTCAGGTTTCTTCAGAACCCGTGGCAAAGGTGAGGGTCTATTCCGTAATAAATCCCGTACCAGTGTAGAATTCTCTCTATCGTAGTTTAGATTTCCAATCATGATCCGTCTGTTTGAATTGAGTCTTGATTGTTAGATAGTTCATTCACTGTAAACTGGAACTAGGGGTCTAGAGGATTCAACCGTTGATTAATTGCGTGATGTTAAGAGATGCGATATATATATGTATGTATACATAGATATGAGTAGGGACTATGTGCGCGGGCGGGGGCTCAGAGATGTCTGGGCTAGCGACACTACTTTGATTGTGCGGGCAGGGGTTCAGAGACGTTTGAACTTGCGATGCTACTTGTGCGGGTGTGTGGTGCAGAGACGTTTGTACCATGGACGCTACTTGAGAGGGCGGGGGTACAGAGATAGACTGTACTAGCGACACTACGTATTATATATCCATATGAGGAGATGCGGGGTGTATGGACTAGCTATATGCTATCATCGCATTGTTTGTGTTGTGTTTGTGTGATGCTTTATGCGTCTTGTTTGTTCATGTTAGAGCTAAACTTCCATAGTTGGAGCTCTATTTACTCAAGTCAGTGGTTTGCGTGGTTAGCATCTCATACCTCACGGAGTAACTCCCATGTTACTCACCCCTCTTTCTTCCCCTTTCGAATGAGACTGACGAGCAGGAGTGATTGCTATCGGGCTGGTGCTTTGGGAGTTTTATTTCCTTTTTTTTTCAGACTTGCAGTTTTTATGCTTTTACCGATATTTTCAAGATTTATTATGTTATTTGGATTTATGACTATTTATTGGATTTACGACTTTGGAATTGACTTTTGAAAAGTAATAAATGGAGATTTCAGACTTTTTATTTATTTAAGTTATTTTGGAAAATACATGTGTTACATACTCATATTTCAACGTATGTACTGGGACTTCTCGAAGCTCTATACGTGAAGGTATGTTGTCAATAAACCCTTCTATAGCCTACATCGTTATAAAATGATAGGACTGGGGTCAGCACCTTTTTCTGTGTTTGTACGTTGAGCTGTGTGGGGTAGTTAAGGAGGAAGCAATGTATACTATAGGAATATACATTACAACTAATTTATTGTCAAACGTGATTAACACGTTTCGAAAAAGAAATATGCTTATATTTTTTTGCCATCAGAGGAATATATGTATTTAGAAGTAATTAATAACTGTCCCTTTTATTTTAATTAGCTTAACTTATTTGGTTAGCTGTGATTATATTTTTAAATTTGCATATATTAAAAGCGTATAATGGTATAATGATAAAACTCGTTAGGGGAATTGACAGAGATCCTTTGGAGCTAGTCCGCTATGCTGAAAGTGAGTGTCAAGCCTGGTTTAACGCAAACGAGATTGTACCATCCGCTCCTCAAGCCTTTAATATTGAGGAACCTCAAGTCTTAAACTTGGGTAATATCTGCATGATAGATGGGTCTTGGACGTCTATGGCACAGTTTAGTGGATATGGATGGGTCTGGCTTGATAGCCTCAGGAAAGTTCAACTTATGGAGACCCAGAACCAAGTTCGGAGAGAGACTGCACTACATTCAGAGGTGGAAGCACTGAGATGGGCGATGGAGCGCATGCTTCAGTATTCGACGTGTCAAAGTTTTGGAACGGACTGCAAAGATTTGATTGCGATGATCAACGAGCCTCATGCTTGGCCGAGCTTTGCGACATAACTGGAGAGGTTTGAGACCCTCTAGATATGCTTCTCGGACTTCAAGATCACTCACATTCCACGAACGCAAAATCAAACTTCAGATTTCTTAGCTAGGACTTAGCTAGGACTGCGAGATCTTTCCATAGAGTTCTATATTTCATTGGTTGTTTTATTCCGGTTTGGTTACCCAGACCACCTCAAGTTTGAGTAATAGAATAGTCTTTCGATGAAAAAAAAAATTTAGTATATTTAGGATTCCTTATACGGGCTTAGTTACTTATAAATAGGTATGTGGAATAATTATTTTTTAAAAAAAGTTATTTTAAAAGAAATTGAAATTAATGATAAGATTGACACGTTTCCAATTGATGCAATAGTATAAGGAAGAAATATTCGATGCATTAGATGAGTGCAAATTTTATTTGAAAGATGGACATTATATAAGGAAATGTAATAGCTTAAATTAGGAGGTGATATGGAATGATTTAAATCGTATCTAGATAACTGATTGCTTAAATTTAGGAACTGTTATGAAATCTACTCTATTAAAATAGAGACACTTTTTTATCTACTTAAAATAGAGTTATTCTTGGGTTCACCCCCTAGAATTTCATTATTTCAAATTCGATATCTTTTAAGAAAAGGAAACAAAATATTATCAAGTTATATTATGTTTTTAAAATAAAATAAAAAATAAAAAATAGTAGTTACAGAAAAAAGAATTTTAAAAAAATATATTTTTAACATCGTCAGCAAAACATTAAACTCTATATCCTAATCCCTAAACCCTAAACCCTTGGGTAAACCCTAAACCTTTGGATAAACCGTAAACCTCTGGATAAATCCTAAACTATAAATAAAAAAACACTAACACCCTAAACCTTAAATCATAAATCATAAACCCTAAACCCTTGAGTGTTTTAGTGTTTAGTGATTTCGATTTAGTGTTTAGGATTTATCATAGAGTTTAGGGTTTATCCAAGGGTTTAGGGTTTAGGATTTAGGGATTAGGATTTAGGGTTTAGTTTTTTACTGACGATGTTAAAATGTTTTTTTTTTAATTATTTTTTCTGTAACTACTATTTTTTTTTTACTTTTTTAAATTAAAAACATAATCTAACTTGACAATATTTTGTTTCTTTTTTTAAAAGATATATAATTTGAAATAATGAAATTCTATTGGTTAGTGAATCTAGAGGTTCACTCTAGGGGGTGAACCCAATAATAACTCAATTTTGTGTGTGTAAAGTTATATACAATTATCATAAATTCAAATAAATCTAACGACACTATGCATATAGTTTATTAGTTAACACAACACTATGTACTATATTTTAATGCAAACGTATATATAGTAAGTACGTAAATAATATTTGTATTATTGAATATGTTTTTTTTTACTACAAACGGATTGAATATATATATTAATGTAGTATATATACCATTTTTATATTATTTTTTAAAAATTAATAGCATTTGTATATTTAGCTGTATTTTTATTAAACTGATATTTAGTTATTTACTAGCGTTTGTGTATTTATCTACAGTGAAACCTCTATAAATTAAATATGTTGGGAGTACACTAAAACTATAATTTTTTTATTAATTTATAGAGATATTAATTTATCGATATACTAATTGAACCAAAAACTCAATTTGAAACTATAAAATTATATTATTTTATAGAGATTTTTAGTGTATATTAATTTATAGAGTATTAATTTAAAAATGTTATACTGTATATCGTGATTAAACTGATATTAATTATCATGGAAGTTTTACATTGATTATTATATGGAATATGTGTTAAATTGTGTGTGTATGAGTATGTGTACGTTTTGATAAAGTTGAGAAGCATACAATTAAAATGCCAATATTCGTAAAATATAAAGAGACCAAATATGGTAATTTATTAAACATCATATTTCGTGATATGCAAACCATATCTTTGTCATAATCACACCAAATCTTCAATTAAATGTTATATATATACCAAATATTCAAAACTTGGCTTTGATTGTAAAAGTATACTCAAACTTTAATCAAAGGCAAAAATAACCTAAAAGCCTTGTGAAATTATAGTCAGTCCCTTGTTACCAAACGAAAAAAACAAAACCCTTTTTTACGAATATAGCCCTAGTAAGTCGTCCGAGTCGTCTGAGATGCTGCAAGTCGTCTAGACAACTTACAAGTAAGTCGTCTGGTGTAGTTGATCTTAAAATAATTTATAAATTTTTAAAAAAATATTTTCACAATTGAAAAATTAAAATCATGTAATTATAAACAGTTTTAAGTAATGTAAATTAAGATATAACAAAATTGAATAGTTTTCAGCATAGATGAGTGAAAGTAGTTAATCGTGATATTCTTTGGTTTTATGGTTTGACAACATATGTTGTAGTATTATATGTATTCTTAGGGTTAGATTTTGGAAATAAAGTTTTTTTAAAAATTAAAATTTTACCTATAAGTGTTTATTTTTGTGTATAGTAAACACTTTTGAAGTTTAATTTGATTTTATGAAGTGTTTAGTTAGTTAATTAAGTTTAGGGGTTATGTTTAGGGTCTAGACTAATAACTTGTAACTCGTCTGGTGAATAATTTAAACCAGACGACTTACATGTAAGTCGTCTAGGAAGTCTTATATTTGAGTTTCCCGCTAAAATATTTGAATTTCCCGCTAAAAGTATTAAAGTCTATAGGAAGTCGTCTGAATCAAAAATATTTAACCTAATTGGATTTTTTGTCTCCCTATATAAAGAAAAATTTACACAGTCTCTCTTCTTCTCTCAAATGGCTGCAACAAAAATGTAATGTTTATCATTCTAAAACTCTTCAACTTCTCTATAATCTCTTGAACTTATAAACACTAAGCTTTATATAGGGAGACACTAAGATTTTTTGTCTCCCTATATAAAGAAAAATTTACACAGTCTCTCTTCTTCTCTCAAATGGCTGCAACAAAAATGTAATGTTCATCATTCTAAAACTCTTCAACTTCTCTCTAATCTCTTTGAACTTATAAACACTAAGCTTTATATCAATTTATTGTTTTTGTCTAATGTCTTTCTCACTAATTTATCTTGTTTTTGCAGGATTCTCATCACATGACTCTCATCTTCCACTCATTTAAAGGTGGATCTATCAATTTATATATGTATTTTTGTGTGTTCTATAAAAGTAGATTTATCTAATCTTCCACTAATTTTCTCTATTTTAAAATCATTTCAACGTTTTTGGATATGCAGGTTCTTCAGATCTGGAAGTCGTCTGTGACGACTTACTTGTTAGTCGTCTAAAATATAATGCGCTAGAAGACTTCCAGGAAGTCTTCCAGACGAGTTCCATGAAGTCGTCTGACGGAGTCTTTTCTCATGTCTCTCCCTTTCATAACAGATCTGAGTGTTTTGGTAAGTTTTTATGTCTGATTTTTTTTCATTTGGTAACTTTCTGTTGTATAAGGTTATTATTTTTTTCCCAAACTAAAACTCTTCAAACCCACTCTAATCTCTTTAACTTGAAAACACCAAACTTTATATGAATTTTTCAGTTTTGTCTCATGTCCTTCTAACTAATCTATCTTTTTTTTTTGCAGGTTTTTAATCAGATGGTTCTCATCTTCCACTCATTTAAAGATAGATCTATTAATTTTAAATATGTATTTTTTGTGTGTTCTATAAAGGTATATTTATCTATCTTCCACTCATTTTCTCTGTTTTTAAGTCATTTGAACGTTTTTTTGATATGCAGGTTTTTCAGATCTGGATTTGATGTGTAGGTTTTTCAGATCTGGAAGACTTCTGGGACGATTTACCTATTAGTCGTCTAAAATATAATGCGCTAGACAACTTCCAGGAAGTCTTCCAGGAAGTCTTCCAGGTCTTCTGACGAAGTCTTCTTCCATATCAAGTGGATTCCAAGATTATCTTTGTAGAGGAATGATCTATAATATTTTTGTTTGTGGTCTGTTTTGTGATTTGCATGTCTACTCTTTTAGATGTGATTTTTTTGTAAAATCAGTAATAATGTTTCCCTAGATGTAATATATGTTTACACATTTACAAATCAATGAAATAATATACTTCAATAGCCTTTTTCTTATCTTTGGATCTCCCATATGCAATAATAAACTCCAATGGCCTTCTTCTCATCTTAATAAACAAGAATGTTGGTAGCTTATTCAAAAACTAGCATAGAAGACTTAAAAACTAGCGTAGAAGACTTCATCGGATCAGTTAGAAACTTTAATTAACGTGAATGTTGGTAACCTCATAAATATCACCAATTAAGTTATAAATTTCATTCAGTAGCCCTAATATTGACTAATATACATGAATTAACAAAAAAATATTAAAAAGTCTTTATAGGTTTAAAGAAAATGAAAGTTTATTAAACATTGACGCAGACGACTTCCACGGAGGTCGTCTGGAAGTCATCCATTTAGGTTAGTTTTGCAATTGATTTTTTACCTAGACGACTTACAGGTTAGTCGTCCACCTTTCGTTGATAAAAAAAAATCGAGACGACTTAGGAAAAACGGGTTTGTTTTGCATTTGACCGGAATGTGTAAGAAATTTGACTTTTCCTGAACGATTTACAAGTTAGTCGTCCAGTAGAAAATTAAAAAAATAATATTTTGTTTTTTCTAGACGACTAACTTGTAAGTTGTCTCAGGTTAGTTTTGCAATTTAATTATTAAATAAATTTTTTTTCTAGACGACTTACACGTCGTCTCGAGTTTTTTTTCCTAGTCGACTAACCTGTAAGTCGTCCAAGATAAGAAAAGTTTGACCAGAATCTCGGAATAAAATCCTGGACGACTTACATATAAGTCGTCGGACGGACGGCTTCTGTGTAAGTCGTCTAGAAAAAAAAATCATTTTGTTTAATATTTCAATTGCAAACCTAACCTGAGTCGTATAGAAAAAAATATTATTTTTTTTAATTTTCTAGTGGACGACTAACTTGTAAGTCGTCTAGGAAAAGTCAAATTTTTGTCACATTCCGGTCAAATGCAAAACTAACCCGTTTTTCCTAGACGACTTACATGTAAGTCGTCTCGATTTTTTTTTTATCAAACAAAGGTGGACGACTACCCTATAAGTCGTCGAGAAAAAATAAATTAAAAGTCAATTGCAAAACTAACCTCTGCATTTACCATACGACTTCCAAGTCAGTCGTCTACAGCCAGAAGACTTACCTGTAAGTCGTCTGGACTAACATATTAGGAAAAAATCTCAATTTCATAGTTTCAACCAGTGAGATAACTTGTTTAGCACACATAAGTATTTTCCAAGCACCCAGAATCTCAAACAAAAGTGACCCACCAAGAATCTAAGCTTCAATGGCTCTATGAACCATAAAATTTTTAGAATCAAAATTTTGGTTTTTTTTGGATTAAGATGGAGAAAAAGTGAAAAAGATGTTGTTTTTAGTTCATAAGAATTGAGAAAGAAAGAGTATAAATCGATTTTAAGTGCATTTAGAGCTTCAAATTGGTTGTTCATGGTAGTTGGTGTATTGATGGCAATGACAATATTGTGAATACTTGAGGAAGATGAGGGTGATAGAGTAAAATATGCATTTTCGAAAAAAAAAGGAAAAAATAAATGATGGCATTTTCGTGAATAATCTGAACTTTGGAGATGAAAGAGGCACGTCAAAGTTCCAAAAAAAAACATGTGTTAGTTTTGTGTTTGACTTCAAGTTTTGAATCATATTTGCAAAAACCCCTATATTATTTATACAATATTATTGTATGTAACATTATTTTGAATAATTAGAACGAACTTAGGATATGACGTTAATGTCAAAATGTTGTGAGTCCATTATATTTGGTATGGGGGCTGTTCCATTAAGTAAAGTCTAGATAGATAGTTTTGATTTTGATAAATAACTGGACCGGATACTGAACCGGAAAAAGATTTTGATTCAAAATTTATTGTGGTCTAACCGGTTTCAATCATATTTAATAATTTTATTAAGAGTAACATCATAATTAATTTTATACCTATGAATAAACTATTTGGAACATAGTTATATAAATTCAATAAAAAGTGCTAAGAGACTCTACAAAAGTTTTTGGGTTAGAAAGTGAAAGACTTGAATTGGAGGTCTTGGGTTGAGGCGTTTAAGAGACTCTACAAAAGTTTTTGCGCTTAATCTCATATGGAGGCTTTTTACCATGCAACAATCTCTGTGGGTTTCTTTGATCCAACATTATCTTATGAAGGAAGGGTCATTCTGGGATGTCAGAGATGATGCGGCGGGGTCCTGGATATGGAGAAAATTACTAAAGATGCGGCCTTTGGCTTATCAGTTTTTTTTTTTTTGAGATTGGTAATGGCAGGAAGGCTTTCTTTTGGTTTGATGATTGGTTGCATGTTGGGAAGCTTATTGATATCACTGGAGCGGTCGGCACTCACTATATGGGTGTTAAACGAAAGGCGCGAGTTTGCGAAGCTGTCTCGGGACTGGAGTGGAGTGTACGGGGGCAGAGGAGTAGGTACTTTCACGAGCTGCATGACAAGATTCAGAACGAACCAGTTCCAAGTCCTGATGGTGGGGACGATTTGATTCTATGGAGACACTCGGGAGGCAAATATCGTGATCATTTCTTAGCTAATGAAACTTGGAACCAAATACGGGATAAGCATGAGAAAGTTGGCTGGAGCAGCAGTGTTTGGATCGCTCAGGGGGTTCCTAGGTTTGCGTTCATAACGTGGCTGGCGGTTAAGAACAGGCTTGCTACTGGTGATAGAATGCGGACATGGGGCATTCACCAGGACTGTGTTCTTTGTGGGGAGAAATATGAGACGCGAGATCACTTGTTCTTTGCTTGTCCCTACTCCTACACAGTGTGGGATAGGCTTGCAAGCAAGTTAATTGGCTCGTCCATTAACCCATATTGGAATGATAATCTTTCGTTGATTAAAAATGGGAGTTTCACTCGAGTGGATCGAGTACTTATTTGTCTGCTGTTCCAAACGCTAATCTATCACATATGGAGAGAGCGCAATGCAAGAAGACATCAGAAAGGATCTCAGCCGGTGGAACATATGATCAAGCTTACGGACAAATCAATCAGAAACAGGATCTCTTCGCTTAAATACAGAAGCGACCATAAGCTGGGTAGCCTTATGTGCAGATGGTTTGAGATGAAGGGAGATTAGAGGCTTTTAGAGTTGTTTGTTTCTCGTTCTTCTTTCTGCTAAATAGGGCCTAGCAAGTTTATAGCAATTCTTTAACTTTTATTTATTTGTAAATGCCTTGAGTGATCAATAAATTTGAAATTTCACCAAAAAAAAAAAAGAGAAAGACTTGAATTATCTTCCACTGTATTAAAATATTAAAGAATACATGAAATGAGAAACCAAACTATCTCTACTAGAAATTAATTAGAACACAAAATAAAATTAAAAAATATAAGTTTTACTATAGATTTGAATATAATTGTAACTTATAGAAACTTTGAAAATGATGAAAACTGGAATAAGTATAATGGTGGAAGTTTTAAATTCTCAAAAAAAAAATCTTAAAAAAATTATCCCTTATATATTAATTAAAAAAATATTTAACAATTTTTAACCTTGAGATTTTATTAATTAGAAAAGAGGCTTGCTTAGGTGTCTCAAAAATTAGGATGTCATTTTATCTTACGTGTCAGCATAAGAATCAATTTAATAATTTGTAAGTACAAAATCAATTCACTAGGAAACTTATATTAACCTAAACATAAAAGTATATGATAAGAAATTTTAATAAACCAAACTAGATATCATATCGTTGGGCATGGAGACAATTATGTATAAGTTATAGCTTCCTTATTAAAAGAAAGAATTAAATGTTATTAACTTAATACTGTATGCATAAAAATCCAATATAATTGCCTTGATAAAAATTCGGTATGAGGTAAATATGGAAAATTTATATTTTAAGATGCAAAAACCAGACCAACTATCTACGGAATTTTTCGTATTATATTTAGGATGCAAAAATAGGACCAATTATCTGATTTTGATAGCGAGGATTTTCATTTTAGTACAAGAAATACGTTTGCAAACTATCTACGATTTAATAAATTGAAGCTTGAATATATAATTTTTATGCATGTCTCACCCTACGCAAAGCATGGGTCTCATCCTAGTTATATTTTATAAAGTTGGAAAACATTTAACAATTTTTGGATGGACTTCCAGAAATAATATATTATTTTTTTTTATTTAGAAACGTTTAAACTGAAAAAAAAATGAATGAGGTCAAAAACTAAAAATTTCAAATTTTGATGTAGAATTTTGAGAAGAAAAAAAGATACGAAAACAATTTACATCTCCCACCGGTCGAACCCGAAAAGTATAGGAACTGGCATCATTGTGTGCGGCCACTAAACCAAGGTTGTTGGAGATTTATATTGCTCTTTGAAAATTTTCAGATTTCTGAATGTAACAAGAAAGCATTTTACATATTATGGATGGCTTCACAAAACCAAAATACATAAAAAAATGTTATAGACGTTGGAAGGCATTGGTAAATTTTTGGATGAGCTTCCAGAAATAATATATTAGTGTATTTCTATCTAGCAAAGTTTAAACGATGCATAAAAACTATATCAATTAGTGTACAAATATCAATGAAGTTTTGAGAGTATCAGATGTTTCAGCATGCCTTGAAGCATTTTCAGGAAATTTATCAGAAGTTCCAAAACAATTTACAAAAACGTGTAAGACAATCTTAAGGAAACCTTTGTTCTGAATGGCTATCCTGAATTTGAAATAAATTTTACAAAACAGTTCAAAAAACGTGCAAGGGAATGTAAGGCAATCCTTGTTCCGGACGGTTATCTTAAATTAGAACTAAATCTTCCAAAACAAGTAAAGCAAAACAACATAATTAAAATCTATAAGAAAATTCAATGCTATTGAGGTCACTAAATATATTTCATTGTCTACAAAACAGAGAACACATATTAAACAGAAAACATTAATCTACAAACAAACAGAGTTAATTGGCTACAGTCAATCTCTATGAACAAATTCACTGGATATAAAAGTCACTAAATAGATTTCATTTTCTACAAGTAGAGAACATTGATCTACAAACGAACAAATGTAATTAGCTATAAACAAACACAAGTCATTGACTACAAACAAATGTCATTAGCTATCCAATAAATGTTCCCATTTGTGCACCAAATCTTGTACATGTCAAGAATATGAAACACATTCAAATCTCAACTCAGAAAACACTCTGTTAAAACAAAACAAGATAAAACCAGGGATTGGGATTAGTAAGTTACTTACCTTCCAAGAATTGATTTTCCTTCCTTGTACTGTTGGTTCTTCTCAACAGCAAACTCCTTATTTACAAACAAAAGGTTGAAGCCAAGAAACATTTAGATAAGCAAAGGCAAAAGCCAAAAAAAAAAAAAACAGGAGCACTAAATGTTTTCTTCTTACATATTTCCATCCAACATAAGAGCCGCATTTAACCAAGTAAATATCAGCAGTCATCATCATTATATCTTCTTTCTTCTCAGCATATACATTAGCTCTGTCCACATAAAACCCAAAGGACTACTAGAAAATAACTGGTCCTATTGAGCTTTAATCACGAAATAAAGTCATGTTCAATGAAGAGGATGACAAAAGCCCAAATAAAACTTGAAAGTATATTGATTTACACCTTAATGAAGAAGTAAGCTTTCTCATGGCGTGATTGAAAAACTGTTAAAAACCAAGCAAACAATACATGTTATCAGTATCTTCATTAGACAAATAAAATGCAAAAAAACATTTTAAATATTTTAAGAGTCCTACAGTGTGGAGTGTGAACCATAAACACTTAAACCGAATTAGACGATTGCTTTTTAAGCATCAAGCCCCGCAACAAATTTTACACAGCTTAGGCACCAATCCTTATATGTGATTGAGGATCCAATATAGTCTCAAGATGAAGTAGCCATAAAAAAAAATTAACAATGACTGAATCATATATTTATTTAATTATTCCAGAAAAACAGAGATGGAATGATAGTGTCAAGATGAAATAATACCCAATTCTGCTCATTAAACATCGTAAATGAGTCCATGATCGAGAATTTCTGAGTTTTGACCATTGAGATTCTATACAATGCAAGCAACAATATGATATTTTCTACAATCAATTTAGACATATTACAATATTAGTGAGAAAAAACCCCACATATGAGTGATTTGAGAAGAGAGAAATCACATATTTAGATTTAGCAGCGGCAAATAATTGAAAAGACCTTGGAGATGACATCATGGCGTAATCAGTCTTGGAGCGCCTACGAAATACCTTTGATACGACAACGTCAAAAGCTTTAACGGCGCAACGATTGGAGCTGAGGGAGACGTACGCAGATGATGACAGTAGAGATATTGACAAGAGAGATTAGCGACGCCGGAGATGAGCAATGCCGAAGATAATGATGGCGGAGATGAGAAACGCGGAGCCGTCGTGGTTCCTAAAAAAAATTTTTATAGTGTACTTAGAAAAAAAAATATAAGGTAGAATGATAAATATTAATATTAAATGAATCATTTTTGTGATTTTGGATAAGAAAAAGTTGATATAAGGCTATCTGAAGCTATTTTTCATTATTTTTATATGGGTAAATTATAAAAATTTATATTATCACTTATACAAATAAATATTATTTTAAAAATTATAAAAAAGCATTGGCACAAGTTAAGGTCTAGTTTAATTTATTTTTGAAGTAATTTAATTGTAGTTAAATCACTTTACAAGCAGAAACAGTACTAGCCACTATGTAATAAAGTAACGGTAGACGTATGTCAGAAAAGGCGGGCTTTCTCTCTCCTCTCTGTTCTCTCTTCGAGACCTTTTACAGAGATGGATGATTGAGAAAGCATCGATGTTCACCGGATCTTTCTTCCGGTGAGGTGACTCCCGCCGTTCGGGAATGGTTCCAGTATAGGTGTCTCCTTCAGCATCTTATGACTGGCTTTTGACTCCGGAGAATCACTTGTCCTCTCGGTAATTCAGTCGGCTTCTGACTCCGGCGACGCACCATATCTTCCGGTGTTGTCGGCTGGTTTTTTGTCTCCGACGTCCTTGCCTTCTTCTCCGGCAAAGGACGGTCGGCTTATCTCCGCGTTTCACTCTCCTTTGGTGAAGATGGCGGCTATGTGTATCTAGTTTTAGGAAGCAATCGATTTTCTAAAAGTTTTCCGTTTGGTGGAAAGCTTCGGTTTTTCTGGAGTTAAGGTGGCGGATGAGATCTCGACAACGGTCGATGTAAGCTCTCCGCCGGTGGTGATTCCGTTGCATGTGATGGGTCTTCGGTGTTTGGCTTGGACGAGATCTCAACATAGGTTGATGGAAGCTCTCCGAAGTTTGGTGATATGGCTAAGATGGTGCACACCGTGAAGATCGTGAGGTTTGGTCCCGGCTGAGCCGGTGGTTCCCTGTGTCGGCGACGATCTGCATGTCGGTGAAGACGAGGGGTTTGGTCTTCAAACACGTGGATCTCGTTTACCGTGATTTGAACACGTGGAAGAAGTGATGCGTTCCGCTTTAGTGTGGGGGGTTTGGTTTATGGGCCGTTGTTGGGCCTTATAATGTTGTTGCCATATTAGGTTTTTAGTCTGGGCTTGAATGCCTCTTGTAATAGGTTTGTAAGGTTTAATTATATAATAAATAAAATCCTACATGGAAAAAAAAAAAATGTAATAAAGTAATGGTTTGTAAGCAATAAAGAAAGTCTGGACATACATCCTTCCACGCTTGCTCTCTATGGATTGCTGTTGCTGCAATCAAAACGACGGAAACGATTTCCTCACCGAATCTCTCATTGCCACCGGATCTTCCGATCAATCAACAACCACCATCTCGCCATTGAATTCTCACTTCATGGCACTTACATGCCGTGACACACTAGGCCTTATCTTCCAGAGGCTCACCGTCGCCGATCTGGCGCGTGCGAGATGCGTTTGCAGAGTTTGGAACTCCGTTGCCACCGAGAACGATCTGGTGGCGTCGGCTTTCACGGCGCCATGGCTGATCAAGGAACTTGTGGGAAAACCGGCTTCAGGTGCGTTCTGGAGAGATAACGGAATCTGGAAATTCGCCATCTCTCATCGCATCTCTCGTGGTGATAGCGTGACTAGCCTCGCCGTTAAGTATTCCGTTCAGGTACCTCTTTCGTCTTCGATTGCGTAAGTAAGAATAATATGTGAATCTCAATTATGTCTTCTTGATAATTCTTTCGAATCTCTTAGATTTCGCCACTTTTCTGCTGAATCCAATCTCCCCCCGTGGATTCACCCTGATAATTGCATGAATTGATACTAAGATGTAATTTGAATCTTGTATTCTTACCCTGTGGAAATTTCTTGTGATTTTTTGTGACAAAAAAGATAACAGATTATTTAGAAATTTGAGCTACATGAATTGTTTTCGACTGATTTAGTTTAAGGCTACTCTGGAAGCTACAAGTTTTCCTTATCTGTCTTGTCTCCTGCTGTAATGCAGAAGAAACTTATACAAACAGTTCATTTTGAATATCTGCTCTCATCTTAAGAAGTTTGTCATCAACCCTTTTTACCTTGCACGTTTAGGCTTTCACGTTGAAGGAAGTTTGTAACATAAAGTGCTATATTATATGGATTTATTAGGCCTGAAAAGCTTTTTACCATCTCATTACTTTGTCCTTCTTTATAAGTTTTCTGAGCACATTAAAGTTCCCCTATCTGACCTGTAGGGGTTTTATCTCATATGGTTCTGGCTCTAAAACTTTGTAGCTTCAGAGCTCTATGGTTTTTCTTTTGTCTACCATGGCTAGAATTATGAGCTTAAGTTGAGATTTTCCTTGAACGATGTAGGTTATGGACATAAAGCGACTAAACAACATGATGAGCGACCATGGGATTTACTCAAGAGACAGACTGCTTATTCCAATAAGCAGTCCTGAAATTCTCGTTGACACCACTTGCTACATTGAGGTAGACAAGTACGCCAAACGTGAAGTAGCCGTGCTTTACCTCGAAGGTGGACCAAAAAGAGAACAATCTGCATCTGGTATGAATCATCTGTCCACTCTATCAGCCCATGGAAAGCGGAGGCTAATTGAATCTCTAAGGAGAAGCATGCAAGTCGATGATGAAACTGCGCTGTATTACTTGGCTATCGCTGAAGGAAATCCAAGATCCGCATTGTCTGAGTTCTCGGCTGATCTCACGTGGGAGAGGCAAGCTAGTCTCAACTAGGCTTGGCAAAGTAAAGCTCTTGTAGCTCCAGTATATAAGATGTTATAGGTTGAGAGTCGAAAGGAGATTGATATAATTTCCTCATTTGTGGGTTTGGTGACTTAGATCAGTTCCGAACCTCACTCAAGTCCAGATATATAGTAGCTGTTCGGTAGCTTGAAATACTTTGTCTTCCTATAAACAAGATACATTAAACTATGTTAGTACTGATAAGTACATATATACATTCAATTATGTTCGTATATAAGCATGAGCCTATCAATAGACTGTTTTCCAAGAAAGAAGAATATATTTTATGTTTGGTATTTGATAGAAATCTTATCCTATGATTTTAGTGGTAACCATTGAGTTGAGATGTCAATTGGGTTGATCAGGTCCGGTTCAAACCTCGCATTAAAAATATAGCATAACTAAGTTAAATAAAAATATTAGGGTTTTGTCCGCTTTTTCTGCTGAAAATTTGTATTCATTAAGATTTATCTTTTTTTTTTTTTTTTTTAATTATGCTATTAAAACGATGAGAAATATTACATAGACGATTCTACAGCCGACAACTCTACCATCATATGAGAAGGCATGTCTGACTGCATCACTCTGAACCGTCCTATGAGATCCATGTTCGATGATACGTCCTGCACCATGCTGAAAACTTCTTGTAACTTTTTCTCCATAATCTACATAATTTGCGTTTTTTTGGGGTTTGAACCCCAAACCTTCTGGTGTAGAAGCATTAATGAACTCTTAGTCAAACCACTGGACTAAGGGGGCTTCCTAAACTTAACATTTGTTTTTCTTTTTTTCTGAAACTATTTAAACACAACATATAAGATTTGGCAGTAACTTTTCCTAAAAAATTACAAGCAAATATCACAGGTTTAACAATTGTTATTTTCACACAATTATATTATTTATTGTTTTTAAACGTAACCGATTGTGAAAGCACCGTAGCCTATTGGTTAAGGTTTAAAGGCTTTTACATCCAGATCTAGGGTTCAATTCCCAGACTATTCAATTTCTTGTAGATTATACGATGTGAAGCTTATCGGAGGTTCCAGAGTGCTGTAGGCAGAGCCGTTCGTTGTGGTCGTCTGCTGCGGAGAGAGCTGTCCATCGAGGATGTCGTACATGTAGAACCGTCTATCGATCCAAATGTTTCGGAAAGTGCTTCATCGTGGAATCCTTATCCGTAGAGCCGTTCACCAATATTTCATATGTTGCAGGCAATTGATCATCATATGTAATAGAGGTAGAGATTATATGATGATGTAATATGTTTTCCAGTGTTAAAAAAAAAAAACATAACCGATTAGTTATTATAGAAACTAACATCTACTATATTCAATTTGTCTCTCTTCTTCTGAACCTACATTAAATCTTTGTTATCTGACCACGTCGTCTGCATTTTCTCCTCCATATACATTATACTTATACCTGCCAAAAATAATGATGAAAATAAAATATCCATAATCTGAGTCAGAGTCATTAAGCATTTCATTCATCTTAATCAAATGTATATATGCTTTTGACAATACATCATGTAGTGTGTATTTGATGCAGCATCATGATACCTTCACCGCCAAGCAACTACTAACTTATGTCGGCTTTCTAAAGATTTCCTTTTATTATTATGATTTTCTTTTATTTAGTTTTTTCCTATTCGTAGAAGAGTTAGGGTTTTATAACCGACTCTTATATAAGTCGTTGTAATTCGCTTTTGATAGGCAGCTTTTTGATAATTAATAAACTAGAGAGTTTCTCTTTTTTTTCTTGTTCTTGATTTGATTAAATTCATCAACACAAGAGGCCGGTCTCAAGCGTGGTTCTTCGAATCCCTTGATTGAGCGAAGCAGGTCCCAAGGAGGATTACCAAATCCCTTGGTGGAGCTGATTATCCAGTCCGTACGCTGCGCCAGATTGGTATCAGAGCCGAGCGACGATTTCTAACGATGGGCAAAGCTACAAAAAAATCCCTACCCACGGAAGCAGAGTTATTTATGTGTCTTAGAGAAGATATACAAAAGCTTAGCAAGGCCGTGCAGAATTTTGTTACCCAGGTTACTTCTAACCACGTAGATATTTTTGACAACCCTAGTGACGATGAATATGACATGGATTTGGCTGACGACAAAGAAGAAGAATTTTTTTCAGAGCAGAATATTGGTCCGAGCTGTGGTATATTCGACGAATCTGACATAAGAGGTGGTCAATACTCTATTGACAATGGTGATCCAATCTTTGACGTCTATGACGACGATGTGAAAGACAATGGTTCCTTCTTTGACGTACAGAGCGTTGTTTCAAACCTTGACAAGTTTGATGTAAGAGTGATGGAACAAGTCACGACTGAAAAAGGGGAAGTTGAAAGCCTTAAATTTAATTACCCAGTCTATGTTCAAGAAACTCCAACGTTGTCTCCTGAAAATTTTGCGCCAAGTTATGAGGTTATACGTGACTTTAATATCAAGTATACTACTCTTCCCTTTCAAACGATGATGGAAACAGGTGGGCGAAGTGATAATTATTTTTGGGAGAGCAGTAGGTCCAACAACAGAGAAGATCACATGGATGGTCGAAAACCTGAACTTATTCATATCCGTGAACAGAGAGCTGGCAATACCTTTTTGGATTTACAGCAGAAACATATAAATTATGGTGCATCACTACAAGAAAACAGCGGCATACTGAGGGAAAAAATCGTTGGTATGTCGTCGGAATAAGGCTATTCCGACGACATACCGACGAAAAAAGTCATCGGAAATAACTCCTCGGAAATTCATTTTTCCTCGGAAATCCCTCGGAAATTTCCGACGGAATTCCGAAGAACTGAATTTCCGAGGAAACTCCGAGGACCACTAGATCGTCGGAAAGTTCCTCGGAATATACCGAGGGAGGACTTCCTCGGTATATTCAGAGGAAATTTCCGATGGTCCAATCCTCGGAAGTTCCGACGAAATCTTCCTCGGAATTTGCATCGGGAATTTCCGAGGAACGTAGCCCTCGGAAATTTCCGAGGAACGTAGTCCCTCGGAAAATTCTGAGGAACATTCCCTCGGATTTTTTTTTTAAATTCCGACGACTTATTCCGAGGAAAAGGTCGTCGGAAATTTCCGAGGGTGCTTTTCCTCGGAATTTCGAAAAAATTAATTTTTTTTTTAAATTTTTTTTTTTTAAATTAAAATTTGTGAAATTTAAATTCGAAAATATAAAATTAAAATTAAAACTGAAAACATATTAGATAATTCAAAGTTCTACAAATAAAAATAAAACATTCCGAGTTTTTGGT
>NC_027751.1:17227970-17237070 GCF_000695525.1 Brassica oleracea var. oleracea | reverse complement strand
CGTTCCCGGATCGGTTGAACCTAATAAAAAGAACAAACGGTTAATAATGAATCCAAATTTAAAGAAAAAAAAATATGTTTAATTACCATGTTTGACCCCCTCCATGTGGATACGGAGTGAGATAGGGAAGATGGTCATGACCGGGCTGTTGAACCAACTCCGCAACACTCATCACTCCCGGAGGACCCGGAGGAGCAGGAGCGGATGCAGCAGCGGGAGCGAGAGGAGCAGGAGCGGGTGCAGCAGAGGGAGATGTATGGTAGGAGCTGTGGGGCGAAGGGGAATCCTGAAAATGGCTGGAATCCCGAGACTGGCTCCCCGTACCACCACGACCACGACGTTGTCGAGACCGGGTTAGGGTTTTATAACCGACTCTTATATAAGTCGTTGTAATTCGCTTTTGATAGGCAGCTTTTTGATAATTAATAAACTAGAGAGTTTCTCTTTTTTCCTTGTTCTTGATTTGATTAAATTCATCAACACAAGAAACCGGTCTCAAGCGTAGTTCTTCGAATCCCTTGATTGAGTGAAGCAGGTCCCAAGGAGGATTACCAAATCCCTTGGTTGAGCTGATTATCTAGTCCGTACGCTGCGCCAGTATTATATACAATTTCAGTTTCATATTTTGTTCTCGTAACTTTGGTTATAAAAATAAAAATGCATATGAATTTCATATCTTCTGCAAATAACTAAAGTATTTTCTACAAAATAATTTACACGAAATTATTAATAAATGTAATATCACATTTATAGCTGAAAACTACGAATAAATATTGTGGGAACCGAAATTCATACCGTCGATTTCCGTTAAATTAGGAAAGCCAAGCGAACCTAACTTTCCCAGAGGTCCCGGATTCCTGCTAAGCAAAACGTCAAGTATTCAAGCCAAGTTAACAGACGAAATAATGAATCAATAAAAACAAAAAGAGAGAAAAATATGTCTTATTCCGAATTTGCGTAAGCACGAATACAAAAGGTAAGAGCCTTGGCCACAAGAGCTGTCGGCGCATTCCCGAGTTCTAGCAACCTAAGACTTGCAAAAACCTAATTGAGTCGCAGCTCCATAACAAAAATGGAAAGTTGCCTATTGCTCTAAATGCTAAGTTTGTGTTTGTAAAAGTTCTCTCTTGCGCCTCTCGCCTTAGCATCCCTTATACACTTCTCTTAGGCCGGTTTGGGCTTTCCCTTTCTACACCCGGGTCGAGTTTATCCCTTCGCGAAAATATTCCATTTTTCCTGATCTTCCCTAACTATCCTTTGAAACTTGACATATATGTTCAAAATTGACATTTACCTCTTCCTGCGAATAAAAATAGACCGTCATAATAACCGTAGGCTCAATTTCATCTAAAATTAAGTGGGCTTTTAGCCGCGTTTTAGACCTCTTCGAACCATATTTTGACTTAACGTTTTTGCAATTGGTACGACATCGGTCTTTTTAAGAATAACTCAAATTAATCTTATAGTCGAGACAACTAAGGTGTTAAGCGACCTGTTGCCTCTTTATACGATCAATTTGAATTTATATAAGAAAAACAAGTCTTGGCGGTTTTTATTGTAAAGTTCCAACGGTAACTCCGATTGAGACGAAACAAGAGACAGTATAACCGAAGCTCTAAGGAGAAAGCTTATGAAGTCCTTGCTCGCCATATGGAAAGGTGGGACGATGATGTCCTTGCTCGCCATATGGCGATCGGGACGATGCTGTCCCGGCTCGCTGTATGGCAAGTCGGCTGAGGTCAAGGTTGAGTTTTGGCTCTCCCCGGGTGATTCGTATGGTTGGGAACGATGGTAGGCCTTCTTCCCGTTTTGTTTCTTGTCATGCGGAAGTTATGTACCGATGGCTTGGTGTATCCATTCCGGTAACTTCTCGTATAACTCTTTTTTAAACTGGTACGAAGCTTTTAATGTTGATTTTTGACTTCTCTTTTTTGAAGAAACATTTCTCGAGAACTTTCCGGCGTCGATTCCGCCGTTACCGATTTTGACCCCAACAGATATCACAATCTATATAAAAAATACAAATATATATGGTCTATGAATACAAACTATGGCAACAACGTAGAATATGTAAAATCAATGTTAAACTTAGCTCCCACGTTTTGTTATAGATATTCTCATCATTCAGTTGCCTTCATATTTTCCATATTTTACGCTGGTGTGATACACTCATAACTAAACCTCTTATTCCAATCGATTTGTTCTATAACAAAAGTCATATTCCCTTCACAATAACAACCCTACAATTAAGTACCATATCTAAAATAAAGGAACCAGCCAGCATATCTTAGTTATCCTTGTGACTCATTTTTACTCAAAAAACATTTGAAACAAGTCCCATTCCAGGATCGTATAACCATGCTCTGATACCACCTTTGTGACACCCCCGATCGTAGATGACCAGAAATGACACAGTCGATGTTCATCGATGGTCGATCCGAGGTTCATAAAATACTTCCGATCGCCTTAGACCAACAACCAAAAAACACCAACACTCCTATCAGATATCACTCTAGGCTTTTTAACCCGAAAAAGCAATAACCGATAGTTAGTTCGTCCGGACGAGGACTAATATCATATGGAACCCATACTTTAAAAACATTCTTTATATATCATTCAAAAGCATCTTACTAAATTTGTTATAAATTAACCTCGAGGTTTTCGGTCAATAAACTTTATACATAAGAAATATCAAAATGACTTTGCAGGGATAATAAAACTACCGCTGGCTAATGATGTTCCTTCCCGTCTTAGAGTAAGGTCTCCCGCCTACTGGTTGCCTGCATCACAAATGAGTCATGAGTAACTAGTTTACTCAGTGAGCCTAGTCCCGCACCCCAACATATATTAATAATATCTCAAGCAATCAACTCCATTTGTATGCAGTGGAAATATATTCCATAACTAATAAAAATACATATATAAGGCCTATAGTTTCATCGATGTGAATCTTATCTTAAAATCACCTCCAGCGCCACCCGCCATTCGCTCATACTTATAATATATATATAAAGACTAAACCCGGAAAACCACCAAGGCTAACCGAGCCTAGCAGGGAAAATAAATATAACTACCATCTCCATTAGATATTCCAAGATCGAACATCTAACGCTGCATGCAGTTACATGGCTTCCAGGGTGCGAGCCCATCATCGTGTGTTCGTAGCCTTGTTCCGTATCGCAGGAACAATTCACGGTAATGCGGGAACTTTCGGGAGAGTGAGCACACAATAAGACTTCACATGATTTATACTTATATATTTAATACTATACATATGTATTAGTACTTGAGAACAAGTACGAATGTTTTTAATAAACCTCTATGATCATTCATAAATATTTAATAAGTGTTCACATTAAGTAAACACCTCACCAATTCAATATTTGATCAAGAGACAAAGCCTATCAATCATCTACATTCAGTATTGATCAACCATCTATCTAGACTCACCTTTAATCCATGAGACTGGCTAAGGAAGACTAGACTCGAGCTCAACTAAACGTTCACCACTTGCTGATCACTCCCAAAAAGAATTAGGGCAAGGCATGATCTGGCTGTTCTGATCAGCCTCTTCGACCATCTGAATTCAAACAACAAGAACTCATGGTTAGATGATCTAAGATGGTGCTCTCCTCCAAGCTTAGCTCACGGCTGAACCAATTAAAAAGAGAGATCAAGGTTCGGTTCATATCAGAAACATAACAAAAGCAATGGTTTATTCTGTATATCTCATCTTCTTCTTCCCCACATGTTCTAGCTGTGGCCTCAGGTTGAAGATTAAACCAACATAAATTTTCTCTTGATTTTTCTTCTGATTTTCTCTCTTTCTTTCTCTCATTTTTCTCTCAATCTCTCAATTTTGTTTTCCTGGTTTTCTTGCAGGTCATGGACGACCAGAAGAGAGAAGATGATGTTTTATAACATAAGAAGTTGCTTCAGCTGAGGGTTTCACTCAGCACAAAGCAAGGCTGAGAAAGAACATGTGGAGAGCAGCTTCAGCACTTCCAACAGCTAGCTGCTGTCCTTTCCCTCCCAAGAAGAAAGCTGCAAGCAGCTGGTGACAATCATGTGATTGAATTAATGAGCAAGCACAACAAGCAGCTTGTGACTTGCATGTGCTGTTACTGAAGAAGCTAGGCAAGCAGGCAGGTGCATAACATGTGATTTAATACTGAGCAAGCAGGCTGGTGGAGAACATAACTCAGTTCTGAAATTATTTAGGAAGTTGGTCGATAATTTTAAATAAATTTCCAACCAAATATTCCTTGTCTTCAGCCCTCGTTTTGCTCTCGGAAAATCTCGTCCAGCTTAAATAAAAAATTTTGACCAAATATTTAAGACTCGACCAAAACTATCAAGGGAAGGTCTTTCGACCACAAGACAGTCCCGTCGAGGCATTAATTTACTGCATCGATTTTTATTTTTAGTTCTGGTCGAACCAACTCCGAACTGGTCGAGCGGGATTTTTCTCGACTAAAATCCTATTCGCTCGTGAGGGTCTTTACACCGCCTGACCACAGTTAAAGCAACTACCATGTCCCGCTGCTGGAGCTGCAATCTGCCCAGTACCCTGAACATCGGCTTGTTGCTCCGACAATACTTGGAAACGTGTCTCATCCTTCCACATGTAAAACAGTGGACGCACTCTCCAAAATGGTGGTGAAGGCAATTATCGCAACTAGGTGCTCCTAACTGTTCCCATGTTCTCTTTTGTGGCTCTGAAGTCTTTCCCGACTTAGCTTGAGCTGCTTTGGAGTATTTCTTCTCCTCAGCAGTACATGCCTCTTGCACAGCAGTCTTCTCTACCAGATCCTCCAAGCTGGTGTAAGTAACCATACTGCACCTGCCGCAGAGATCAACTCGCATCCCAACTAAGAACCTCTTGATCAAGTCCTCCGCATTGAAATTATTACCAGCAAACAAACGGAGTTGGCAAAAATCCCGATCATACTTCCTGACGCTCCTAGTACCCTGCCTCGGATGCTCAAAAGCATTCTTCTTCTAGTGCAACGCTTCTCTGGGAAAGTGCTTCTTGTCAAACACAACATGGAAATCTCGATAAGTCATATCACCATGACGCATCAATCGCACTCCATCCCACTATTCTAATGCATCCCCACGCAGATACAACTATGTGATATTAAGGCAAAGGTGTAGCGGACAATTGATAGTCTCCAGACACGTAACCAGCCTATGCTTACAATTATAAGCATCTATAGGGTCCATTATTTTTCCAAAAGTCTCCAAATGCACGGATTTCATCTGTCTCATCACCCGGATAAGCGTCTCATCAACCTCGGGAACCTGCTCTTGGAGGACAGGTGGTGGTGGTGGTGGAACCTGAATAACCCCTGGAACCTGCTGAATAGGGGGCTGCTGCTGCCCCCGAACCTTAACTGGTGGAACCGGCTGAATAGGGGGCTGCTGATGCCCCTGAACCTGAACTGGTGAAACCTGCTGACCATGCTGAGCTGCAGCCATCTGCCTAACCACTTCCTGTGCAGCTACTCTAGCAGCCTCCTGGACAGCTTGCTGGACTGCCTCCTGTGCGGCATGTCTAGCAGCATCCTGCACCATCTGCCTAAGGGCATCCTGATTAATCGGTGGAACTGGTGGCTGCACATGCTCATCTCCACCCTCTCGAGAAGAACTAGCGGCCTGAGTGCGAAGAACTCTCCTACGCGGTGGCATCTGAAAGAAAAAGCAACTCAATTAACTTCTGTCGAAACCGAACACCAACGATTCAAGACATAATACCAAACAGAAAGGTGCTATTTACTTTTATTTTTAAAATCCCCATATTCTCATAAATATTTCAAAAATCGTCTAAAACCAATTCAAAATTGAGTCCCACAAATCGCCATCCCGGGTCAGAGCCGGGACTGAACCCCGCTCTGATATCAAATTGTAACACCCGTATTCTCTAAAATAAAAGTATAAATAATAATCCTGAAATCTCCATTTATTATTCCTCATAAATTATCTCCAAACACTATAACTCCAATAAAAAAGATAAATCCCGAAATATCGATAAAAGTATAAAACCACAAGTCTGAAAAATAAAGAAATAAAACGTCAAAAGAACCACTCCGATAGCAATCACTCATGCTCGTCAGTCTCATCTGAAAGGAATAATAAAGGAGGGGTGAGTAATATTGGAGTTACTCCGTGAGGTATGGGAGGCTTAATCGCAAACCACTGACTCAGTACATAGCATTACGACCATGTAGGCCTAGCTCTAGCATGAAACAAACACAGTGTCTAATACACCACATAAAACATCCAATGCGCTGATAGTACATGCTACTCAATGCACCCCGCATTTCCTCATAAGGATATATGTATATCTCCAGGCGTACTGATAGACCATGGATTTGACCCATTTTCATCCATGGTTTATAAGTGTTTTTACTATCTATTATTATATTAAAGAGTCTATTTATTATATTTATAAGATCATGAGTGATTTGGAGATAAATGATGATTTTGGAGCATTTTGGAGATATTTGGAGCAAACACCCGAGATGATCATCGAGCTCGACCATCAGTCGATATTGGAGGAGGAATATCGATCAATGTTGACACCGAACATCGATAGACAGCGAAGCGCGCAGAAAGTCCGTTTGGTCACAGCCGTCTTGAAGCCCAAGTCTTCACCAATTTACAAGATTACCCCTGACGAGTTTTAACCTAACTATATAAACTTTGCCACCATGCTAAAGGCAAATTGTGCATTTCTGTGTTTTTAGTTTTATTACTTTCAGCAAAAGATTTTAGGATTGTGATATATTGGAGAGAAGATCCAAAGTTATAATTTATGATTGGAACTCCATTAATATATATTTTACTATTCTATGAAGTTTTCTAACCTAATGGCTTTCATGAATTGCTTGGCTATGTCTGAGTAGTTCCATTGTTAGATTAAGGGTAAATTGGTTATAAGAGATTAGCCCCAACTACAGATTACTGAGTTGTCGTAATTGTCATTAGGATTGTTCATTAATGCCTGTTTCTAGATTAGCTAACTAGAACTTGCTAAGTTTCATTCTCATCCTGAAAACATTCTAACTGAGCTAAGTTTCTTGCTAAGAGTAAGGCGAGAGCTGATCTAGTGAGCTTAGTAGGCTTCATTCAACCCGCGCGTAAAGCTTAATTAGAAGCGCGTCGATCGATATTCATGTTGGATAATCGATCGACGGAGCGAAAGGTGTATCGACAGATATCCCTATAGGATTATCGATCGACACTGCTATTGATCGAACACAACTGTTTGGGTCATTAGATCTAGTTAATAGACGAGTTCAAACGTGCGATAGCTGATGGATTTGTTGAATTGACAGTTGAGCTTTACATTATCATGCATACAACTCATTAGGCATCTGTAGGATTATAATTCCAAGTTTTCTGAATAGAAACCCTAAGTCTAGCTATTTCCTTTTAAGCACCAAAACCTCAAACAATCAATCGAGCAATAACTTGCTAAACCAAAACTGCAAATTTACATTTTAAATCTTAAAAACTTCCTACTTAACAAATCATATTAGATCCATTAGGTTACCTAGCTCCTTGTGAATTCGATCCCTAAGTACTACAACTCGACCTCTTATTTGAGAGAGTATAAATCACTCCTTAGAGTAATTTGAGTGATATCACGTACAATAGTCCATCTTTGCACTCCAACTATCTGTGCGTCGGCGACTGATACAAATGTCTCTATACCCCCACAATCTCACTGCTCGTCCGCGGCTTACACAAACGTCTCTGTGCACCCGCAATCACACTGCTTGTCGGCGGCTTACACAAACGTCTTTGTGCACCCGCAACCACAGTGCTCGTCGGCGGCTTACACAAACGACTTTATGCACCCGCAATCAAGACAACTGGACATAGCAGTTTTAATATCACTCAATTCATTCAATCGTTGAATCCTCTATTATCTTTTTTCCGGATTAACAATCAATAATAATAATAATAAACAAACAAGACTTTCAAACAGACTCGATTCACGGAGACAAATCATATTTCGAAACTAGACTTTTCATAATAATAGTACTAAACTAGCTCGGGATTTAGCATAATAGCCTTCACCTTAGCCAAAACCGGAGATGGAACGGAAATTCTTGAGAAATAATAAACCTTATCCAAAAAGCCTTGGTCTAAGCTTTATAAAGAATTACTTGTTGAATAATCCACACCTAAATTCCACGCTTGCTTCCTACGCATGAAAATTAAGGTTATCATTATATATATTTCTTGCAGCACAAGGAACAAAAATAATGCTACTTAATCTCATGGCTTAAACTTCTCGGTACCTCACGGTTCAAGATGGTGGTGATCAACACTTAACTGAAGGTGGGGGACCAAGCTTGGGGGCTCAAGAAAGAGTTAGAGCTTACCAAGATCCCACGTCTCTCTTTGGTTATAGAGACGTCACAATCTCCGACAACAAGGTAACGTCTCCGGTGGTCAGCAAAACATTGTGGTGCATGTAGAGGATGGATTTGACCACCCCACAAGGCCCGAAGAATAGAAATGCCTGGCCCGGACTAGGTAGAGCGACGGTTCGATCGGTCGGCTCAAGAGTCAGGTCTCTCGGCTTGACTCTTGAGTACTTTTAGTCGATCATCGTCGACTGAAGTATATTCGGCTCAGCGGCTGCTCGGACGCCTACGGGCTTTTCGGCACAGCAGAGGAGGCCCACCAAGATGGCGTAAATTAGGTCAAGGATGAAACATCAGGACGAATATATAAGGGAAAGGGGAAACAACGAGAGAAGGATCTGAAATCATTGACTAACACTTGGCGGCTAGATTAGGGTTTTCACCTTTGCTTCATCTCGCCGTTAGTTGTACTTTTCCGGTAGCTTATCGAGCCACCAGCTTCCTCTCTGTCGCATTCTCTTCTTTTCTCTTGTAACCGACTGAACGTTTTCTCCGACCACAAATAAGACGTCTTTGTTAAACCCACATCTTCTTTATTACCGTTTTCCGATCAAACAGTTGGCGCTCACCGTGGGGCAACTAGCAAAGTAACGTCAGCACTATGGTCGTTAGCAACGACAGTTCTTCGTCAGGCGAGGAGCGCGAAGCTCTCGAGGTGA
>NC_027751.1:17224475-17224756 GCF_000695525.1 Brassica oleracea var. oleracea | reverse complement strand
GTAAAAGAATGACCGAGCCGGAGACGAGATACCCAACACTCGAAAAGATGGCCTTAGCTGTCGTCACCTCGGCCAGGAAACTGCGACCCTACTTTCAGTCACACACGATTGAAGTTCTGTCCAACCAACCACTCCGAACGGTTATGAAGAATACTAACCAGTCAGGACGGTTGACTAAATGGGCGATGGATCTGAGCGAACATGACATCGTGTACAAGAATCGCACAGCAGCAAAGTCACAGGTCCTTGCCGACTTCTTGATCGAGTTAACACCAGAGCTG
>NC_027751.1:17224017-17224345 GCF_000695525.1 Brassica oleracea var. oleracea | reverse complement strand
TTTGGTTTTGCGGCGTCAAACAACGAAGCTGAGTACGAATCCCTCTTCGCAGGGCTCTGTCTCGCCAAGGCAGTGAAAGCCAAAAGAATCAGCGCTTACTGCGACTCTCAACTTTTCGTAAGCCAGTACCTCGGTGATTACGACGTCCGCAACGAAAGGATGGACGCCTACCTCAAACTCGTCCAAGACCTCACGCGAGACTTCGAGTTCTTCGAACTCACGAAGGTTCCTCGCGGAGAAAATGTCTGTGCCAACGCCCTCCCTGCTCTAGGAAACAAGCTACACGATCAAGTCAAGAGGACAATCCCAATCCATAAAATCGAGAAAC
>NC_027751.1:17223439-17223803 GCF_000695525.1 Brassica oleracea var. oleracea | reverse complement strand
CAAGCGACGTAGTGCCCTCTACGTTGTCATGGACGGGGAACTACACCGATGGACCGCGACGAAGGTGCTACTCAAATGTATCTCCGGCGAAGAAACGAGACTAGTCATGGCCGAAACACATGAAGGAGCAGCAGGCAATCACTCGGGCAGACGAGCTCTCGTATTAAAAGTAAAGAATCTCGGATTCTACTGGCCAACCATGAACGCCGACTGCGAGACATACGTGCGCAAGTGCGAGAAATGCCAGCGTCACGCTTCCACCATACACAGCCCAACGGAGTTCCTTCATACCCTAACTGCTCCAAACCCATTCATGAGATGGGGAATGGACATCATCGGTCCGATGCCGGCATCTCGCCAAAAG
>NC_027751.1:17223135-17223389 GCF_000695525.1 Brassica oleracea var. oleracea | reverse complement strand
GCCAGCATCACCGACAAGGAGGTGCAAAACTTCGTCTGGAAGAACATAATCTGCCGACACGGGCTCCCATACGAGATCATCACAGACAATATTTCACAATTCATCTCGCTTCATTTCAAGGGATTCTGCGACAGATGGCGAATTCGACTCAACATGTCGACCCCGAGAAACCCGCAAAGTAACGGGCAAGCCGAGTCGACGAACAAGACCATCATCGACGGTCTGAAGAAATGACTCGACTTAAAGAAAGGGTG
>NC_027751.1:17221840-17222238 GCF_000695525.1 Brassica oleracea var. oleracea | reverse complement strand
CGATCTTCGAAGCAGACGATCACTTAAGCGATGCCTACACGAGCACGCCACGGCTTCTCGAACAAGCGTATCGGTACTCGCATCCCACGCTGGATATGTCCTGATCAGACACGTATTCACGGGAGTCGACCGTGTTGCGATTTAAACCAACACGGCCGAGACAATGACTCCAACTCACCTTGTAATTTACTAAGTAAGTTCTGGCCCACCGAACGCTTGAAAATTACGTTAGGATCGATTTGGAACCGTCAACGTTGAGAACTCATAATTAACGACGAAACTCAAATGACGAACGATCGTGAGTCAAAGAGATCGACCGAGACAAAGTCATGACGAGCTTAACACTACAACGATTCGATATCTCGAATAACGTTTATACTAAACAAACAAAGTCACTT
>NC_027751.1:17220050-17221707 GCF_000695525.1 Brassica oleracea var. oleracea | reverse complement strand
CGGGACTCAAAAGAAACAACAAACAAAGAAGACTAAGCTTCCCGATCACTCTAGCGATCATTAAGGGTGGAAAGCTCCGAAGCCCTGACGCTTGATTCGCGGGCAATCGGAGAGACTTACACCGCAGCATCCTCCGACACCTCGCCAGTGTTTTCCTCGCCGCCCCGACGGGACTCTTCTGGAGGCGGCGAATCGCGACTCTCGACTGAAGTGTCCGAATGCACGAGGACAGGAACGTTATCTCCATCGACTCGAGATCCCCAACCAGGCACTCCTTCCTCAAGAACAGTCGAAGGGTTTCCGATAGGAAGCGTCGGATCCTCGCGCCTTTCTCCGATCGGATGAGTAGGCGAGACATGCAGATTCACCGCGGTCTCTGGGTCAATTAAGCCAGCATTGGAACCATACGGATCGAGCCCGCCAGAATCCGAGCATCCACGAACTGAGACTCCAACGCGAGAGGAGAAAGTCTGAGATCGCCTTCGGGAATTTCGCCAACCTTAAAAGAAACTCTCCACATTTCTCTGGAACGTACACTAAGGGAGCCGGCCCCTCGTAGTGGAAGTCGACCTTGTCGGGAAAGCTGAATTCAGGTGCCCTCCTTAGGATAGCGGCGCCGCGGGAAGAAGTACCGGTCTGGATGGCCCCTCCCCCGATGGGAACTGGAGTTCTCTCGCGAGGAGACGTCAGAACAGGAGACCGCCTCTCGCCATCGTCTTCGTCATTTTCCCTCCTTATCAGGAGTGGCGACCCTTCGCTATCATCCTCAGAACCACCCGAGCGGGCGGCATTAAGAGAAGTCTCAAGTTCCTCCCCTTCACTTACTCCCTCCTCATCATTCCGTCCCCCCGAGGCTTCAGCCTCAGAAGCCCCCTCTTCGGGTTGAAGTTCTTCTTCTCGAGCATCCTTCTCTTCTTGCTCGATCGGCTCGTCAGCATTCTCCGACAGCTCGCTGGTGGACTTCTTCTTTATCCTTCTCTTCTTTTTCTTCTTCTGGGGTTCACCAGAAGGAGGGACGTCACTCGTCTCCTCAGTACTCCTCTCGACTCCCGAGCCGTCGCCTCTTTTCCTTTTCTTGCCCTTCCCCGCACTTCTGGCACCGGAAGGGAAAACCTCGCCAGCACGAGGAACCGTCATCGAGGGTCCTTCCCCGCTATTATCGCGCTCAAATCAGGAAGAGTACCCATCCTCTTTGCCTCGGAAACTTGTTTCTGGATGTCTCTCGGGAAGATGTCTAGTCGCTTAGTGCGAATAGGAAGAACGGTCGGAAGATCGGATCTCCACTCTCCTGAAAACATAAGGCAGAAGGTCAAGACGCGACAAATAAACCTTGCGACTAAATGAACACAGTCTAGAGCTGCGAGAGAGTGTACTTCGAGCGATTCGATCTTTAAGCTCACGGATCTTCTCAACGGAGATCTCGGACCAACGATAGATTCGAAGCAGTGCGACGGCGCGAACACTCCTCAAGAAATCTTCGGGATAAACTGGAGAGGTAGGATGGCCGACTGCATACAAAGCAAAAAAAAATGCATGGTTAGAATCGACAAATCGCTTACGGTTCGCGACAGGATATTCTACCGCAAGAACGGTTCCAAAGAACTCGATAATCATCTTGGGGAGGCTCCTCGAAGGCCGAGCTGTCGGACTTAAGGAA
>NC_027751.1:17219633-17219948 GCF_000695525.1 Brassica oleracea var. oleracea | reverse complement strand
TTATCAAGGTCATCTCCTCGAACGACCTAACGCTCATCGGCATATCGATCTGTTCCGCCAAAACCGACAAAGTGACCGCTAGTCGCAGCGAGCCATTCAGCAGCTGACTGATCGCGAGATCTCGACGTTTGGCGTATGCTGTGATCAGTCGCGGGATGGGGAACCAACAACGAGTGTCTTCCTGAAAATAGGATTCGTACACCGTCTGGTACCCCACCGGAGGAGATCAGGGTCTCTGCGCCTCCGTAGGCACAAGGAAGGTCACGCCTACGGCACCCGCAGCCCGAAGAACCCTCTTCACACTTCCAGGAGTCG
>NC_027751.1:17218944-17219591 GCF_000695525.1 Brassica oleracea var. oleracea | reverse complement strand
AGGGTGACCGAGTCAACAGGCATCGCCCCGCTCTGCCCGTCTCTCGAACATTCCATTGCATCTCTCGCAACGACGTTCTCACTTCCTTCTCTCGCGAGTCTCGTAGCATCTGCGACCAGAAGCCTCTGAGAACGAGATAGATTCGTCGTGTCCATCATCGCTGCGCGATGAATCGCCTCCGGATCTCCGACACGATCCCCGTCGGGATTCCTTGTCGGATTCGACGCCGCTGCGACTGCCTTCCCCTTCTGCTGCCGCGATAGCCTCTGACCCGACGACATCGCGGAACGGAACGGTGAAAAATGCTTCGAATGAATCTAACAATGCTTAGAGAGATAAAGGAAAGAGAGAGAAAGTACCTTTGATCGCGGAGAAAAACTTGAAGAAATGAGAGCGGGTCCGCGTATTTATAAGGAAAAGAGAAGGGGGAAACTTGAGGCGCCAGAGGCGGAAATATTCCAGAACCTTCCCTGCGACACAACGACCAAAAGTAGCGATAAAGTCTCTACAGCTCGCCTCCGAGAGAACGACGCTGTGCGGCTCATCGACCAACCGCTCCAACCTTCCGACAGGCCTTCTATTCGCTCAAACCTTCAAACCTTAGAATCCATCACGAGCCAGAAAGCACTTCTCTCACTAATGGACTG
>NC_027751.1:17217910-17218443 GCF_000695525.1 Brassica oleracea var. oleracea | reverse complement strand
AGATCTCTTTCATGTTCTTCTATATTGTTGAATGTGGATCTAGGATTGAGTAGATCCTGTTTGTTGCTAGGTTGATAGATCATATTGCATCAGAACTCTCATACTGATCTAAGTCTCTAAATAAACTGGATGTAATGATGATTGACTGATTGATTGTTTGATTGGTTGAAGATCTGTGGTTGTGATTGAGAGCTTGGATGGTTTGAAAGAAATGAACATAGGATCATAAGAGAAATGTTAACCGGTCTGGTTAGATGAATGATAGGATATCTATGAATGATTGTTAAATGTATTGAGTGTGACACCGAGAACGGGTGGCGTCTAAAAAGGGAAGTAAGATAGAGTCTAAGGGTTTAAAGAAAAGGAAATGAAAAGAAAAAGGAAAAGTTTAATGAATAGAAATGGAATACGAACCACCGAGGGGCTGGTGGGGAGTATGGGAAAACGCGGCGGCCGTAGCGTTAAAAAACGGCAGGTTAAGAATAGAGGCGCCGGTAAGATTGAGTCACGCCGAGTCTTGGCGGGAAGGGGCC
>NC_027751.1:17201292-17217817 GCF_000695525.1 Brassica oleracea var. oleracea | reverse complement strand
AGCTGTGTAGGTCCTAGAGTTCTAGGATGACTGGAGTCTTAAATAATAAACCGAATTGGGTGAATTGAGTGATGACTAAGCTCATTGCATTGCTTGTTTTTCGGGAAATGAAACCTTAATAGCTAGTTAAGAAATGGGTGTAGTGACTTGTCGGTTCTCGTTTCGCATTGAGCAGTATAAAAGCTCATGGGGGAGACTTTTCTAGAATCGCTTCACTGAGTATTCATACTCACCCTTCTTTTTCCCTCTTCCTTTTTGCAGAACTATAAGTGGAAATGTCAATGGTAAGAAAGGAAACGCACCTGAAACTCATGGGATCAGAAACGGAACACACGGAGATGTCGGGAAAGTAGACATGTGTGTCCTAAACCCCGCGCCCAGGAACCCCGGTTGGAAATGGGGAAGGGGCGGGTGTTTCATTGATGATGATGATGGCGGTGGTGTTGATTCGGCACTAACGAAATGATTCAACGGTAACCACGTCATCTCTGGAGTGCATCTCTTTATGATGGAGATTAGATGAGAAGAGAAGAAACAACTTGGAATGGAGATTAGGTGGTGATCGTGAATAGCAGATAGGGGAGGCGGCTGGGACAATCACGATGTCTTAGGTTTCTTCAAGGGGAAATAGATATATATATATATATATATATATATATGATATATCTATAAGGGCACGTTTAGCACTAGACGCAAATGATGGTAAGTTCGGTTTAATTATAATTCAAATTAATGAATTAAAAACCGTTTCACATAACCGGGTCGTTACAATATCAATGCGTCCAAATCCTTTGGAATAGCTGGGTCCTTAGCCTCCGATGTTTTTGCATCCTTTTGTAAATGTAAGAACTATGGCACAAACGTAAAGTAAAAGACACACTAGAGAATATCTCTATAAAGATATGTGTATTTTTTTATGTGTATTAAACGTCCTAAGGTCTCTCTTTAAACAGAACGTCAACAAGATCAAGACACCCTTGACTTGTTGCTCTAGCCTCACACGTCCTAAGGTCGAATACAAGACCTCTAGAACCTCTCCTCTTAGTACTTTCACTCGCTTACAAGTTATGAAACCCACTCTTATGCTAAGAATACAATTCGGGTGACAAGCCTAATACATAGGTCGTAATGGTCTATATATACATAATAGACCAGTCGGCTAACCTAGCCTATCTACCCAATATTTACTAACTATCCAAATATGGTAAGTTCCCTAAAACTCACACCAAGCCTTTAAGGAACTTTCCATTGTGAGATCTCCCTTCTCCAAGGTGAATCTCTTCATGTTTTCCCTCCAAGATGTCTTCGCATTAACTCTAACTCGGTCAGCAATCCTTTCTTCAAGTCTCGATCCTCACTTCGTCTTGTTCATCCGTATATGCACTCATTGTCGTAGACTCTGCTGCATTTGTTGTTGTACTTGAGTCTGTATCAGAATGTCCACTTGATCTTTGCATCTTCAATCTCCCCCTTTTTAGCTTTGGATACTTCTCAAGTACCTGCAAGAGTTTTACTTAAACAACACAAATGTCTCGACACATATTTCCTGAATAGTATGTGCATTAAAATTAAATAGTTCAAGAACAGTTTATTCTCTCTACTCCCCAATAAACAAAGACCTAAAATATCAACGGTTTCTCCCCTAGAAAACTAGGTCTCTTGGTCATCACGTTCCTTATCGGACTGCTGCGGATTCTGCTCATTTTCTCCCCCTGCTTGAGTGCATTTATAGTTAAAACCCTTAAAGATTGAAACAATTATGAACTAGACAGAAGACTTACTTGGATGCACCATTTGAGCTATATGTGACACAACACTTGTCAGAGCTTCCATAGCTACCGCGAGCTGTTGAATGGAGACTAAGGCTCCGTCAAGCGCAATCTTGGCTTCTTCCACATCAACCGGTTCTCCTGGACATGCAATCACTCCCAGATGTATGATCTGAAACTTCCCAACAGGACGTAGAGACTGGTGTGGAGGCACATAACCTTTGTCTGGAGAGCTTGGCTTTCTTGATGGTTTGGATCGTGAAGCATTTGGTGGAGGTCCCGATTTAGATGATGTCTTTGAATTTGATGCATCTTTTCCTTTCTTTCTGAATGACACCGAGGTTCAAGACTTGAGAGTAGATCATCTCCCCACATCCACACGAATCCCATGAAACATCTTGTAGGTGAGTCTCGTTCTGTCCACTGATACAACATTCTTGTGAGACGACGGTACCCAGTTGTATGATGAGAGGATCACCAGAGCAGCTTTGCATGGAGACAAATACTTTGTGACAGTCCACGTGTTCCTTCTGTCAGAAAGCTTGTCAGCTCTTCATTTGAGACCTCATTCATGGTCTCATCAGCATCTATCTCATCTCATTGGAACGGTGAGATATTGAGAAATTGATTGATCGCAGCTGAAGAGAACTCAAACGTCAGACCCCTCAACGAGACTGTCACCTCTGAATCTTTTGTCATCTCTCCGGGGAGTGCTGCATAGAACTTCTTCACAATCTCCGGAATGTAACCCCCTAGACCTGTGACAGTCTTCTCAGGATGGCCCCTTCTAATTACCTCCAGATATCGCCATATATCATCAGCCTCTGGATCTATGGACCTTTCAGGGATGATCTCCCGATAAGAGAAGCTTTCATACCTCTGTTCAGCCAAGAGCTTGGCATTAGCAGTCTTGCGAGAGAGTTTTGCCTTGGACCCTCCTACTGAAGCTGATGCAGTAGGCGTCTTGCTTGGTACAGCTTCTGGGACACTCGATTTCCTTGATGTCTCCCTCAGCGGATTGGCTCTCTGCATCAACAGTGTCGCCTTCCTCTTCTTTCCCCTTGCCTTCTTCTTGAGATCTATCAGAAGTTCCACATCCTCAAAATCAACATTTTCAACCTCACCTGAGTCAGTCTTTCCCGATTCATCACCCATCTTGGAGGAATCTCCTGAAGACACCTCGATTTGTTTCCCTCGAGTTTTCTGATATTGGTGTTTTTGGCACCATTGTGTATATGCTTTCTAACTTGTTTTCAATGTTTTATCAAGTTAGTACAGTTCTTTTAGAGTCATTTCAGGTCTGGAGTAGGCTAAAGAGTTGAAGGAAGAAGCGTGAAGAAAGGAGCAAGAATCGAAGTCTTTCCCCGCGGAACAATCATGCGGAGCAGTCTGACGGTTGATCCCACTAGGAACAGCCCGGCGATTGTTCCCGACATTTATGGAAGTTTTCATATCTTTCAAAGATTTGTCCAAATCACTTATTCCCTCCTCTGAAGTCGATGGCGCCTCCGTATAAAGAGTCATCTCTATCTTTATTTTCTTTTTACATTAGTTTAGCAAGAAAACCTAGACTGATATTTTTATTTTGCTATTGTAAAGTAGACAGCTCCTCTTCTCACCAAGAAGATCATCCTGAACCCTATTGATTTCTCTTTGGAATTATATGCAGTATCATTCAGTTATTATGTCTTGTTCATCTTGTTTAATGGCTGAGTAGTCGCCTTGGCTTGTCTAGGGTTCTACGGTGTTGATCGCAAAAGCTAAACATAAATAAGCGACCATATTGTGTTTTTTTTCATCTTTGTTCTTAATGCTAGCTTTAACCTGATCACTTACTACTAGATCTTAGGTTTAATCTGCTCATTAATCGTGTAGTCGATAGCTTGATATTGAGTGAATGAGCCAAGCATCCCTAGTCAGCGAAAGTAGATACAAGGGTGCTCGGTGAACTTATCGGACTTGATCTCAATTGCTTGTAGTCGATCCTTGATCCAAACGAGAGTTTAAGTATCAAGATCGAACCGCAAAGGGAGCAGCACCACGACAGTGGGCTGTCTACTTGAGTGATCTGTGTTCTAGCTTGTGCTACATTGCGCTTGAATACATGTTTGGTTTAGCATCAACGTCCGATGGGAAACCCTAGACTGGCTTCTCTTTAATATTAAATTTACTCTTTACAATCATTTACTTTACTTGCACGTCACCACTTAATTTAAACCCACTTTTAGTTTTAGCTAAGTTGAAAACTCATAAGAATAAAATGTAGACTGATCCTCTGGATTGAATCTTAAATATTACAATTACCACTGCTAAGTTGACAGTAGGAAAGTTCAGTTTTTGTGTATCAAGTTCTGGCGCCGTTCACACCAGGATCAGAGATAGATAAGATAGTAGAAGGGATCTATAGAGCTCTGGAATCTACAGAAGAGATGCTTGATGGGAGATGTGATGACATCTATTTCCCAATGGATCTTAGCATTAGTGCTTTGACCTAAAAGATAGAAGCTATTCAAGGGGAATTGGTGGAGATTCAGAGTTATATTGCTCGTCGACCAGAAGCATCACCATCGATCGACAGACGCAACAACAAATCGAATGACATTCATCAACAGATATCGGTCGACAAAGCTTCAAACCGAGGGAGGCTAGTAGAAATTATAACATCCGATATGTCTGATACACAAAACCATGGAGAGGAGATCTCAGCTGACACTTACGCCAGACTTATGAGACATCAGTTCAATCTGGAGAGTCTTGGAGATAGATAGAAGATGCAATTACAATAATGAAGGACAAACGGCGCAGAGGAGATGAAGCAATGAGAGACTTCACTGGTACATGGTTCAACAAGCGCAAGGAAAATATGGAGACTTGTTTCCAAACAAGTTCCAACTTTCAACATCACTAGCCCAATCACCTCCAAAGTCAAGCTAAATGACTATAACAAAGCGCTGAGTGGGAGGCAACCCACTATTAGGAATATATATTTAGTTTTTATTAATATATTATTTATGTTGGCTTTTATTTATTGCAGGTCATAAAAAAAGAGAAGAAAGACAGATCCGAGTAGACGATTGTCCTTAGTATCGACCGATGAGACACTGTCGACAACGATCGAGATGACATCACCTGCATCGACCGATATCAACATCCTTACATCGGTCGACATCCATTCCGGTCTGGTATATCGCTCTAACTTGTTACATTGAGTACTTATGATTTATTATCACCATAAGAACTGAATTTACACTCGGGAGAGTGTAGTTTAAGTCTGGGGGAGGTTTACTGATATTAGTTTATTTATGAATTATAAAAATATTTTCAAACATAAGGTTCTTATTGAGTCAAGAAGGGTATTATGAACTTATTAGATTTTTGCTTGTTATCTAACCACTCTTTTGCACCATTCTAGATTTACTGATTGCAGATAGCACTAAAGATACTAAAGTGAATCAACGTGTCAACTATTTTACACTTGATGAGATTGCTTGAAGGAACCAAAGATGACCTCCAACACTAAATTTGACACAAGTGCTTGTCTTGGGGCTTGGTATACATGGGATTGGATTCTTCGAACAAGTCAGGAAGGTAAAGCCTTGTGTAGATAGATTTGTCACCATCTCTCTCTATTTTGGAAATATAGATATATAAAAAAATATTATATATATTTATATTTATATATATTCGAGATTTATTTAGGAAGGAATTCGAACAATGCTTGGTGGCTACAAACATTAAGGCTTGCTTCATATGAATTCTATAGGTAAAGGATTAGAACAAGACTTGGTGGCTACAACCATTAAGGCTTGCTTCACAAATAATCTTAGGATATAGGTCAAAAAAAAGTGAACATGATTGGGTGGCAACCACCATTAAGGCTTGATTCATGGATGCCTGTCCAATCTTGGTCAATGATCTTGCAAATATAAGCAGACATTGACTAGGAGAGAAATTAGTAGAGAGAGAGAGGTTAGAACTAATGTTTACCTGCAGTTCCAGATACTTGTTTGAAATTCCTTCCATCCTGTGATCGATACTCCCAAGGTAAAGCCTACACTTTTATTTATGCTAATAAATGAGGTTGGTAGAGGGGAATGTCAGACAAGATTTGCTAAGTTGTTAGCTAGATGAATTTGGTTGCTAAGCTAGGATATGGTATAATGTGCTTCTGTGATTAGGACTTTTTAGATGTGGATTGCAATATTGTAGAGGTGATGACTCTAAGTTTTAAATCATGTGAGTCCCTGCTGTTTTAAAATCTCTTTCAGAGAAACTGCCTGTTTGTTTTGCTTGAGGACAAGCAAAATGGTAAGTTTAGGGGTGTTGATAGACCATGGATTTGACCCATTTTCATCCATGGTTTATAGGAGTTTTTACTATCTATTATTATATTTTAGAGTCTATTTATTATATATATAAGATCATGAGTGATTTGGAGATAAGTGATGATTTTGGAGCATTTTGGAGATATTTGGAGCAAACACCTGAGATGACCATCGAGCTCGACCATTGGTCGATATTGGAGGAGGAATATCGATCGATGTTCACACTTGAACATCGATCGACAGCGAAGCGCGCAGAAAGCCCGTTTGGTCAGAGCCGACTTGAAGCCCAAGTCTTCACCAATTTACAAAATTTCCCCTGACGAGTTTTAACCTAACTATATAAACTTTGCCACCATGTTAGAGGCAAAGTTTGCTTTTCTGTGTTTTTAGTTTTATTAGTTTCAGCAAAATGTTTTAGGATTGTGATAGATTGGAGAGAAGATCCAAAGTTATAATTTGTGATTGGAACTCCATTAATATCTATTTTACTATTTTGGACGGAGTTTACATCCAAGAATCCGCAGACAAATAGTAACTTTTAATACATATAAGAAGGAAGGTAACTTTCCTCATAATTTTCACTCACTTATTCTCATAAGAAGTTTATTGAGAAAAAAAATCCCCTCTCCCTCTTTTTCTCTTTTTTTTTTTTTTGAAGTTTAAAACATGTCTAGCAGAAAGAAGGCTTCGAAAAGAGGTACCTCCCGCGGTTCTTCGTCCGAAGGCGTTCACGATGACGATATTCTTGTCCCAAAGGCCGAGTTCGTGCCACACTCGATAGATCCTACCGATGGTGAGGCGTACTGGATAGCGAGATATGGTTCGATTATTCCCCCTAGCGAGAAGTCATTTCCTGTCATGAACCAACGCTCGGTCGAAAAAGGCGTGCCGAGCAGAAGCACTGGTGAATTCCTTAAGGCCGTTCTGGCGTTCTGCCGGATTTCAGACGCGGTAGAGTTTCGAATTCTTTGTCGAGGGAATGTGCTGACAATCTTTCTGAGGGTTACTTTACCTACTACGAGTCATTCTTGGTACGATATCGATAAGCCAGCTGAATCCCACCAGTTTTCAGCATCTTATTGGCGTCGTGATCCTGAGCTATGAGCATGGTCTCTCCCTTACCACTGACCACTTTGAAGCGATCTTTAGGCTGCAACTTGTTTCGAAACCGTACCTCTACCGGTTGATCAAGGGGCTTATTTCCAACTCTAACTAGTGTAAAGTTCTACTTCTTTGTCCGTGTGAACGCTGCATCCGCGGAAGAGAATTGCATCCCATTTTTCCGGAGCAAGCCGAACGACAGTCCCTTCATCAACCCGCTTTACCCATTCCCCAAAGACGTGATCGAAATGAGGGATCTCCTCAGGAACGGTCCATTTTTCTGGACCTTCTTTACGCCGAGGAGAGTCCGAAAGTCGTTGAGATTCGTGCATCCCGATCTTGGAGTGGGCGTAGAAGAGGATACTGATTATGAGTCCGATGATCCTGCTTCTTGTGACGTTCCCGCGGAGGAGACGAACATAAGGTCCTCTAAGGGTAAAGGCATTGATCTCGGTGACATAGTTTTCCGTAGATGATTCTATTCTTCCAGGATGGGACCCGGACCTTGCTTATGGTGACGGTAGTAGTTCGAGCGAGGTACCTATTCTGGATTTTGACGAGTTCTTTGCTGATTTACCCTCAAGTTTTGATCCTCCTTCGTCCGTGAACGAATTGGGTAGGTCCAAGGTGGTCGCGGAAGGATCTCGCATAATCAACGGGGTTAGTTTCTTTCTTCTTTAGGAACTTTGCTGATAGAATCATGCGATCTCTTTTTTTTTTTTTAAACACGTTTGTCATTTTTGCAGGGTCTGAACATGATTGGCTCAGCCCTTGAGGAGAGCCACAGAGAGGCCATGGTTTATCGCTTCAAGGCAGAGAAAGCGGAAAAGGACCTTGCACGTATGCAAAACGAAATTTTAGAGCGAGATTCGAAGCTTTCCAAGGATCGTGACATGGCCGTCCGCCGAGCGGAAAGGAAAGGTAAGAGAGAGATTGTCGAGGTGATGAGAAACCGTACTTCTTAGTTCAAGACCGAGTATGTAAACCTTAAGGAGGCTTATTCCTTGGTGGGCGGTTTTCACGAGTGTCGTGGTTCAGTTGGTACCCTCTGGAAGACGTAGACGGACGACTTTGTTTTCAAGGATGAGATGGAAACCATGGAAGGTGGCATGAAGGATCATGCCCATGCTGAGGCGCTTATTTCCCCGATCGACGGGAGGATTCAGGGATTCTGGGATCCCGTCCCGGTTTCTCCTGATACGGAGGAGGTCACGACCGAGGTTGCTGGTGATGAAGAGGATGTTGACCATCCCGCAGATGCATTCGGAGCTTCCATGTCCGGGGATTTTAACTTTGATCTGTGAGAATCGAAGTTAGTATTTGACGGGAAGAGGTTTCCCCCTATCTTGTGTTTATGGCCGAGTGTGGCCTTTATTATCTGTATCTGGCCGAGGGTGGCCTTTATGTTGAGACTTTGTGTGGGCATGTTTGGCCGCTTTGTTTTTATCGGAACTGGCCGTTGGTGGCTTTGAATCCCTACCGCTCTGCGGTTTTATATGATGAATATTTATCAAACTACTTTGTTCTGAATATGTCTGAAATAAATATGAGTTGTCGTCTCATATTTAGTTCTAGCGAGACGTTCAATCTGTTGGTTTGCTCGAGATGTGAATTTTCGTAAAAATTATTTATTTATTTTAACTAAGTTTCATGAACGTTAAGATATGGACGGAGAGACATGTTTAAAGATCTCGTATCATTTTTTAGATATCATGTCTTGAGATGTTAGAGACCAGTGTGCTGGGTATAGGGCAAGACCTAGGTTTACTTTCGGTTTTAAGGTTTATGCGGTGGCTAGCCGTCTATCGATTTTCCTGTTGCGATTTCAACCTGATTTGTACGAATTTAAAGTCCGCGATAGGTTCTTGGCTTATAAGACTTGTATGGTGTGAATTGAGCATCTCTCCACAGAAAATTTTTAAGCCAACTGAAAGTGCTTGACCAAAATTTCGGATTTTTTTTATATAGCGCGCTTTTATCCTTGTGTCGGATGTTTGAGGATCAGAACGATCAGGGTGCGTTTGTTTAAGACGGCTGATGTGTTCGTCGGGGCCAGTCAACGAGCAGGATGTAAATATTCGTTGAAATTTTATTGTCGCGTTTGGACAGTTGTTCGTAAAGTTTCGATTCTAACTTTTGCGACGTCTCGCTGTTATTTCGAAGGTTATACAAATGTTTTAAGTTCTGAAAGGTTTGTGAACGTTTTGCGATTTGGACCAGATACGACCGTTCATAAAAATTTAATGTTTGTAGAGATTTTTGCGTAGCTGAAGCGTAAGAGTTCATAAAATGCGTATTGTAGTAAAAGTTTTAAAAAGCTCGAGTACAATAATGCATGTTTAAAACGTGGGAGTATACGAGTGTACGTACCCACTCCCCCCCCTTTTTAGAGAGGGGGATAGCTGAACTCGTCTTTCGACGAGCTGCCTACGTAACCCTTTCGAGGATCAAGCCATCTCATAGTTCTATTTTGTGCCTCGAGTGTTTTTACTCGGCGGTTGGTGCTGTGTTGACCGCCTTAATCGTGGTGACTGTGGCAGGGTCGATGTCTTTGTCCGGGTTTTTTTTTCCGGTTGAGTGACAGCGTTGACTTTGGAATCAGGCTGAGTTTCGATGTCCGAGGCGTTTACTTCAGCAGACGACGTCAAGTCGTCTTTCTTCCCATGATCACATTATAGATGGCGGGATAAGCGACCACCGCGAAGTCGACTATCTTTGTGACTTCCTTGGCCATGACTGGTTGCCGGATTGATCCGAGAGTCATCTATGTTTCGCTTGAAAAACCCGTCAGTGGTTTTGGTGTTGGGGTAACTTCCCCGAATTCGATGTTCATCCTTTTGAGAGTGTCACGGAAGATAACATTAACCGTGCTCCATGTGTCAATGAGGACTCTTGCGACCTCCAGATCTCGTATGACGAGATCTATGACGAGCGGATCGCAGTGAGGTTGATCGATTCCGCCGGCTTCATCTTCCGATAAAATTATCGAGTCGCTTTGACCATCTCGGGGAGGAGACCATGTAGGCCAATTTGCACTTGACTCGGCCTTTCGCTGGGAGGCTTTGATGGCCGAGACCATGTCATTGCAGTACTGTGATCCTCCGATGATCATGTTCACTCTGCGACGATTGTTATCATTTCCTTTGTCGTCCGATCTCCTCCGCGTTTATCTCCTGCTTGATTTCTCCGAGGAGAATTTTCTGCGGGTGGATTTTTGTAAGTTTTTTGAGGACGATCGGTCTCAAGGATGGGATCTTTAACGCTGGTTACTTCGTAGAGCTTTGCGGCCAGTCTCGCTCACAATACTTTGCAGTTAGTCGATGAGTGTCCTCGAGTCTGGTGGAACTCGCAGAAGGTGTTTTCGTCGTATCCTGGATTGCGATTCCTTGTATTGCCCGAGGTTCTGCCTTGTTCCGAACTGACTGCGTAGTTATGAGCCCCCTGGACTTCTTCCCCCTCGGGATGGATGTCTTTGTCGGCTTATGTTTTTGCGACAAAAATTTGGTTTCTTCCTCGATTATGATGTAGTTTGTTGCCTTCTTAAGGGCGTCTTGGATCGTTCGTGGTTTGTCGAGGGTTATCCATTTTCTGAATTTCGACTTGTACCCGAGCGTTTTTCTAAGTGCGTCTATGGCCACCTTGTCGCTTAATCCGCTAACCCTTGACATAACCAGCTTGAATCGGCTTATGAACTCGCGGAGAGGTTCGTCCTCTCTCTGGGATAGACTCCAGAGATTGACATCATATGTTTCTCTATCTATGAACATAGAATACTGTTTGAGAAACTCCGATGCGAGCTGGCGGAAACTTCCTATTGAGTTTCGCTTAAGGCGTGCGAACTATTCGAGCGCCGCTCCTTCCAAATTTTCGACGAACAGACGGCAGTAACCGGCGTCTTTTTCGCTCTCCTTCAGTCTGGCCCTTCCCATCGTGATATGGAAGGCCTGAAGATGTGCTTTAGGATCAGTCGTACCATTGTATATTGGTACTTTTGATTTTTCCTGGGTCAGATACCTTGGTATCAGAGATGCGAGCAGTGAAAGGTGTTTTCCGAGCTCCCTCAAGTAATCTATCGATCTCTGGGGCAGCGCTGGTAGCCTGATGGATCTGGGATTTCACGGCCCTTACTTCTGCTGCATTTTTAGTTATGTAATAGTGAAGGTCGTGTATGTCCGATTTTTCGCCAGCAGCTTTCCGATCTTGTCGGCGTTTGCTGCGAGTAATCTCGGTTTATTTTTCGGCTAACTCCTCCTGTTCGACCCAATATAGGTTTATCAAACATAGAGTCTTCCAGAGCCGATCTGCTTCTGGTTCTTCTTGGATGTATGTCAGCGTCCTCTTCCGTATCATTGGAAATGTCGCTAGTATCCAAGTTGACATGCTCGACTTCATCGACCTCTGTGTCCCTTGCGGGAGGTAGAAGGTTTTCAGAGTTCCGTTTCTCAGCAGGGGATGTTTCGCTGGGGTTTTGACCCGAAGGACGTTCCCGCGACGTTCCAGGCCTGTCGGGTGGAGTTGAGAAGTCGAGTTTTCTTCTGCGGATTTTCGTAGATCCGCGAGGGAGGACCGCACGGGTTCTTGCCGTTAAGGTTTCGACCTGTTTCGTCAAGGTACCCACTAGTTTGTCCTGTTCCTCCGACCTCTTTTCGTAGGCAGAGAACATCTTTTAGTACTCCTCGAGCGTCGCGGCGTTGGCTGTTGCGTTGGCCGCATAAACGTTCGCTTCTGGAGTGTTTTCATTGTCGTTGTTTCCTCTGTTGAGAGGAGTTTGCAAGTTATTCGTATCGTCAGTTGTCATGTCTGGTTGAGCGTCTTGCGGCTGAGAGTTAGATTGATCCGTGCCCCCTCCTTCTAGCGCCAAACTGTAGGAACCGTAATTCGCATTTTTGATTTCCGTTTAAATAAGGAGAGTTACGAAAATCCTAATTTCCCAGAGGTCCCAGATATCTGCTAAACCACACGCCAAGCAATCAGAACCCGAAATAAAGACGAGAAAATAAGAAATCGAAAAGAAAGCAAAATAGATCTTATTCCTAATCTGCGTTTGAGCGTTACAACAACGTAAGAGCCTGGGCTACGAGAGCTGTCGGCAAGATTCCTAGTTCTAAAACTCTAACACTGCGAGATTCCAAGCTCTGAAAAGTTCTCTGTTTGTGCCTCTCGCCTAGGACTCCTTATATACTCCCTCCAAGATCGTTTTGAGCTTTCCTCTTCTACCCTTAAGCCATCATAACTCGAAAATGGAGATATTCCATTTTTCTCGATCTTCATGATTATCTGCGGAAACTTAACATTTATCTGCGGAATTTTGACATTTATCTTTTCCTGCGGACTAAGTATAAACCGCCATTGTATCTATGGGCTTTTCCTTAAAAAATCGTAAGTGGGTTTCTAATCACGTTTTAGACCTATTTGGGCTGTCTTTTGACTCGAAACGTTTATTACAATTTTTATCGTTAAAAATAAACTTTCCAAGATTTTTATCGTAAAGTTTAAGTGATAATTCGAATCGATGGGAGTGAGAAATGATATGGCTGCGGTACATGGGAGCTAGTATTGAGGAGCAGACAAGAATGCACGGATTTGGGTCGTACCCGTTAATCGATGTCCGAGACAGTTTTGTCGCTACGTAGCGATCCGGCCCGCGCTGGATTGGTCGCTACGTAGCGACCAAACAAAAGGCTTGGTCGGTCGCTATGTAGCGACCGACTCGCTCGTGGGTCGGTCGCTACGTAGCGACCGACTCGTTCGCTGGTCGGTCGCGGGTCGTTCACTACGTAGTGACCGACCGAGTGGCTTGGTTGGTCGCTACGTATCGACCGGCTCGTTCCGGACCGGTCGCTACGTGGCGACCTTGTTTACATCATCTCCTGACGTATTATGAACGTGTTCTTAGACTATGGGTGTTTTGTTTCGATGAATTAACCGAGATTACTGCAAGATTTCACCGCAAAGTTCTTCGTAGAAGTAATCTTTACGAAGGTTATTTTTCGTAAAAATGTTCATGCTGATTTTTACGGATATTTGGATGTTAACTTCGTCGTGTCCGTTTTTGACCCCAACACCTACCACTCGCTCCGCCATCAACCCACCTCCCTGCACTCGACATGATTATGAGATCAAGCCTGCTTTGATTGGCATGGTAAAGAAAAATATGTTCAACGGCCTCGCAGCTGAAACTCCGTTGGACCACATCGAGACAACGTTAAATGCACCATGTTCCCTTTCTCTCTCGATGGGAAAGCAGCTCGCTGGCTAACCTTTTTCCAACTGGTACGCTTACTACATCGGAACAAGTCAGAGCAGCGTTCTTAAGTCACTTCTACACGATGTCCAAAACCGCAGCTCTGAGGCTTAAGATCTCCAATTTTAAGAAAAAGACTGACGAGCCCTTCTATGATGCTTGGGAGCGTTACAAGGAGTACCAAAGGGAATGCCCTTACCATGGGTTTGAGGATGATTTCCATACTGGAGGTGTTTTATGATGGAGTGAGCTATGAGTTTCGAAATGCTCTAGATTCCTCGAGTAATGGAGACTTCATGACTCAAACAACACCAGGCGCATTCGCACTGATCGAGAATATGGTGTCGAGTTCACTCAACAAGAACAGGTAGAACGATCGCTCTAAGACCGTGAACATCAATGATGATCTAGCAGCAAAGGATGACCCGACGATAAAGGGCAATCAGAGCCAAGTGTTTATCATGGAAGAAACCGCTTCAGAGAACAGTGCATTAGATGTCACACCTGACGCAGAGAACACTGTGGACGATCAACAATAAGTGAGCTATGTCACTGGACAAGGATGGCAGTACAAGAAATACCACCCGTACCCTAATGTGAGGAACAATCCCCACCTCTTTGCGTATCCTAAACCAGACAAACCGGTTGACAACGCGCAGAATAGTCAAGGACAGAACACCGGGTATCAGAAACCTACCAAGGAAGAACATATGTTCTGAGCCAGGCTTAGCACAACCAGTTTCAAAACCAAAAGCAGCAGACTGCTCGACAAGCTGCCCCCTCGTCTACGACTGCTCCGCAAGACGAGATGAAGGGTTTAGCGACGATGATGCAGCAGTTGCTCATTTCCTGTCAAGCCTCTCTTCTGTAGATTCGAGAGTTCTGTAGATCTCTTCTACCAACTGATCAATCTCTGCTCTGGTGTGAAAATCTGGTTGAGCCTTCATCGGATGTGAGTTCTTTGGGTCGTCGTCGATCGATGTTGAGTGGTGTCTGTCGATCGATGGTGGTCGATGTTTCTCGGCTGCATGCTGAATCTTGGCTATGCCCTGCCTCATCTCCTCCATGCATGTAGTCAACCAACTGATGCTATCATTCAGTGGATAGTAAACACAATCAAGCTTCATCTGGAAATCACCTTCATTCTTTTCTTGGACTCCACAGACTCCATAGATCATCTCATTGATCTCATCATTGGTGTAGATCATGCTATGTCCTGCCTCATCTCCTCCATGCATGTAGTCAACCAACTGATGCTATCATTCAGTGGATAGTAAACACAATCAAGCTTCATCTGGAAATCACCTTCATTCTTTTCTTGGGTTCCACAGACTCCATGGATCATCTCATTGATCTCATCCTTGGTGTAGATCTCTGGTATCAGCTTGGTGTGTGTGAATGAGCTAGCATGTTCTGGAAGACATATGTAGCTGTGCTCATATCTCGAAGCTCTTTCCATTAGCTTTCTGATATCCTCCTTGGACACATTGATGATGTGTCCATCCACATCTCTTGCACATCCCTGATCATCTCTGTAGACTCCATACACATCATTCTCTTCCCAGTAGAATTTTCTGGTTCCAAAAAGGTCAAAGGTTCGTACTCAGCCCCATAGTGGCATGCTGCAATGATTCCTGGAACATTAATTCTTCTAGAGGACGTCTGTGGCTTCTTGACTGGAATAAGGTTCTAGTGGGTATGAGGATCTATGAGAGTCAGACACAACTGATTGGATTGCAGGTTGCACACTGCTGCTACTGTTGACAAGAAAGCTCTCCCAAGTAATAGAGAAGAGTTCCAATTTAGCTTGATATCCAAGACATGGAAATTAACTAGAACTAGGGCATTACCAATCTGCACCTCTAGGTCTCTCACAACCCCTCCTGAGCTCCTCTGAGAACAATCCACGAAGGTGAATAATTCCTTGGAAGGCTCCACCTGCAGACCCAGATGGTCTACCATAACCCTAGGTAGGATGCTGACTGGTGCTCTTGTGTCGCACAAGGTATGTGGGAACTCAATACTCTTCACCGTATATGGTATTGCAAATTGCCCAAGATCACTCTTCTTCTTCAGTGTAATCCTCTTCCTCATCTTTCCTCTAGCTTCACTGAACATTCTCCTAATGTCTTCTTCAGTCTCCCTTGTTTCTCTGAAGAACATCCACAATATGTGGGTAAAATAAGCCTCTTCGAATGGCTTTTCTAAAGGAATCCTGAAAACTCTCTTTTGGAAACTTTCCCTTTCCTTTTCATTAGCTCCCCTCTTCAGATGTTTCGCCACTTTTTCCTTTCTTTTTCTCAGGGTTCTTGCCATAGGAACCCTATCAACTTCCATAGGATCTGCTGCATCATCTGAAGGTGTCCTGATGGTCTCTGGTGGGTTATCTGGAGGTTTGGGTTTGGGCCTGAGTGCATTTAGACGTGCAAAATCTATCTTTAGCATCTGCACTCGGTATGTAAGATATGCTCGTTGATCGATGGGTGCTGGAGGTTGTCAATCGATGGCAGTCTCTTGCTGTCGATCGACAGGAGTATCTGAATGTCGATCGAATTTGACGTAAACAGGGCTGGGCGGATGTGGGTGTCTTGCTGCGAACTCTTCGTGAGTCAGAATCCTCACGGCATTGCAAGATGCGGTTGACTACGTAGGTGTCATCGATGGATGCTCTAGACAGCCTGTCGATCGATTTGGAATTAAATTCGCAGATCGATGTTCAAAGTCCGGCGTTGATCGACACATGTGCGATCCGCCGAAGCTCATCGAACTTTCTACTTCGAAATCCCATTCTTGCAGCTTCTCTTGCTTCACCACTTGCCAGAAATCATCTCCTATGATGGCATTCATGTAACACCCCAGATCCAGAATAAGTAAAAGTTAATTAGTTTGCCATGCACCAATCAAACAAGAACATGCACGACGAACTAAAGAACTCTAACCAGATCAAAGATACTACTACCACGTGCCCAAGCATTTGATCCGAGTTTCCCGGATCAGATCCGAAATCCCAAGATCATATGTCCAAGAACGGGTTTCCTAGCGATTCCAAGTTAAGGCTTTGCAACCCGAGTTTGAAACCGTTAGTT
>NC_027751.1:17197908-17201062 GCF_000695525.1 Brassica oleracea var. oleracea | reverse complement strand
TCATTGACTCTAAACACAAAGTCTAAAAAAACGATGGCCCGGATAACACACTTGCCGCATCGTCATGCAGCTACACGGTCGAGGGTAGCTACCCCTATCACACGTGTCTTCGCGTCGTGCCTGGAACTAATTTTGGTAAGGCCCCGGACAAGGCACGGGCCTCTAGTGGACACCAATGACTCTCACGACACTCCACCCGAGTGTCGGACCTTTACGGAACAAGTCCGTGGATTTACGGGTTTCGTCGTTAAGATGTGATCAAACATGTTATATTATCTGAGCCGAGGCCCAAACAATACAATGCAATGACATAAGTATATGCAACACAACCCCAATGTATCACAATCATGTTATACCCCTCGAGTCGAGGCCCGACGATATAACTCAATATCTTTCACAAACATCAATCATTATCATATCATAATATATCTAAACGCGCAACCTAGAAATGCATCAAACAATACTCTTGTTTTGCAGGCGCTAGTCGCACACACAACAATCATACCCCATAACCGAGACTCACCTCAACACTTAGATGAAAGTTTTGGACTGGAAACACTTCTATCTCGCGGTCGGCGTCACTTTGAACTTTTATCGGGAAAATTATAGAACTTTAGAAATCTAGAAACAGGGAGGGTAGGATATGAAAGGAAAGGAGAGAAAAGAAAGCTAACTAAAAAAAAAAAAAAAAAAAATCTAAAGACCAAAACGTTTTTTAAGTCTCAAGTGTTCTCGGGTTCTCTCGGGTGCCTATGGTCGGGTATTTAAAAGTTGAGAATGAACAAAGGGGGTGGTCTGCTATTTATAGGTTGGAGAATGAGCTCATGGGAGGGTTTTGGTCGTGCATGACAAGCAGGAGGTGTCTCTGCCTCCCAAACCAACCAATAGGAGACAGCTTGGTGTCTTAGCCACAATTTTGGCCAATAAAACCAAGCTTTGTGGCCAGCCACCAAAGCATCCAATAGAAATGAGACAATAACTGCTCGGAGGTGGTCCAGTCAAGGAGAAGCACATGTACAGCTGCTTGAAGGAGGTAAGAAAGCAGCTGCATCTTCCGGAAACTTCCAAACACGCTTAGCACGTCGTAGATGGGCCCGAATGGGCCGTATTTAAATCCCTAACATGTAATAAGCTGATCAGAGCTGGCGGGAATGTTTCTCCTTGACAAAAACCTAGATTTCTTAGACCAAAACATTTCTAAAATAATTCTAAGGTCATTCTTATCTTAAGGCCCTATAATAAATTTTTGATTAATTTTCTCGTCCGACTAGGACGTTCTAGGCCGAACCGCAAGCATTTTCAATCCACTAAATTTCCTGAAGAATTTAATTCTTAAGATGGAAAACTATTCTAAGACTTTCTAAATTTTTCTTATGTACCTTGGGATCCACAACCATCCACGGGAAAAAATCAATCCGACTTCCACTTACTTAAATAATTTTCTTGGTTGTTACATGATTTTTCCTTGTCTGCGTTTTACTCTTTAAAGAGGGTTATTACATCTCCCCCTCTCAATAGAATTCGTCCCGAATTCTTAGTGGTTTGATGTTCCACCCACCTGATCTTCATGATCTTCCAAAAACAGTTCAGGATGAGTTGCTCTAAACCTCTCTTCATTTTCCCATGTCACAATTACTCGGCGCCATTTTTCCCAAAATACTTGCACTTGAGGAATCTCTCGATTCTTCAGTTTCCTTATTCATCTTTCTCCAATTCGAAGTGGTCCTTCAGGGTAAGTGAGGTTGGAATGAAGGATATCTACTCGTTGCGGCTCTACTTCGGTACGATTTCGTATATGCCTTCTCAATATTGAGACCTGGAAAACTGGGTGAAGTGCCATATCTGATGGTAACTCTAATCGATAGGCTACTTCTCCAACCCATTGCATCACTCGGTATAGTCCTATATATCGAGTGGCTAACTTTCCCACTTTTCCGAATCGATCTCTCCCTTTATGTGCAGCCACCTTCAAATATACCGGTTGGGGAAAAATATCCCATGAAGAGATTATTCCATCTCCCGGCTTCCAGGTCCCTGTTTCCAGGCTCTGGGTCCCTGCCTCTGGGTCCAGGGTCCTTGCCCCCAGGTCGGGGTCCTGCCTTCGGCTCCCGGGTCCCCGTCTCTGGGTCCGGGTCCCAGCGATTTCTCTTGCCTTAAGATAAATGAAAATATTTTGTTTACCAGGTAATCAGCGTAGAGAAAAAGGGATTTTCCTATCTCCAAGAGAAAGAGGAAGTATTCCAATATATAGGCCGCCCTTGAAGAAGAATGGAAATATTCTATTATCTAAGGATATATGGAATATTTCCAAACCCTAAAAGAGGAGGCACGACCTCCATCAAAAAGATAGGTTTCTGAACCTAAACAAAGGGGGAGGTCGATCTATGAGAAGACTTCCATCTACAGGGAGGTCCATCTATGAGAGAAAACATCCAGCTCCAGAGCTCACGAATTCGACAGCCGCCAAGGCTACATTTCACCCCAAGAAGGCCTTCTCCTACAAGAGGTCTATGACAGGCTGATCCTGGCAATTACTACCATGAAGATGACGTCCAATGCAATAACTACCATGAAGATGACGTCCTATGCTCTCTGCAGCACCCCTACAACTCCACATACTGGCCCAGGCCACGATCTCCAGTACACCGACAGGGACACTCCATGCTCATCAAAGCATATCGAAGCTCCATGCTCCCTGCAGCATATCGACTACTCCACCATCTGTTTCGGCCATGTGCCCCATAGAACAGATGACTCCTATCACCTACAAGGCCACGTGCCCATCCAGGCTACGTGCCCCCACCAGAGCTACGTGCTCCTTAGGCCATGTGCCCATTAGGCTACGCGCCCACTTAGGCTCCGCGCCTCCACCAATACATGAACTACGAACGGCTTGATACCCCCTTGAAGGATACGTAGGCAATCCCCCCAGAAAAATGCAGCTATAAATCCCAAACATCTTCCTCGGTTCCTCAAGGACCAACCTTGGTAACCGGAACCCTCATCTACAGATCAGGAGGCACCCAGGGACCGATCCTGGAATCGGGACCATCAATTGCAGACCCAGAAGACCCTGCGGCCTTCACCAAAGACAAGCAGTCCATGCTTAACGACCAATCTCCTCCGCTATTACTAACGCACCGACGACATATAC
>NC_027751.1:17189729-17197831 GCF_000695525.1 Brassica oleracea var. oleracea | reverse complement strand
TACACTACGACGAGATGTCTCCTTCTCCCTATCATTCCGTAGAACTGAGCACAGATCGCTTGTACACAAAAATCTCCTAACAGTTTGGCCCTAGAAGGAGGGGCAGTCATATACTACGTGATGATGTGATAGGAAGGAGTAACATTACGTGTATCCTCTCAAAAATCTCTCAACCCCAACCACCTTGGGGCAAGAAACGACTTACTCTCATCAGATCTAAAGCTCGCGCGACTTGGAATCCCTCCTCAACAGCATTTGGTTCCGCAGGTTCCAGATCTCAACCATGAGTCAGACCTCTACAATCATTAGTTCCTGCTGGCTCCAGCTCTAATCTACTAGTATGACCTCTACAGTCTCTGGTTCCTGCCGACTCCCGGTCCCAGCGTGGAATCGCCCTTCAACAAAATCTTGTTCCCCTCGGCTCCAGGGGCAGTCTCCACCAACATCAGGATCAGTGGATAGCAAGCCCTAGACGCCACCGATGCGTCTAGGCTCATAATTCCGCCCCATATGAGAAAGATGCAAGGTTCTCAAGCGGGACACAACATTTTCCGGCCAGGTTTACAACTTGGACGAATTCCAAAGACAGGAGGAGTCATAAGAATAGCTCCTGGAAATACTGCAGGTGTACCAGGCAACCAGTAGGAGGTAATCGGAGAACCACCTTTCTCTTTAGGCTTTAGAATCTAAGTGGTAGTGGAATCCAAGATAAGACTGATAGCTGGGTGGATAGAACGCCTTTTAGTACTCATCAAATTCCATCGGAGTTGTTCCGCGAAAGGATCCCTGCCAAGCGCAGGGAACACTGGTTCTCTGCCTCCTGCAAAGGAGCCGAAGAAAAACGCGAACTCTACATTAGGATGTGCTGGCCTTCTGATTCTTGGGTCCAATTAGAGCAAAGGAGAGCAAAAGAAGCTGGAGAACACCCGTTCCAGCTACTATTCACCTCCAGGTCCCAGATCCCAGGTCCCAGATCCCAGGTCCCGGATCCAGGTCCCGGGTCTCCGGCTACCCACCTTACATGGAGTGAAAATCCAATGTCTCCACGAAAAAGCAAGCTCCGACCACCTTACTACCGCTTTTCCCGGCAACAAACCCTGATATACCTCTAAAGGAAATTAAGGCCTTTTACCCCCTACAAACTCCCGGGTAAACTCAGGATCCGTGCCTCTCCAAGTCTCCAAGGCTGCACCCCTCGAGAAGTTGTAAGAAACGGAAATTCCCAGTGATGGAGTCAAGAATAGGCCAGTCTACAAGGAAGTAGGTCCAAGGCACGTACCTTCCTGAACTTCTACGAAAGAGATAACTGAGGGAAAAGAGGGGGCAAACGAGTTAACACTCAACCCAAGGGGCAAACATGCGTCAACAAATCTTCTTGGCTTGCCCACTAAAGGGAGGATTCAAGACAAAGCGACGGGTCATTTAGGGACATCCAAGAAACGCTGAGAGTGGCTCACCCAAGAGGGAGGAGAGAGCAGCCAGAAGAAGTTACTAAACGACATCGACAAAAAGAGAATATCTACAGATCCTCATGTGCCAGAGCACTAGTTCCAAGGAGCCTCCAGGTTCTCAAGGATAAATCTACTGGTCCTCCAAGAGAAGTAGCCTCCACGCCTCAACAAAGATCTCCATTCCTCCAAGGTCCTGTTACAGGTCTAAGGACCATGTATCCAGCTGGCAAATGTCAAAGCTCAATGAAGCATCAGCAAGTCCATCTCCGTTGAACCCTACATCACTAGGAGAAACCTACGTGGGTTACAAGACCGGAAAGCAAATCTTGTCATCCACTGAAATACAAGATCAAGGTCCTGAATCCTACAAGATCACCTTCGAACAGGTCCAGAACCTGGAAGTACTCATCAAGACCCCGGTCTTCCATCTGAAAAAACGACTCTCCTCTAGGTTCTAACATGGTCCAGGCCTAAGAAGAAATCAGAAAAATGGAAGCAGCGTCGTGTCCACTATAAGCATGCTGAGATGGAACGACTCCGGTTGGCCAAACTACACATGTTATCTCCCGACTTCACCCATGAAATCGAAAGATAAGGGGCAAACTATTGGGACTAAATGATTTTGGAAAATACTACTCTTGTTTCCGGGCAGGACTCTGGTCTCCATACACCCGCATGAAGAAGTTCCAACTCTGACTCCGACTACGAAGCTCCGGCTCCGACCTCTGCTTCTATCCTTAACACCAGGTAAAAATGAAAGGTAAAAACATTCCAAACTCTTACGCAAACACAATGTACTGTATTCAAACTCAGAGTTTGTACAGGGAGGGACAATAACAATGGGTATGAGACTTAAGGCAGGAATAGGTCTGATCAACCTGAGTATGCTTGTCAAAACTACCTATAACCCCGGTATAGGCCTAGAGCCATAGAAATATCGGGGCCCCATAAGCAAGAGTACTGTGACACCTCCGGGTTAATTCAGGGAGTTTGCATATTGCATAAGTACTACCACGGGTAGGGAGCGATACATAAATTCATGCTTCTCCAGACGTGGAAAGCAGAAAAAGCCTGGCACTTGGGTTTCCGAATCCATAATTAGCACCCCTAAGTCTGATAGTGGCTTTCTGCAGAAAGCATCATGCAGCACGGGAACTCGATAGTGACCAGTTTCCGAACGGTAGAATGCAAAATCCCAACAGGTACCGATAGTGGCCTCACCTAGGATGGCAGAATACGGCCCCTTAAAATACAAATCAAATCCCCCTGGGTTATTAAGAACTTTCGGGTCCCCATGCAGTCTCCGGGTCCTGAACAAATTTCTTCAAGACCTGGAAAAGGTAAACCTCCAGGTTGTTTATAACCCCTGGGCCCAACAACGACCTCATGGTCTGAAGGAACCTCCGGGTTCCCAAACGACCTTCGAGTCAAGAAGCAACCTCCGGGTTCAAAACGACCTCAGGGTCCTAAATACAACCTCAGGGTCCAGAGGAACCTCTGGGTTCCCAATCAACCTCCGGGTCCCCAAACGACCTCAGGGTCCTAAATCCGACCTTAGGGTCTAGAGGAACTTCCGAGTTCCCAATCGACCTCCGGCTCCCAAAATGACCTCTAGGTCCTAAATACGACCTCACGGTCTAGAGGAACTTCCGGGTTACCAATCGACCTCCGGGTCCCTAAACGACCTCAGGGTCCTAAATACGAACTCAAGGTCTAGAGGAACCTCCGGGTTCCCCATCGACCTCTGGGTCCTCACTCAACCTCCAGTTTCTAAAGGCGATCTTGGGGTCTAGGGCAGCCTCCGGGCTCCAGAAACGACCTTCGAGTCCCAACAACATCTCCGGATTCTGAAGCAGTACCACGGTTCCGTTCGATCCCAGGATCCTGCCCTTAAATCTTCGGGTCCCTAAGAGAGACCTGGTATCTCTTCGAAAAAATTCACGAGTAACCTATATACGGAAGGTGGAATGTGAAGCATCCCTATACTCCAGGTTCACGAGTCTAACACACCTTGTTCCGTCTTTAAGACTTCCAAAAGGATAGCTGGACGACGCAAAGGAAGACACTGCTCTAAAAAGCCTACCTAGCAATCAACGAGAGTCTACCCGACGAAGACGACTTCGAGTCGAAAAGATATACGGGAAGGTCCCCTTGAAGGTCCACACAACCATCAGGTTCCCGGACGAAAATCCTTATAACCTAAGGGTTTCTGGACTAAGGTCCATGCAAGCAACGGGTTCCTTGACTAAAGTCCATCCAGCCTCCAGGTTCCTCGATGAAAGTCTATACAACCTCCGATCACATCCTTGAACCTATGGGTTTCAGAAAGATGTATCTCTAAACCTCCAGATTTTGGGAGAGCATGCCTAGGATCCTCTGGGTTCCATGAAAGCACGACGCAAGAATCAATGGCAGAGTTCAACCAATGTTTCCACCTTCTTGATTTGGCATGGAAACTACTGCTCGCCGCAAACAACATGTCCAAGAAATCTACTCTGGTACCAAGAATCAACTAGGTTATCTCCAGGCACCATGACTAACATGCTGAATGTCCCCTCTGCCAAAAGTCAAGGTACAATCCAGGGACGACGCAAGAAGCTACAGCTACAACATCAACACCTCAAGGAGCATCAAGTATGCTAAACGCAGCAAGGAAACCGGCACGGAGACCCTCATGAAAGTCCATAACAGCCTTTACGAGCTCGAGAGAAACACGCAAGGCCAGTAGAATCAAGCATGAGAATCCTCAGTTTCGGCCTCCGGGTCTTGCTAAACCTGCTCATCCTCCTGGTCCTTAGTCTCGCCAAGATTCTCCCTCTTAGAATTCCTGGGTCCTGACCCATACACTCCTCCACACGATTCGCGGAGCAAGAGAGCCTCAAAAAACGCAAACTGAAGTCAGGCCTGAACTAAGGCTGAGTACAGCCACAGGAGAAGCACAAGCACCTGGGTATGAGCAGAAGCATCACCCTTTATGCAAGCATTCCTGGCTTCTTCATCAAACTTTCTGCCAACTCTGGCAAATCCGCACCGTAGGGGCAATGTCTCATCCTTATAAAGGAGAAGAAGAAAGTCCTACAGGCCCGACCTGATCTCGCACGACGGTGATGTCCACCTTTAGAGCGTTTACTAGATCCTACATTGTGGTCCTTCCTGTTTCTCCACTTCCAGGTCATCCGAATCAAAGGTCATACATCTCCAAACAGGCTGCAAATCCTTTCACACCGAGCACAAGTACATCTGAGAACGATCAACAAGGCAGCTTGATACTATGGTGCAACTTATAGTCCAATGAAGAAAGTTAGGTTATTTCCTCCCTTCAAACATGAAGCCAGAAAATAAGGGGCAAACTGCTGAGGAAAAATATCCCATGAAGAGATCATTCCAGCTCTCGGCTTCTGGGTCCCTGCCTCTGGGTCCCGGGTCCCTGCCTCTGGGTCCCGGGTCCCTGCCCCCAGGTCGGGGTCCTGCCTTTGGCTCCCGGGTCCCCAACTCTGGGTCCGGGTCCCTGCGATTTCTCTTGCCTTAAGATAAATGGAAATATTTCGTTTATCAGGTAATCAGCTTAGAGAAGAAGGGATTTTCCTATCTCCAAGAGAAAGATGAAGTATTCCAATATATAGGCTGCCCTTGAAAAAGAATGGAAATATTCTATTATCTAAGGATATATGGAATATTTCCAAACCCTAAAAGAGGAGGCACGACCTCCATCATAAAGATAGGTTTCTGAACCTAAACAAAGGGGGAGGTCGATCTATGAGAAGACTTCCATCTACAGGGAGGTCCATCTATGAGAGAAAACATCCAGCTCCAGAGCTCACGAATTCGACAGCCGCCAAGGCTACATTTCACCCCAAGAAGACCTTCTCCTACAAGAGGTCTATGACAGGCTGATCCTGGCAATTACTACCATGAAGATGACGTCCAATGCTCTCTGCAGCACGCCTACAACTCCACATACTGGCCCAGGCCACGATCTCCAGCACACCGACAGGGACACTCCATGCTCATAAAAGCATATCGAAGCTCCATGCTCCCTGCAGCATATCGACTACTCCGCCATCTGTTTCGGCCATGTGCCCCATAGAACAGATGACTCCTATCACCTACAAGGCCACGTTCCCATCCAGGCTACGTGCCTCCATCAGAGCTACGTGCTCCTTAGGCCATGTGCCCATTAGGCTACGCGCCCACTTAGGCTCCGCGCCTCCACCAATACATGAACTACGAACGGCTTGATCCCCCCTTGAAGGGTACGTAGGCAATCCCCCCTGAAGGATACAGCTATAAATCCCAAACATCTTCCTCGGTTCGTCAAGGACAAACCTTGGTAACCGGAACCCTCAACTACAGATCAGGAGGAACCCAGGGACCGAACCTGGAATCGGGCCCATCAATTGTAGGCCCAGAAGACCCTGCGGCCTTCACCATAGACAAGCAGTCCCTGTATAATGACCAATCTCCTCCGCTATTACTAACGCACCGACGACGTATACTGGCCCATATCTAGATGGCAGTCTCCTAAGAGCAAGACCCCCCTGGTTCATCAACTATCAAGGCGGGAGAATACACTATGACGAGATGTCTCCTTCTCCCTATCATTCCGTAGAACTGAGCACGGATCGCTTGTACACAAAAATCCCCTAACAATACCCAGTCACCAACTTGAAATATTACTTCACGTCTATTCTGATCTGCATATTTCTTCTTCCTGTCTTGAGCTTTCTTCATATTGTCCCGGACAATCTTTATCTTTTCTGTTGTTTCATCTACTACATCTGGTCCTAACATATGTCTTTCTCCAACTTCAGCCCAACACAGTGGTGTGCGGCAAGGTCGTCCATATAATGCCTCATAAGGGGACATCCCAATACTTGCATGGTAACTATTGTTTTAAGAAAAATCTACCAAAGGCAAGTGTTGTTCCCATGTACCTGACCAGTCTAAAACACACATCTTTAACAAATCTTCCAAGGTTCTGATTGTTCGCTCCGTCTGCCCGTCAGTTTCAGGATGAATCGCTGTACTCATATGAAGATCAGTCCCCAATACTTGCTGGAAAGCTCTCCAGAATTGAGCTGTAAATCTGGGGTCACGATTAGATACTATGTCGGCAGGAACTTCGTGTAATCGTACTATCTCAATTAAGTAAAGTTCTGCCAATACTTCTACCTTGTCAACAATTCTAATGGGTAGAAAGTGAGCAGTCTTAGTTAGTCGGTCTACCACCACCCATATAGTATCATTCCCTCTTCCTGGGGCTCGAGGTAGTCCCGGTACAAAATCCATAGCCACTGACACCCACTTCCATTCTGGGATTGGTAGGCTTTGCAATAATCCTCCCGGCACTTGATGGTCAGCTTTAATTTGTTGGCAGGTCTGGCATTGAGATACCCACTTAGCAACTGATAGTTTGATTCCTGGCCAGTGATAGTATCGACGTATATCCTGGTATATCTTGGTGCTTCCAGGATGAATACTGAATACTGAGTGATGTGCGGTTCTCAAAATTTCTTCTCATAACTCCTTTACTACAGGTACTGTTATCTTTCCGTTCAGTAGGAGGGTTCTGCCATCAGCCAAATGATAACCACTATCATTTCTTCCGCCTGATTCTTCAAGTTCTTTTGTAATTTTCTTTAGCTCTTTTCGAATTCTTTGCAAGAGGTTTGCTTGATTCACTACTTGTAATCCCAATGGCTCGCTGCCCTCGCCCTCTGATAGACCATGGATTTTACCCACTTTTAGCCTTGGTATATAAGTTTTTTAATATATATTTACTACTATATAGAGTCTTTTTAGAGTATTTACAGGTTTAGGTACGTTTTGGAAAAATATGGTTGGTTCTGACACAGACGTGTCAGATGTCTAGCTATGGATGGAGACCTTCGTACTGTTAGATTGAGCCCATCTTTTGACACAAGATATATTTTGAGTTAGCTTTCCAATGCCACCGGTTTGAGGTCAATCAGCATCCAGTAGCAGAAGTTATGCCCGTTTTACTGAGGAGTGGTCAGCCTGCCTCGCGAGAGGAACTATCGAGAAGAGGAACGTATGTCGATTGATGCAGAACTCTAGAACTCTTGACATCGATCGATATGGATGCCAGAATGCGGGCCGAGCATATTTTATGACCGACTGAAGCCCATAAGCAACCACAAAATACCAGAATACCCTTGGACGAGCAGAAACCCTATTTATGATATTTATAAGCCATTGTTGACGGCTACGCTATCTAAGCTTTCTTTAATTCATTGTTCTTAGTTATGAGAGAAAGGAGGAACTCCTTCAGAGAGGAACTCCTTCAGAGTCCTCCTGGAACTCCATTGTCTTTGGTTTTTATATCTATTGCAATTTCATCTATTCTATTCATGATTTTTGTGACAAACTTCATGTCTGAATAGATCCACCTGTTAGGTTTAGGGTTCAGATAGGTTATGAGGGATTAGCCCAAAATATAGAACTGCTAAGTTGTGATATTCATCATTGGATTGTTCTTACTGCTTGTGTTCTAGATTCATGAACTAGAACCATGATCTTAGAATCATTAGGCACAATGCCATCGCTTGGTCTTTTCTCTGAACTGAATTCTATTGAGCTAGGATTGCTAGAAACATACGAGAGTTTATCTTGGAACCCTAGTGAACACAT
>NC_027751.1:17189595-17189680 GCF_000695525.1 Brassica oleracea var. oleracea | reverse complement strand
TCGATCGATGATCCAATAGATTAATCGATCGATATTCCAATAGATTAAGCGATCGATATTGTGAAAGGTGTATCGATCGATATTC
>NC_027751.1:17185098-17189510 GCF_000695525.1 Brassica oleracea var. oleracea | reverse complement strand
TCTCTATAATATCTTGCAAGCAACAATTAGCCTCTATATCATTATAATCATGATTACCTGAATAGAAACCCTAGATCTAGCAAACCATCCTTCCATCAAACAACCCTTCGCCAAGCTGAACAATAGTCTTGTTCATCTTGTTTACTGTTTACTAATTTTGCTATCTATATTTACTGCTTTATAAACTATTAGCCTAGCTTAATTATATAACTATTAGATCTAATTGGTTCCCTAGCTCCCTGTGAATTCGATCCCTAAGTACTACAACTCAACCTCTTATTTGAGAAAGTATAAATCACTCCTTAGGATAATTTGAGTGATATCAAATTTGGGGCCGTTGCCGGGGAGCTTTGATCGCCATTAGATCTTGTTTAGTTAGATTTAGTCAAGGTTTTACTATTGTTCGAAAACTAATAAAAAATTTTCTTCTATTTTCGGTACATACATCTTAGTACCAGGAACAAGAATGAAGTGAGGATTTCTGGGTTCTTCAAAGAAGGAGCCTGCTCGTTTATACACGATCCGTAAGTCAACGAGGGAAGAATCGATCGACACCCTTCAAGCAACAGCGATCGACAGCGTGAACCAGAAATCGATCGACAGCAACACAATGCCATCGATCGACATTGCTTACAAGAAGGCAGAGAAGGTAGAGATACTCATTGCTGAGAGGGATGACTTTGATCTGAAACCTATATATATCCAGCTTATGCGTCCGCGTCGCTTTCATGGCTTTCCTCACGATCAACCAATAGATCACATCAACATGTTTGAGGAATTGGTATGGTTTATCTTCAATGAAGTCCCTGAAGACCCCAACTTCTGCAAATTCTTCCCATACACCCTAGCTAGAGATGCAACTCACTTGTTCAAGAAGCTACCACCAATATCTCTCACTACCTAGAATGACATGAGAGATGCCTTCCTCAACAAATTTCTCTATGATGCTGCAGCAAATCTAGATTGAGATGGAATCTCTGAGAAGATATGTGGTAGAGGATGATGAACAACATGTGTCTGGAGAGTTGAGCAGAGTAGAGGAAGCTGGTACTGAAGACTCGACCTCAACGTCTACTGACGGCAGGACTTCAACGTCTACCGACGACAGAACTTCATAGTCTACCGACGGCAGGACTTCAACGTATATCCACAGCAGGACTTCAACGTCTACCGATGACACAACTTCAACGTCGCCAGACGGTGCAACCTCAATGTCGACCGATGCTACGACTTTAACGTTGATCGACAGTACAAACTCAACGTCGATCAACGACACTACGTCAATGTCGATCGACTGTACGAACTCAGAAACGATCGATAGCAGCTCAGTAGCGATCGACAGAGACTTTTGGCATCCATCGATACCACTCGAAATCCCTGAAAGATCGAGTTGTCTTCAGGACATTGCAGACTCGACCCATAAGAGCATTGATGTATCAAGTTGTTCTCCTTCCCCAGATGTAGAAAAAGGGATCACCATGGAAGATTCCTTGGAGCTAGAAGAGTTCTTGGAGTTGGAGGATGGAGAAAAGTTTGAAGATTTGGATTCGAGTAGAGAAGTTACTATGGAATACTTCTTAGAGGTGGAGGAATGGCTTGAAGATATGGATCAGAATTTGAAGAAGAAGCTTGATGACGATCAACATACTTCGAGAGGAGATCTGGAAACTTCAAAGGCTAGCATCGATCGACACCAACCTTATAAGATCGATCGACAACCACCCCACATCATCGATCTACACCCACCCGACATCGATCGGCACCGCCAACCAATTATCGATCCACACCACCCACCTAAAATCGATCGATGCCCATTGGTAGACGTTCCGCCAGGTTGCATAATTGAGATGGAACTGATTGAGGAAAGGATGTGCATGTCTAAAGCCTCACACCTTGCTGTCACTAAATATCAGAGACCACCTATCTAGACTGAAGAGGCTACTGGGTTTCACAAAAGAGTGAAGAGGATACATGATCTTATGAAGATGATGGTTCCATGCGCTGTATTTAAAGCTGAATCTCCTATTACACCTGATAGAAGTATGCAGTTCAGCTCTTACATTGGGGTACTTGATGATCCTCTACATGCACAGACTTCTCATAGAGGGTTGCGATTTAGAGATGAAGTCGATAAGGGCCCAGCAGAAGCAGCATCGATCGAGACCAACCGGATACCATCGAACGGCATCAACAAGCCGACATCGATCGACGCTACCACTTCTCCATCGATCGACACTGTACGCGTATCAGAGCAGAAGGAGTTCGATGTGAGTGGAAATCTTAGGGGTGGAGATACCACCACGCGATCAGACAAGTCTGGGGGGCAGAAGAGAGGAATTGGAAGAAGAGAAAAAGAATCATGGGTGATACTCAGTTATCATTTATTCCTCGCTTTTCAGATGGTGTCAGAAAATCCAGAGTGCGCAGCAGATGCTTCTCACAGGCATTTGCAAAGCTTCGAGCACTCCTTATTGTTGAGATGATAGACAAAGGAGAAGAGTCTATGGAGGAGGCTTTCACACAAGAATGATAAAGCCTCAGAGAGCAGACATTGAGACTTGTTTTGGAGCATGTTCTCATTCTCATCCGGACAAAATCAGAACTCCAAAGTCAAGATAAATGACTATAACAAAGCGCTGAGTGGGAGGCAACCCACTATTAGGTAATTTCTTTCAGTTTAGTTTAGATTGTTACTGATTAAAGTTTTTATTTATTGCAGGTCAAAAAAAAAAAGAAGAAGGATGAACAGTAACGACGGTACTGTAGCAATCACACTGTGGCAGAGCCCCTGTAGCATCGATCAACACTGTAGCATGATTTTCCTTTATTATTCATTCTTCGTATTCTAGCCCTTCAGTTCTGCGAGATGGCTTTGCATGCTTCATCATGGCTTGCTCCTTTTCCATACCTTCTTCAACATTTACCGCTATCTCCACCAATTAATAAAGGCTATGAAATTTCACTACTTGCAGTCGCCTAGCCAAATCCGCTCGCAATCCTCTTATAAACCTTCGAATTTGTGCTCCTTCATTCCTTGCTCCAGAAGGAGAATATTTCCTTAGCTTTGTAAACTCCGCCTCATATTCCCTGACTTTCCGGTTGCCTTTAGTTAACTCCAAGAATTGTATCTCCTGCCGATCTTTTGCTTCAGGTGGGAAGTATTTCCGCTCAAACTCATTTTTAAAATCTTCCCAGTCGATCTCTCTTCCCATAGAGTATTCTTCTACGTTATCCCACCAATCAGAAGCATCTTTCGTCAAGTAGTATATTGCCACATCCTTCTTGAAATTATCAGGGCAGTGGATAGCCCTAAAGTATTTCTCCAAATTCCTCAGCCATGCTGACGCTTCGAAGGGAACGGTTCCAAACTTCTTCATTAAAGTGACCATCTTCAGGTAATCAGGAGGGGAGGATGGTCTTCGCTCTGATGATTCACTGGTTCTATGATCAAGTCTATCTAGCAAGCCTTGCCCCAATACTATAAGAGGATCCGAACTCCCAGCTGTCCTCTGTTCTCTCCTAAAACGTGGCTCGGGCGTCCTTTACCGGTGCATTGTGGGAACCGAAATTCGCACTGTCGATTTCCGTTTAAATTAGGAAAGTAGGAGAACCCTAATTTCCCAGAGGTCCCGGATATCTGCTAATACCACACGCCAAGCAATCAGAACACGAAACGAGAACAGTAATAAAATAAGAAATCGAAAAAGAGAGCAAGATAGTTCTTATTCCGAATTTGCGTTTGAGCGTTTACAACAAGGTAAGTGCCTGGGCTACGAGAGCTGTCGGCGAGATTTCTAGTTCTAAAACCCTTAGACGGCAAAAACCTAATTGAGTCGCAGCTCGAATATAACAAAAACGGAAAATTGCCTAAAATCGCTCTAAGTGCTAAGTTTGCTGTTAAAAAGTCCTCCTCCATGCCTCTCGCGTAGGACTCCTTATATACTGGCTCCAAGGTCGATTTACGCTTTTCTCCTTTTGCCCTTAAGCCGCCATAGCATAAAAATGGAGATATTCCATTTTTTCCGATCTTCGTAATTATCTTCAAAATTTCCTATTTATCCGCGGAAACTTGACATTTATCTTTCCTCGCGAACCCAGCGTAAACCGTCATGCGGCTTACGGGCTGTTGGTTAAGAAATCGTAAGTTGGGCCTCGAGTCATGTCTTAGGTCCCTTTGGGCCGTCTTCCGACTCGAAGCGTTTATTACGGTTTCTTTCGATAAAGAACGAAGTTTCCGTGGTTTTTACTGTAAAGTTTGATCGATAACTTAGAATGGCGGGGAACGTGAAATTTGGTTCGCTACGGTCTTCGGGAGATAGCATCGAAGGGTAGATGAGAATGCATGGACTGATGTCGTATTGACGTTTCGGAAGAGCTCGGTTTGTCGAAAAAGTATTTGTCGAAGAAGGTTT
>NC_027751.1:17176340-17185020 GCF_000695525.1 Brassica oleracea var. oleracea | reverse complement strand
TGGTTTGCTAGGGTCTTCAGGAGATAGCATCGAAGGGTAGACGAGAATGCATGGACTAATGTCGTATCGACGTTTTGGAAGAGCTCGGTCGCTAGGTAGCGACCGAGCTCCTGCTCGAGCTCGGTCTCTACGTAGCGACCGAGCTTTTGCTCAAGCTCAGTCGACCGAGCTTCGGCTTGAGCTTGGTCACTACATAGCGACCGAGCTTCGGCTTGAGCTTGGTCACTACATAGCGACCGAGCGGAACAGACGCTCGGTTGCTACGGAGCGACCGAGCTTTGGCTCGAGCTTGGTTGCTATGCAGCGACCGAGCGGAACACGCGTTCGGTTGCTGCATAGCGACCCTTTTCGAGCTCCTGTCCGATGACTCGCGTTTCTTCCGCAAAGCTTTTCGTAAAGAAGAATCTATTTCGAAAAAGTATTTGTCGAAGAAGGTTTCTACGTTTTCTTTTTCGGGGATTTGGACGTTAACTTTGTCATAACCGTTTTTGACCCCAACATGCATGAACTCAGATTCATTCCGCCTTGGATTATGTGTTGTTGCATAATTCTGTCTTGATCCATACATATCAGGTGCTTGATTCCTCTCCCTCAAATCCTATATCTCTCTTCTTGCTCATAACCCATATGTGAATCCGTCGGATTTCTTATGGTCGACTCTTGTTCATGTTCATAGTAATGGTTATCTCCTTGTGCTATCGTAGAATCATCTGTCACCTCAAGGTTTGAATAGACTCTGCGGTTTTCAGAATTACATTGCCCATATCTTGGTGGTGTCATCATTGGCTCCTCACTCCTTGTACGTCTTGGAAACATACTGCAGCACAACCCAGGGTAAGTACTAATCCCAACTTATCTAACAAAGGAGAATGTTGGTTTCCTATTCTACCTTTTGTGACACCTTTGACTCGATAAATTATTGAAAACAGGTTACCAAGTGAGCAAAGTGAACCATGCTCTGATACCACCTTAGTTGTAACACCCCCGATCCAGAAAAAGTAAACGTTAATTAGTTTTCCATGCACCAATCAAACAAGAACATGCACGACAAACTAAAGAACTCTAACCAGATCAAAGATACTACTACCACGTGCCCAAACATTTGATCCAAGGTTCCCGGATCAGATCCGAAATCCCAAGATCATATGTCCAAGAACGGGTTTCCTAGCGATTCCAAGTTAAGGCTTTGTAACCCGAGTTTGAAACCGTTAGTTAGTTAACCCGGACTAGGACTAGTATCATATGGAATCCAAGCATTTCACAAACCTTTTCTTATTCATATATACTTTAAGTTCAACTACATCAAAACTTTATACATGCTCGTTCGATGTTCAAAACCATATCTTACATATTACAAAACGTACATGTTTGCAAAAGGTAGCAAATCTACACCAACAGCTTTGTGCTCCTCCGATCCCAAATGGAAGCTACTACGAGTTACCTACAAAACAAAGAGTCTAATGAGTAACTATTTTGCTCAGTGAGTCGGGTTTCCTAACAATTATTTATCACCCCATTATGCATCAAACATTAAGCAACAAAGATCAATTATATTAAGAAATATGCAATGCAAAAATAAAGCAATCACGTAAACAAGCATCCACTCTTCACGAGTGGTTAGATCATTATCGATCGTCGAGGACTGCCTCTCGCTATTGGTTCCTATCTCGATACGAAGTCCATAACACATCCCTTCTTGCGCTCATTTACTCTAAACACAAAGTCTAAAAAGCCGATGGCCCAGATAACACACTTGCCGTATCGTCATGCAGCTACACGGTCGAAGGTAGCTAGCCCTATCACATGTGTCTTCGCTTCCTGCCCGGAACTAATTTTTGTAAGGCCCCATACAAGGCACGGGCCTCGAGTGGACACCAATGACTCTCACGACACTCCACACGAGTGTCGGACCCTCACGGAACAAGTCCGTGGATTTATGGGTTTCCTCGTAAAGATATGATCAAACATGTTATATTTTCTAAGCCGAGGCCCAAACAATACAATGCAATGACATAAGTATATGCAACACAACCTCAATGTATCACAATCATGTTATACCCCTCGAGCCGAGGCCTGACGATATAACTCAATATCTTTCACAAACATCAATCATTATCATATCATTATATATCTAAACGCACAACCTAGCAATGCATCAACCAATACTCTTGTTTTGCGACGCTAGTCGCACACACAATAATCATAACCCATAACTGAGACTCACTTCAACACTTAGATGAAAGTTTTGGACTGGAAACGATTCTATCTCGCGGTCGGCTTATCTTTGAACTTTTATCGGAAAAACTCTAGAACTTTAGAAATCTAGACATAGGGAGGGTAGGATATGAAAGGAAAAGAAAGAAAAGAAATCTAATTAAAAAAAAAGAAAAGGAAATCTGAAGACCAAAACGTTACCCTAAGTCTCAAGTGTTCTCAGGTTCTCTCCGGTGCTGATGGTCGGGTTTTTAAAGGTGGAGAATGAACTAAGAGGGTGGTCTGCTATTTATAGGCTGGAGAATGAGCTCATGGTAGGGTTTTGGTCGTGCATGACAAGCAGGAGGTGTCTCTGCCTTCCAAACCAACCAATAGAAGACAGCTTGGTGTCTTAGCCACAATTTTGGCCAATAAAACCAAGCTTTGTGGCCAGCCACCAAAGCATCCCATAGAAATGAGAAAAGAACTGCTTGGAGGTGGTCCAGTCAAGGAGAAGCACATGTCCAGCTGCTTGAAGGAGGTAACCAAGCAGCTGCATCTTCCGGAAACTTCCAAACATGCTTAGCACGTCGTAGATGGGCCCGAATGGGCCATATTTAAATCCCGAACGTGTAATAAGCTGATCCGAGCCGGCGAAAATATTTCTCCTTGACAAAAACCTAGATTTCTTAGACAAAAACATTTCTAAAATAATTCTAAGGTCATTCCTATCTTAAGGCCCTATAATAAATTTTTGATTAATTTTCTCATCCGACTAGGACGTTCTAGGCCAAACCGCGAGCATTTTCAATCCACTAAATTTCCTGAAGAATTTAATTCTTTAGATGGAAAACTATTCTAAGACTTTCTAAATTTTTATTATGTACCTTGGGATCCACAACCATCCACGGGAAAAGATCAATCCGACTTCCACTTACTTGAATAATTTTCTCGGTTGTTACATGATTTTTCTTTGTCTGCGTTTTACTCTATAAAGAGGGTTATTACAATTCACGTGGTGCTTCATCAAATCATCTCCTTGATAGACCATGGATTTTACCCATTTTTAACCATGGTTTATGAGTGTTTTAAGATATATTATTATAGGTTCAGGTACTATTTGGAAGAAAATGATGTATTTGGAGCTATTTGGAGACTTTCTGAGCTTTGCTGGATGGTCGATTATTTATCAGAATATCGACTGATAGTTAGCAAGGAATATCGATCGATGATGAGGTCTTCATATCGATCGACGGCGAAGCCACCCGAGAGTTAATGAAAAATTAGAAGAATTAAAGTTTCATAAAAGTTTCAATAATTACATTTTAAGTCTCTGGCCGCCTGTTAGGCTATTTATTAGGGTTTTGTATCATTTTATAGGCATACTTGCCTAGAGACCTTTTTAGACCTAGTTTGGAGGAAGCAAGATGCCACCATTGAAATGTAAGAGCTTAGAATTGGAGAGATATATCAACACTGCAAAACAGAGAAGATCTTGAACTCCTTTGCTTTTATTCATTTAGTTGCTTACTCTATTTACTCATTTTATTTAAGTATTATTCAGACCATCATAACTATGTGTTCCATGAATATGTCTGAGTAGTCTTTATTGTTAGATTTAGGTTTCTCAATAGGTTGATAAATGTAATACTGACAACAAGAATTGTTAGGGTGTTTAGAAATATAATTCTTTCATCTAGTTATGATTATCTAGTTATGATTAAAGCTAAGTTTATGATTGATCACCCTTTAAATTTAGATCTTAGGATTAATTGGGGTCAAGCCATTGCTTGACTCTACCTGAAAATAACTAGTATGATCTAACTGACTAGATACAGACAAGAGTTGGTCTAGTGAGTTAGAGAATTTAGATCAAACCTGTCCATAAAGCTCTCTGGAAGAAGTATTGATCGACGCAGCGATAGCCCTGTCGATCGATATTTTGAAAGGTGTATCGATCGATATTCGTAACGAATAATCGACCGACACTTTCTCGTGATTAACATACGAGAGTTGAAATCCGAGATCCAGATTATATAATCAGATTGATTATACCTAAAGTTTGAATTCAAAAATGATTAACATCAATAAACCCCTAAAAACCCAAAATAAGTTTTACTTATCATACCTGAGAATATACCTGAATCTAGCTATTTTTCCCAAATGTTAACAACCCCAAAACAAATCAATCAAACAATACACTTGCTCACCACTCCATTTACTGCTTTAAAACTTATAAACCATTTAATCTAGATTTATTCCAAAACCATAATCTATTGTGTAATCCTAGAGTCTCTGTGGATTTGATCCCTAAGTACTACATCCAAACCTCTTATTTGAGGGAGTAATTCACTCCTTAGGGTAATTTGAGTGATATTGGTGCCGTTGCCGGGGACTCTTTCTTATTACCATTAGATTAAGTTTAGAATTTAATTTAGATTTTGTTACTAAATTTGCTAAAAGTTTTCTCTCATTTCCTGTTGACACAAGAACTTCAAGATGGAAGACATGGATTTCGGCCGGGCATCGATTGACAACACAGCAACAACATCGAGCGACGAGTCGACAGAAAAATCAGTCGATACCGCACATCAAACATCAATCGACGACACCTCGCCGGAAGCATGTAAGTTTTCTCTTACCTATAATACTAATGAGAGAGTAGTCCTAGGAGAACCTAAAGGTCAACTAAGCAACGTAAATAACCAAATTACAAGTGAACAGGGGACTGCAATCCCTGTTCAAATTAATTTGGTCTCAAAGAAAGATCATGAATGGAAATTGCCTTTGCAAGACTACTTAAACCCTGGCAGGACCTATTCCACCATTAAACTACCAAATGATGATACCAAGGAATCCGGGGTTAGCCTCGAATACTTATTCATGGTATGTCAAAACCCTTTCCGTGGGACCATCTCAAAGGATCCACACGATCACATCGAATATCTAGAAGATATGATGGATAACGAATACAATCGTTGTAAACTATTTCCATTCTCCTTGGAAGGCGACGCCAGAAAATGGCTAGACCAACTACCAACATGATCTTTGACCTGCTGGGGGGAGATAAGGAGTACCTTCATCAATCAATTCTTCGATGAGACGCGTTACTAGGATGTAAGGAAGAAAATCTCCACATTCCGTCAAGGTCCGTGGGAAACACTCAGAAACGCATGGGAGAGATTCAAGAGCTACCAACTTAAATGTCCCCATCATGGCTATTCAGAGCCACAACTCATTAATACCATTTATGGAGGTATTAACTTGCATTACCAGATCACGCTTGACACATCCAGTGAAGGGAGTTTCAGTACCAGGAACCCGGAAGAAGCAAAGCGTCTGATCAGGAATGTAGCTACGGGTAGATCCTACGAAATGATGGATGTAGAGCGAGGAAGGAGAGTTGACTCAATTGATGGGTTACCTCTAGCCAAAATCAAAGAATCTCTCGATTCTTTTCATTCCGTACTTGAGGGACAGAACCAATTTGGGATTTACCAAATTGACGATGACACCCTATCTGAATTAGAACATCAAGTAGATTTTGTAGATAACCAAACATTGAAAAATAAGTACCCTATCCCTAACCCCGATAGCTTTACTCAAAGTTACGATGCTACAGTTGGATCGCGCCAAGGGAGAGCGAGGTTTAGGCTAAACCAAGCTTTCACAGGAAATCGCAAATTGGCCAGTGACCTGAACGGAAAAATAAACATAATGTTCAGTGAACTTATGAAGAAATTCGACGCCTTAAGTGAACACATTAAGAGACTGGACGGTCAGGTCGCGGAAAACGCAACCGCCATCAAAAGAGAGGCATGATGTCTCCCTGGCGGACTGACGCAAATCCGAAACGTCAGGTTAATGCCGTGTTACTAAGAAGCGGAAACGCCCAATTCCGAGCACAATAGAAATCAACAATGCAGAAAAACATGCTGTTGTTGAGGAAACCGGTGAAAATAGGTCACGCCCGATAATCCTCGATTCTCCCAATACCGATTTAGAAACACCTCGAGAGAAAGAGCTCCCCAACACTGAGGAAGCGGCCATCGACTTCGAGGAGGAAGAATAAAGGTTGGAAGAAGATGTGGAAATCGATCGACAAGAAAGGATCAACGTCGATCGACACACCACGGTAAATAGCGATCGACAAAGTGGACCGAGCTCAAGCCAAGCACGGTCGCTACGTAGCGACCGAGCACACACACAGCTCGGTCGCTACGTAGCGACCAAGCACGTACATGGCTCGGTCGCTACATAGCGACCGAGCACGCACACAGCTCGGTCGCTACGTAGCGACCGAGCACACACACAGCTCGGTCGCTACATAGCGACCAAGCACGTACATGGCTCGGTCGCTACATAGCGACCGAGCACGCACACAGCTCGGTCGCTACGTAGCGACCTAGATCAAGCCAAGCTCGGTCGCTACATAGCGACCGAGCACGAACACGGCTCGGTCACTACGTAGCGACCGAGCTCAGAAAGGTCCTCCATTGCGTTCTCTTTTGAATCCTCATCGAAACGCTTTTCGTTTCGTCTCAATCGGAGTTTCCGTTGAGATTTTACTACGAAAACAAGTATGACTCTTCTTGCTTTGCTTCTACTCGCTACGTAGCGACCTGTCAGACCGGCACTCGCTACATAGCGACCTGTCTGGCCTCAGAAAGGTCCTCCTTTTCTTTCTCTTTTGAATCCTCATCGAAACGCTTTTCGTTTCGTCTCAATCGAAGTTTCCGTTGAGATTTTACGACGAAAACAAGTTAGACTAGTCTAAACTCCTTGGCTTGCTCGTCCTTACCTCCATCTTTGCGTTCTCCTTCAAATCTCGATCGAAACATCTCTTGTGTCGTCTCGATTGGAGTTACCATGGAAAATTTACGATAAAAAACCCGCGAAGACTTGTTTTCTCGCATGGATTCAAATTAATCGTATAAAACGACATCGGTCAACTTAACACCTTAGCCGCCTCAACTATACGATTACGATTGAACCTTTTTATAAAATTTGACGTCGTTTCTAAGGAGAAGATAACAGTCAAGTTCGGAAGATAAATGTCAAGTTTTGAAGGATAAACACCAATATCGAAAAAGGCGAACATACACGAGAAGAAGAAGGGGAAATAAGCAAGTAAAACTAAGAAGAGACAACACTGCATCTTCGAGAGAACTAAGGTATCTCCGACTTGAAATTTTTTAAATCAGACTTGGAATTTTCGTAGGAAATTACTAAGAAATAAAAACGCGTTTGAGACTGCCATAGAACTTTAGGGAACGTAAAACCTAGGTGGATAGTCTAGCGAACTAAGTCTTAGGCGATTTTTCCTATCTCGATATATCGTTCCATAACTGTTCAGCCAGATTTTGCAAACCGATATAAACTCTCTGAAAATCGAGAAACGATCGCCACGCATATCCAGCTCGCTTCCTAATGAGAGAAAAAACTAGAGACACGAACGTCGTCTTAAAACCGATTCATTTATAGGGATTTTCTTAAACCGACATATTTCAAGTCTTCAACCTGGAAACAACCAAATCAGCCGACATATTCCAAGTCGTCAACGTGGAAACAATCAAATCACAGTCCAAGCGTCGTTTTTAAATCATCCCAAATAGGCAAACGACATTCTAAGATTCGTCTAAACGCTAGCAACATATCCAGACGATCATGAACATAATCTCAAAGACTATACATCATTTCTTGTCGCAATCATGCGTACAGAAAACCTGTACCAATATCAAACTGAAACTCAACGATTAGCCAAAGTATTGAAGCCCTTTCCGGCTTTAGAAAGCCAGTTTCGTTTAAAAATTTCTACGAGAAATCTTCATCCACCAAAGCATTTCTTTCAGTTTCTGTTGTACAAAGTGAGTCACGGAAAAGCATCGAAAACATTTGCGAGGAAGAAAACTCGAGAATAGATGTAGCATCGTGCACAATAAAAGGAGCACTTTCCTCCCGGTGGTTAGCTAGATCCACCTCTGGTTGACCAATTTGTTCAAGAAACGAATGTGTCATGAGAATCCTCTCAAAAAACCTATGATAAACGTTATGCGACTAGATCGTATTGAAACAAACTTCGGTAACACTCCATGAGTAACTCCAAGCAACTTTCACCTAAGATTGAAATCACAGCAGAAACAACGCTACTTTGACATATGTATACATATCAGCGATTTACAACCTTCATAAAACCGGTCCCCGTTACTTACGCAAAAAATCCTTCGTAATATCAGACCAAGTCTTACGAAGAAACTTTCTAATGTTAACATAACAGGCTTTATGAAGAACCATGCGGCTCGCTGGCTTCTGTGAAACCATCGCTCCATCACATAACGGCTAAACAACAATCTACGATTTGTCTAAAAACGTCGTGTGACTATTAAGAGAATAATTATCGTATAGCCCACGGTCGGAAGTCATATGATAAATTCTTCGTGACGAAACTCAGTCCTAACAACCAAACGGTTAACGGAAAATCTAAACT
>NC_027751.1:17175741-17176194 GCF_000695525.1 Brassica oleracea var. oleracea | reverse complement strand
CACAAGGCCAATACTTCACAAAGCACTATGAAGGAAAATGCTTCTTCCCATGGACAAAATTACGCGACACCTCAGTCATAATTCCTCGATCGCAAATCAAATTATTAGCATCCAAACAGGAACAATAATTTTGGCTGCGAACATCCGTAGTCAAACCAGAATGTTTCTCAAATGCAGGGCTAAGCCTAAACCCTTGCAACATCGCAAAACATCTTCAAGCCCGCGAACATTTCAAGCACGAAACGCGGCATACGAAAGAATAACAAATCTTCAGCATCGCGAGACGTCGCAGACGCCTGAAGATTCATTCTTCGACAAAATTTCCTCCCTCGATAAAAACACCTTCTTGGAAGACCAGACAGTTATACGCATTAACATCTTCTCAAAACATATCTTTCGCGAAAAATCAAAATGGTAATTTTTACCATTAAGTTTGTTGCTGATCACAACAAA
>NC_027751.1:17175292-17175678 GCF_000695525.1 Brassica oleracea var. oleracea | reverse complement strand
TAAAAGAAACCCAAAATTTTTGGTCAGCACTTCCAGGAGGCTTAAAAATTGTCCTTGGAGAGATGCTCGGTTCTAACCGTACAAGTCGTATAAGCCGAGAACCAATCGCAGATTTTAAATCGGTATGGAATCAGGATGAAACTGAAACGGGATACGTAAGTCGAATTAGTCATCGCACCCTCTAAAACCAGGAGTAAACCTAGGTCTTGCCCTAAACCCAGCGCACCGGTTTCTAACATCTCTAGACATAGTATCAAACACCCTGATACGAGATCCCAAAATTTGTCTCTTTGCCAATATACGAGCGTCTTCAGAAATCCCGCAAGTTTACACACTGCAGAAAATTCTTGAAACAGATCACGGATATAGCAGTTCACACAGAGTTA
>NC_027751.1:17145006-17175055 GCF_000695525.1 Brassica oleracea var. oleracea | reverse complement strand
TACGAAAGGCTTGATCCCTTCAACAAGGGTACGTAGGCAGCCGTCATACGGCGCAGCCCCAATCTTATCGCGTTCTACTTTTAGAAGAGCGAGAAGACCACTTACCACGGACCTTTTCAACCATTAAATCCGCCTAACTCACCTAACTTGCCTAACTTGCCAAGCCACTCGCTAGAACCTCACGCTGGAAGCTCATGGTTCTAACGAGCTGGGGGGCTAACTGTTGGGGTCAAAATCGGTCACGATGGAATCAATGCCTGAAAGTCCGCAAAAATCGGCATGAACATTTTTACGAAAAGTAATCTTCGTAAAGAAATCTTTATGAAGAGCCTCGCGATAAAACCTTGTTCAAGTCTCGATTGAATAAAATACCGGCTGTCCCAAGGCAACTGACACATATCTAAACCAGCCACGGACAAGCTCGAGTATGGCGATCGGACCACGGACAAGCCAAGCACGATCGCTACGAAGCGACCAAGCATGCACACTGATATCCCTTGAAAGCTTGATCCAAATAAACGAACTTTTGTTCCCGCTTGGTCGCCACGTTGTTGGGGTCAAAAACGGTCGCGACGAAGTTAACACTCAAAACATCCGAAGAAGAAAAATAAGAACTGTCTTCGACAAATACTTTTTCGGAAAAGATTCATTCTTACGAAGAACTTTGCGGACGAAACACGAGACATCGGAGAAAATCCCGAATAAGGTCGCACGGTTGCTACATAGCGACCAAACGCACATCCCGCTCGGTCTCTACGTAGCGACCGAGCTCTTCCGAAACATCGATACGACGCGAGTCCATGCATTCTCGTCTACCCTTTGATGCTATCTGCCGAAGACCGTAGCAAACCCATTTCATGTTTTCCGCCATTCGAAGTCATCGATCAAACTTTGCGGGGAAAACCACGGAAAGTTCGTTCTTTATCGAAAGAAGCCGTAATAAACGCTTCGAGTCAAAAGACGGCCCAAAGGGACCTAAGACATGACTCGAGGCCCAATTTACGATTTCTTAACCAACAGCCCGCAAGCCGCATGACGGTTTACGCTCGGTTCGCAAGGAAAGATAAATGTCAAGTTTTCGCGGATAAATACAAAATTTTGAAGATAATTACGAAGATCGGGAAAAATGGAATATCTCTATTTTTATGCTATGACGGCTTAAGGGCAGAAGGGAAAAAGCGTAAACCGACCTAGGAGCGAGTATATAAGGAGTCCTAGGCGAGAGGCATGAAGAGGGACTTTTTCAGAAAAAAACTTAGCACTTAGAGCAATTAGGCAACTTTCCGTTTTTGTTATTTTGAACTGCGACTCAATTAGGTTTAGCCGTCTTAGGGTTGCTAGAACTAGGAATCCCGCCGACAGCTCTCGAGCCCAGGCTTATACCTTGTAAACGCTCACACGCAAACTCGGAATAAGACTTCTCTTTGCTCTCTTTTTACGTTTTTTATACTTTGTCATTGTTATCTCGTGTTCTGATTGCTTAGCGCGTGGTTTTAGCAGATATCCGGGACCTCTGGGAAATTAGGATTCTCCTACTTTCTTAATTTAAACGGAAATCGACAGTGTGAATTTCGGTTCCCACAACTATTTCCTTTTTAAGAACCAAAACCCCAAAAACCTGCTATTGAATAAACACTTGTTCAATATAAAAATGCAATTTACTTTTAAAACTCTTAAAACATCCTTGCTTAACAAATCATATTAGACTCCCTAGGTTCCCTAGCTCCCTGTGAATTTGATCCCTAAGTACTACAACTCGACCTCTTATTTGAGAGAGTATAAATCACTCCTTAGGGTAATTTGAGTGGTATCAAACCTCATACCGCACTCTGCTGCGATATCCCTAGGATACGACAAGTTCAAACCTACCAAGATAACTCTGGTTCTGGCCGATAGATCCGTTAGATTACCTGAGGGAGTGCTTGACGACGTGCCGATAAGGACTAATGACTGTCACGTCCCAACGGATTTCGTGGTGCTGAAATACCGAGATGAACCACAGGATCCTCTAATTTAGGTAGACCATTTCTAGCTACTGCAGGTGCGATAATCGATGTCAAGGAGGGTAGAATAAGTCTAAACATTGGAAACATTCCAATGACCTTCGACATGGATAAGCTAATAAGACGACCCTTAATCGATAAACAGATTTCCTATGTGGATGATATCTACGAATTGACTGAAGAATCTTTCATAAACCTGTGCTCAGATGATCCCCTGGAGAAAATACTCACATCTAGTGAAGAACAAACATTTAGTGTCAACAGTAAAACAGAGGAATACACACGATTAATGGACGCGAGTATGGAAATAGCGAACGTTGATGATATAGAAGATGATACTTCGGAAATCAATATCGATCGATATTTAATGAAAGCTGTCGACTGAATCCATCCCCCTTGGAGGAATGGGATCCCGAAAAAGCACCAAAAATCGAGTTAAAACAGCTACCCGCTGGACTCAAATATGCTTTTCTCTATAAAAATTCCTACCCCGTAATCGTGAACGCCAACCTGACCAATAGAGAATTATCTTTGTTATTCAATAAATTACGCAAATATAGGAAAACCCTCAGATACTCTCTCAAGGATATTCCTGGCATTTCTCCAGATTTGTGCATGCACCAGATTCACCTAGAAGACGGTTCAAAATCGTCAGTGGAACACCAAAGGCGATTGAACCCAAACTTGAAAGAAGTTGTTGAAAAGGAAATAATTAAACTTCTAGATGCCGGAGTCATTTACCCGATTTCGTATAGCAATTGGGTTAGCCCCGTGCATGTCGTACCAAAAAAGGGCGGAATCACTGTAGTGAAGAATGACTACAGTGATAGGAATAGAAAACGACTTCCCTATCGATGATTTCTTACCAACTGAAAATCTTTACTAAACTGATTCATTCATCGGGAATGTATGCCTGACTTCCGAGGACCAGTCAATCGACGACAACGATGCCATGACGATCGATTACGTGAGTACCAGGTCGATCGATGACAACGATAGTATGTCGATCGAGACTTCAAATGATCTAAGCAAAAAAACGAATCCTAAAACCCTCACCTTCGATATAAAAGTTAATGTCGCGTACAACGAGCTGTACCCAGACCGCGCTTCCCCCGTTGATGAAAGTCTGTATCGGGAAGTGCACGCGGTTGGGCAAGGTTCAAAGAGCAGACCTTGGTACGCTGATATAGTAAACTATTTAGCTGATGACATAGAGCCCGAAGAGTTGCGAGGCTATACAGGGAAAAAGTTTTTAAGGGAAGTTAGGAGATATCACTGGGACGAACCATATCTCTACAAACACTGCTCTGACGGGATGTATAGACGCTGCGTCGCCGAAACTGAGATATACGACGTTTTATTCCAATGTCATGGATCCGATTATGCTGGGCATTTTGCGAACTTTAAAACGGTATCAAAAATCCTTCAAGCATGATTCTGGTGGCCAACCATGTTTCGCGATGCTCATGCATTCATAGCACAATGCGACAGATGTCAACGGAGAGGAAAAATCAGTAAACGATATGAAATGGAACAGAAATCTATTCTAGAAGTAGAAGTATTTGACTGTTGGGGAATAGATTTCATGGGTCCTTTCCCTTCCTCTTACGGGAATAAGTACATTTTAGTCGATGTTGATTATGTGTCAAAATGGGTCGAAGCAGTAGCTTACCCAACGAATGATGCATCCGTCGTTATTAAGTTTTTCAAAAGCATCATTTTCCCGAGATTTGGAATTCCCCGTGAAGTCATAAGTGACGGTGGATCTCATTTCAATAACAAGATTTTTGAAGGACTACTCCGGAAGAACGAAGTGCACCATAGAGTTGCTACACCATACCAGCCGCAGACGAACAATGATAGACTATGGATTTGACCCATTTTCATCCATAGTTTATAGGTGTTTTCAGTAATAATTATTATATTATAGAGTCTATTTATTATATTTATAAGATCAGGAGTGTTTTGGAGATAAGTGATGATTTTGGAGCATTACAGAGATATTTGGAGCAAGCACCCGAGATGACCATCGAGTTCGACCATTGGTCGACCATTGGTCGATATTGGAGATGAAGATCCAAAGTCATAATTTGTGATTGGAACTTCATTAATATCTATTTACTATTCTAATGAAGTTTTCACACTTAATTGCTGTTATGAATTACTTAGCCATGTCTGAGTAGTTCCATTGTTAAATTTTATGGTTTAAATAGGTTAAGAGGGATTAGCCCCAACTATAGATTGCTAAGTTGTGATAATCATCATTAGGATTGTTCATTAATGAATGTGTCTAGATTAGCTACCTAGAACTTGTCCTAGGATTCATTGATAAAAGCGAAAGCTTCATTCTCATCCTGAAAACATTCTAATTGAACTATGTTTCTTGCTATGAGTAAGGCGAGAGCTGATCTAGTGAGCTTAGTAAGCTATTATTCAACCCGCACATAAAGCTTTACTAGAGCGCGTTGATCGATATCATACTTGAATAATCGGTCGACGGAGCAAAAGGTGTATCGATCGATATCCCTATAGGATTATCGATCGACACTTTCTATTGATCAAAATAACGAGAGTTGAGATCATTAGATCTAGTTAATAGACAAGTCAAAACATGCGAGAGCTGATAGACTTGTTGATCAAGTAGTTGAGCTTTACATTATCATGCATGCAACTAATTTGGCATCTGTAGGATTATAATCCCAATTTTCCTGAATAAAACCCCAAGACTAACTATTTCTTTTTTAAGCACCAAAACCTCAATCAATCATATTGAACAAACACTTGTTCAATATTAAACTGCAATTTACATTTAAATCTCTAAAACCATCTTGCTTAACAAATCATATTAGATTTCTTAGGTTCCCTAGCTCCATGCGAATTCGATCCCTAAGTACTACAACTTGACCTCTTATTTGAGAGAGTATAAATCACTCCTTAGGGTAATTTGAGTGGTATCAAATTTGGCGCCGTTGCCGGGGCTCGACTTACAGCCAGGATCTCTTAAATCCTAGAGCGACATCAAGAATGCATTCTTATGCAATTTCTTTGATGGAGCACGTGCTGAAGACTTGAGGATCAAGATTGCTACATTCACTCAGCAGCCTGCTGAATCATTCAGGGGCTCTTGGATCAGATTCAAGTCTTATCAGAGAGACTGTCCACACCATGGATTCAATGAAGTACAACTGCTCAGTACTTTCTACAGAGGCATCGCGGTGCAGTACCAGATGGCTCTTGATGCTTCTAGCAATGGAAACTTCAACACCAGGAATCCAGAGGAGGCAGTCAAGGTTATTGAAAACCTAGCATCCAGCAACAACACCAAGAACACTGATTTTAATAGGAAATGATCTGCCACCATCCTTGGGAATGATCAGATGGATGAGGTGAAGGCAAAGCTTGATAGTGTTCACAAGCTTCTCAGGAAGCAAGTTAGCTTTATTGAAAATGCATAAGCTGTAGAGGGTAGAGCAGAGGAAGAAGACGTGAACTACATTGGTGGAACTGGATTCCAAGGTTCTGGAAACCAGGGTGGAAACAGAAACTCCTATGGAAATAGGAGTAATTTCAACCAAAATTCACAATACAAGAAACCCTACAACAACAACTACATCAACAACAGGAATTATGGAAGTTCCTACTACCAGAAGCCACCACCGCCTACTCAAGAGAGCAAGATTGAAGAGATGCTTGATAGAGTTCTTGAGGCACAGCAGCGAATGACAGTGGATTTCAATGGGAAGATAGATTCTGTCTACACCAACCTGAACACAAAGTTTGAGACTTGGAGCACTCATGTGAAGAAGTTGGAGATGCAAGTTGTGCAGACAGGAGATGCTTTAAGAGGCAGGAAGCCTCGACAAGAGGGGTAGGGGATGATGTGATGAAACACCACGTGAATGCCATCATTGAGGATGATTTTTGGAAAGTAGTGAAGGAAGATGAGCTGCAAGAAGGAGATTTCGACGTAGAAAGTTTGATGAGTTTCGGCGGATCACACTGGTGTCGATCGACGCCTGACCTCGAACATCGATTGACATACACTAGTCCAAATCGATCGACAGGAACTCCAGAGCATCGATCGACGACGCCTACGGAGTCAACCGCGTCTTGCAATGCCGTGAAGATTCTAACTCACGAGGAGTTTGCATCAAAACACCCACATCCGCCCAGCTCTGTTTACGTACGAATTGATCGACATGCTAACAGCAACATCGATCGACACTCGGAGGCCGCCATTGATCGACAACCTCTAGCGCCTATCGATCGACGAGCACCTATTACCTACCAAGTGCAGATGCCAAAGATAGATGTTACACGACTTAATGCACTCAGGCCCAAACCCAAACCTTCAGAATACCCACCAGAGCCCGTCAGGACACCTTCAGATGATGAAGAAGATCCTATGGAAGAGGATAGGGTCCTACGGGAAGAACCCTAAGGAGAAGAAAGGAAAAAGAGCCGAAACATCTGAAGAGAGGGGCTAATGAAAAGGAAAAGGAAAATTTCCGAAAGAGAGTCTTCAGGATTCCTCTAAATAAGCCATTCGAAGAGGCTTATTATACCCAAAGATTGTGGATGTTCTTCAGAGAAATTAGAGAGAAAGAAGAAGACATCAGGAGAATGTTCTGTGAAGCTAGAGAAAATATGAGGATGAGGATTATATTGAAGAAGAAGAGTGATCCTGGGCAATTTGCAATACCATGCACGGTGAAGGGTATTGAGTTCCCACATGCCTTGTGCGACACAGGAGCATCAGTCAGCATCCTACCTAGGGTTATGGTAGACCATCTTGGTCTGTAGGTGGAGCCTTCGCATGAATTGTGAGAGACCTAGAGGTGCAGATTGGTAATGCCCTAGTTCCAGTTGATTTCAATGTCTTGGACATCAAGTTAAACTGGAACTCTTCTCTATTACTTGGGAGAGCTTTATTGTCAACAGTGGGAGAAGTGTTCAACTTGCAAACCAACCAGTTGTGTCTAACACACATCGATCCTAATGCCCACTACGGCCCTATCCCAGTGAAGAACCCACATACGATCTCCAGAAGAATCAATGATGCCGGAATCATTGCAGCTTGCCACTGTAGAGATGAGTACGAAACTGAATATTCAGAATCGATCGAGACTCACACAGCAACATCGATCGACAGTGGAAACCAGAAATCGACTGACATACCACATGACGAATCGGTCGATAGTAAACCAGATGAGTGGGAGAATGACTACTACAACCCCACTATTGACGCTTACACCAGACAAAATATGCATACAGACGAGTATGATGTAACTATAAGGAGGAACGAGCCATTGAGTACAGAGCCATCCTTGATGAGCAATATAAACTCTTACACCATTCCTCTTGGAAAAGGACTGCACCATCGATCGACATGACAAGCTTGCCATCGATCGACACTCAACCTCAACAATGATGCCGAAAGCGAGCATCGACCGACACTGCCTACTACAAATCGGTCGACAATGATTTCAACCGTGTGCGAGAAGGAGACTACTCGATCGGTAGTTGGGCAGATGAACCCCACCACGAGAGATTTCCAGTAGAAACAGTAACCTACACACTTGGAGCAGATAAACTACAAGATAGCTTCACTGACGAGGAGCTGCTCAACATGCAAAAGCGCGATGATACAGATCAGATTCAAGCAAAAGCTGCCTGGGAAAGAACTCGTTTCAGCGAATCGATCGACACTCGTCACCAGAAATCGATCGATAAGCTCCCTCAACAATCAATCGACATCAAGAATACCACATCGATCGACAACCATTCAATACCGAAAACCACTGTAAGCGAAAAAGATAAATTAGATATCCAATATCTAACTCCAGATGAATTTGGTATTTTCAGGGACCCTAATGGCTTCGCAAAAGCAATAGACGGCCGCACACTACATGTATCTCGAGAAGATATCGCCGATATCCTTCAGACACCGAATGGAGCAGACACTCTGTTCATGCATCAACGCAGCAACCACGAACAGAAGACTACAAAGGAGTTCTATGACGCAGTTGGTGGCATAGAAAACAGCTTCAAATAACGATCTCGCCATACAAATCATCCATCGATCAACATAGACGTTCCAACGGTCACCAGACAGCCAGAATTCAGGAGAAGAGCTTTTGACCTTTATGGTAACTGGAAATTTTACTGGGAAGAGAAAGATGAGTATGGAGTCGACAGAGATGATCGAGAATTTGCCAGAGATCTAGATGGACACACCATCCCAGTTCACAACAAGGATATCATAAGACTTCTGGAAAGAACTTCAAGAGATGAGCCAGCCTACATATGTCTTCCGGAACGTGCTAGCTCATTCACCCTGACAAAGTTGGTACCAGAGATCTACACCAAGGACGAGATCAACGAGATGTTCTATGGCGTCTGTGGTGAACATGATAGGAACAAAGAAGCCTTCCAGATGAAGCTTGATGGTGTCTACTATCCATTGAATGATAGTATAAGTTGGCTAACTACTTGCATGGAGGAGATGAAGAAGGACATAGCCAGAATTCAGAACGCGACCGGCACTGCTCAACAAGCATCGATCGATAGAAGACAACCCCAATCGATCGACAGCAGACAATCACCATAGCTTGACCGACACCATCACGCATCGATCGACAACCTCCTGGCCGCATCGATCGATACCAATCCGCCACGCCCACACACAATTAAGTCTCAACCGGATTTCCAAACCAGAGAAGAGATATATCAGTTGGTAGAAGGGATCTACAGAGCTCTCGAAACTACAGAGGAGAGGCTTGACGGGAGATGTGATGACATCTATTTCCCAATGGATCTTACCATCAGTGCATTAACTTCCAAGGTTGAAGTTATACAAGGGGAGTTGGTGGAGATTCAGAGTTACATTGCACGACGACCAGACGCATAACAAATCGATCGACACCAACGATTCAACATCGATCGACATTGATACAAACCGGGGCTGGCTAGTACCAAAGACAACATCCGACATGTCAAACACACCTTACCATGGATAGGAGATCTCAGCTGACACTTACGCCGCACTTACCAGACATCAATTTAACCTTGAGAGTCTTGGTGAAAGATTGCAGAGGATTGTAAACACAAGTGCAGTAATGAAGGATAAATGGCGCAGAGGGGATGAAGCAATGAGAGACTTCACTGGTACATGGTTCAACAAGCGCAAAGAGGATATGGATACTTGTTTTCCAACAAGTCCCAGGTCTCAACACTACTAGCCAAAACACCTCCAAAGTCAAGTTAAATGACTATAACAAAGCGCTGAGTGGGAGGCAACCCACTATTAGGTAATATTTATTAAGTTTTCATTGATTTACTATTTATGTTGGTTTTTAATTATTGCAGGTCATTAAAAAAAACAAAAAGAAGATCCGAGTATACGATTTCCATCTGTATTGACCGACGCGAACAAGTCGACATCGATTGACATTGCCTTACCTGTGTCGACCGACAACAACATCCTTACATCGGTCGACATCTATTCCGGTCTGGTATATCGTTCCTACTTGTTACATTGAGTCCTTATGATTTATTTTTCACCATAACTCCGACTGAATTTACACTTGGGACAGTGCAGTTTAAGTATGGGGGGAGGTTTACTGATATTTATTTACATATTAGTCTTATTAAAAATGTTTTCGAATTAAGTTATTATTGAGTCAAGAAGGGGATTATGAACTTATAGATTTTGCTAGATATCTAACCACTCTTTAGCACCATTCTAGACTTACTGATAGCAGATAATACTAAAGTGGATCAAACTGTCAACTATCCACTCTTGCTAAGATTGTTTTGAAGGAACCAAAGCTAACCTCTAACACTAAACCTGACACAACTGCTTGTCTTGGGCTTGGTATACATGAGATCGGATTCTTCAAACAGGTCTGGAAGGTAAAGCCTTGTGTATATAGATTTATCACCCTTTCTCTCTCTATTTTCAAAATTTAGATTAAAAAGAATATATATATATATATATATATAGACTTGGTGGCAACCACCATTAAGGTTTGATTCATGGAAGCCTGTCCAATCTCGGTTAATGATCTTGCATATAAGCAGATTTTTAACCAAGAGAGAAAATTAGTAGAGATAGAGGATATGAACTAATGTTTACCTACAGGTCCAGATACTTGTTTGAGAATTCTTGAATCCTGTGATCGATACTCCCAAGGTAAAGCCTTCACTTTTATTTTATGCTAAGAAATGAGGTTGTTAGAAGGGAATGAAAGACAAGATTATGCTAAGTTGGTGGCTAGATGAAATTGGTTGCTAAGCTAGGATATGGTATGATGTGCTTTTTGTGATTAGGATTTCTTAGATGTGGATTGCAATATTGTAGAGGTGACGATTCTAAGTTTTAAATCATGTGAGTCTCTGCTGTTTTAAAACCTCTTTCAGAGAGACTGCCTGTTTGTTTTGCTTGAGGACAAGCAAAAGGGTAAGTCTGGGGGAGTTGATAGACTATGGATTTGACCCATTTTCATCCATATTTTATAGGTGTTTTTACTAATATTTATATTATTATAGAGTCAATTTATTTTATTTATAAGATCAGGAATGTTTTGGAGATAAATGATGATTTTGGAGCATTTTGGAGATATTCGGAGCAAGCACCCGAGATGACCATCAAGATCGACAATCGGTCGATATTGGAGAGCTAGAATCGATCGATACACAAGTTATGGTGTCGATTGATAGCGAAGCGCGCAGAATGCCTGTTTGGTCACAGCCGACTTGAAGCCGAAGATTTCACTATTTTACAAGATTGCCCCTGACGTGTTCTACCCTAAATATATAAGCTTTGCCGCCATGTTAGAGGCAAAGTGTGGTTTCATTGTGTTTCATTGTTTTACTGATAGATAGGAGAGAAGATCCAAAGTTATAATTTGTGATTCAAACTCCATTGATATTTATCTTATTTATTATATGAAGTTTTTATACTTAACCATTGCTATGAATTGCTTAGCCATGTCTGAGTAGTTCTCTTGTTAGATTTTAGGGTTTAAATATGTTAGGAGGGATTAGCCAAACTATTGACTGCTGAGTTGTGACAATCATCTTTAGAATTGTTCATTAATGCATGTGTCTAGATTAGCTACTTAGAACTTGCCCTAGGATTGATTGATAAAAGCCATAGCTAATTCTCATCCTGAAAACATTCTAATTGAACTCTGTTTCTTGCTATGACCAAGGCGAGATCTGATCTAGTGAGCTTAGTAAGCATTCATTCAACCTGCGCATAAAGCTTGACTAGAGCGCGTCGATTGATATCATACTTAAATAATCGATCGACGGTTGAAAAGGTTTATCGATCGATACGCCGATTGGAATATCGATCGACACTTTCAATAGATCAATATAACGAGAGTTGAGATCATAGATCTAGTTAATAGTCAACAAGTCTATGCTCGCAAAGGCCGAAAGACTTGTTGATCAAATAGTTGAGCTTTACATTATCATGCATGCAACTCATTAGGCATCTATAGGATTATAATTACAACTTTCCTGCATAGAAACCCTAAGTCTAGCTATTTCCTTTTTAAGCCCCAAAACCCCAAAAACCTGCTATTGAACAAACACTTGTTCAATATAAAACTGCAATTTACTTTTAAAACTCTTAAAACATCCTTGCTTAACAAATCATATTAGAATCCCTAGGTTCCCTAGCTCCCTGTGAATTCGATCCCTAAGTATTACAACTCGACATCTTATTTGAGAGAGTATAAATCACTCCTTAGGGTAATTTGAGTGGTTTCAATGCATACAAAAGAGTATGATGAAGACTATGATGAGGAACGAGCTACTGAGTACAGAGCCCTCCTTGATGAGGAAGATAAACTCTTACATCATTCCTTCTGGAAAAGGAATACACCATCGATCCACATGACAAGCTGGCCATCAATCGACACTCAACCTCATCAATGATACCGAAAACAAGCATCGACCGACACTGCCTACTACAAATCGATCGACACTGAAGTCAACCGTGCACAAGAAGGAGACTACTCGAATGGCAGTTTGGCAGATGAACACCACCACGAAAGCTTTGCAGTAGAAACATCAACCTACGCACCAGGAGCAGATAAACTACAAGACAGTTTCATAGACGAGGAGCTGCTCAACATGCAAAGACGTGATGAAACAGATCAGATTCGAGCAGAAACTTCTTGGGAAAGAACTTGTTTCAGCCATCCGATCGATAGGGCAATCTGCCCATCGATCGACACTCATCACCAACAATTGATCGAAAACAACAATGCAACATCGATCGACAACCGTCCAATACTGAAAACCACTGTAAACGAAAATGATAAATTCGATAACCAGTCTCTAACTCCAGATGAATTTGGTATTTTCTGGGACCCTGATGGCTACGCAGAAGCAATAGACGGCCGCACACTACACATATCTCGAGATGATATCGCAGATATCCTTCAGACAGCAAATGGAGCAGCCAAACTGTTCATGCATCAACGAAGCAATCCAGAACAGAAGGCTACAAAGGAGTTCTATGACACAGTTGGTGGCATAGACAGCGGCTTCATACAAAGATCTCGCCATCCAACTCAAACATCGATCGATGTTGTCGTCCCAACATCGGTCGACAGACAGCCAGAATTCGGCAGAAGAGCTTATGATCTCTATGGTAACAGGAAAATCTACTGGGAAGAGAAAGATGAGTATGGAGTCTACAGAGATGATCAGAGACATTCCAGAGATCTAGATGGACGCACCATTCCTATTCACAACACGGATATCAGAAGACTCCTGGAAAGAGCTTCAAAAGATGAGCCAGCCTACATCTTTCTTTCTAAACATGCTAGCTCATTCACACAGACAAAGTTGGTACCAGAGATCTACCTTAAGGACGAGATCAATGAGATGTTCTATGGAGTCTGGGTTGAACAAGAGAAGAACAAAGAAGCTTTCCAGATGAAGCTTGATGGTGTCTACTATCCATTGAATGATAGTATTAGTTGGCTAACTACTTGCATGGAGGAGATGAAGCAAGATATAGCCAGAATTCAGCACGCAATCGACGTTGCTCGACCTCCATCGATCGACAGAAGACAACCTCCATCGATTGACAGGCATCATCGCACAGCGATCGAAAACCGCATGCCAGCATCGATCGACGACAGTACACCACGCCCACATACGATGAAGTCTCAAAAATACTTTCACACCAAGGAAGAGATAGATCAGTTGGTAGAAGGGATCTATAGAGCTCTGGAAACTACATAAGAGAGGCTCGATGCAACCCAAAAGAAACCCCTAAGGGGTTGAAAAGTTTAGATAAGGATCAGGAGGCAGGAGGATCGTCAGCGATGGGCTCCGGAGTCTTCTTAGTCTCAGTCCTGCTTGGGATCGATGGCTCTCCCTCGAAGGTAGGAGCACGGAGCCCATGGAACTCAGCTTCAGAGGTTTTCACCATATTGTATTGCTTCAGCGCACCTTCGAGATCCCAGCTCTCCATCTGATGGTTGAGCCACTCCCTCATCAACTCCCAGCGGGCCACCGCTATGGTGCCGCTCACCGCCATAGTCTTCTCAGCATCAAAGGTCTCCGCGGCGCACCTCAAGTCGCGTACCTCCTCCTCCTGCTGCTCCAACTGCTCCCTCAGGGACACGTTCTCCGCCGCAGCCAGTGCCCTAGCCTCATCTTGATTCCTCACCTTAAGCTTCAGGGCCTTGATCTCCTTCCCCTTGGCTAGGACGTTATCCTTCTCCTCACGTAGCTGGAATGTCAACTCAGCTAGGTCAGCCTTGAGTGAAGCATGATCACCCATCCTCTCGCCGAGATGGAACAATTGGGGCATTGCCTGCGAAAACAAATCGATCGTTAGTAAAAAGGAAAAATGAGATACCAAAAGAAGGTAACAAGAGTATAACGTGTTACCTGGAGGAGATCACCCTGGATGAGTTGGATAGAGGCTGAAGAATCCCCTCAGGAAGAATCACCGGAGTCAAAGGGAACACCTTGGTGTTGAGGTTAGCCAAAACCGTGGCTGGATCGCTCGATGACGATGGGGAAACCTTCGGGGTAGATCCCGAAGCCCTAGACTTCTTTTTAGAAGAAGAAGCTAGAGCAGTCGCGGCCTGATGCTTGTTGCTCTTGATGAACGGAACCTCATCGTCGTTCTCACTAGGGGCAGCCTTCTTTGGCGCAGCTTTCTTCGCCGACATGACCTCCAAAGCCCTCTTATACTCTGCCAACGCTTCTTCACCTTTGGATCCCGACATATTACCTGAAGCATGCCGCTAATACATCTCAGCGAATTGTTCGCAGTAAAAAAGAGAGAGATCGGAGCTTACCCCAGATGCTGCAACGCTCCAAGGCTTCTTTGCTCACGAGAAAAGGGACCTGGCGACGCTCGATGGGGAGTTCTAGTACCTGCTTGATCGTCTTCTCTCCAAAAGATGGATCCATGCTAGGGATATTTGCAAAGGAAAACAAAAACCTTAATCTCGTGTGACAATAATAACCCCTACGACTCTTATTACCCACCAGCTGTGCACCAAACAGTGGAGAAACCCGAGAGATAAATAAAAGCAAACTTCTCGGTCCAGTGACCATAAAAAATCCGGAGATGCTCTCTCTCTTTCTTTACGACCTTCTGAACAGGAAGCTCTCCGCCGCGAGGATGCAAATGATATCTCCGTTCCCCACCATTCAAGGGGTAATAGTGTATGAGTACAGAATCTCGGCAATCTCGATGGTGAGGCCTTCGAGATCACCTAGATTCTGCAGAGCTATAAAAATTCTCCAGGATGGAGGATTCAGCTGACCCGGAGAGATCTCCAACGCCTCCAACACCATCGCCACCAGCGAAAGAACTCGATCTCTGAAGCCCAACTTAAAGAATCCATCGTACACAGGAACCTCATCGGCCTCAAATTCCAAAACCCTATCTATGGGACGCGGGATTCTGATGAGGACATCGACGGGAAGGAGATACTTAACCCGCCAACTTGCGACTTCTTCTACTCCTAATGAAGAAAGAGGGACCACCGGGAGAAACCTGTTTGTCTTTGGAAACGGCGGAGCAACACCGGTGACTGCGCGCCTCAAATTTTCGACCTCCGCGGTAAGATCTAGCGAAGAACCGGAGGAGTCCATCGATTCTGATGGACCGGCACCAGATCTCTGCTTCTTTGACCTAACCCTACCGCCTATAGAAGAAGAATCTAGGGCAAGATCGGATTTGGATTTCATCCTAGAGGTCTAAAAGGAGAATCTGGAGGAAAGAAATCGAGAGAAAAGAGAGTGAAAGGGAGATAATACCTGAAATGGAGAACTGAGCTTGAGCGAATGAAGATCACGAAGAAAGAGAGAGAATACGAAAATTGGAAAGCCGCTAGGCGACAAGAAGTTGAAAGAAGGGTAGTAAACCCTAGGAAGATTCCCACGCGCCACAAGGAGGACGCCATGCGAGGGGGCGAACTTCGAGGCTTTATCACGACCGTTCCCTCTTTTCGTCACAAACGCGGACTTAAAGGCTCTAGGGGACCCGAAACTCATCCGGAATCTCTCCACAGAATTTGCGCCAGCATCGAGACCTGCTTCTACATCAGTTCCTCCTCAGGAAGCATCGGAGCTCCAGGCTCCGCCGTCTCAAAGACGCCATCAGAAGCCCGGAGCTTCCCATCTTCGACAAGAATCAGCGGTCCAAGTAGCACCAGACCCCTGTCTGATATAGGGGAAACTGATCATCCCCCGGGTTCAGAGTACGGTTCTGACCTGAATGGAACTTGGGATCGCAGGACTACTGGAGCGATGTCCTGCCTGAGAGAAGCCTGCTGAGAATGAGCAACTCCGGTTGACTTGAGTGCACATGTTATTACCCGAATTCGATGACAAAATCGAGCAATAAGGGGCAAACTGCTGGGGAAAAAATACTCAAGGTATTGAATTCCTCCAGACCCTAGGCAGGACACCCTCTTGATCCCCGCTGGAAGGAACCCCGGTTCCCTGAATCCCCGCTAGAAAGAACCCTAGTTCCCCTCTAAGAAGTACTGGTGCAGCCTGGGTATGGCTTCTGCTCCTGGATCACTTGAAGGGGAACGGATAGGGGTGTTCTAAGAGGCTACTAGCTCTCCTTTGAACTGTGGTCGTCTCCCTGAGCCTGTGGATTGGCGACAGAGATGGTTTGCTAATCAAAGACACAAGATCACCTTGTATTGTCTAAGATGGGATTCACAGGAATTCCTTCCTTTAAGTGAGATCAATATTCTTGAGCTGAACAGAGAAAGCTAGAGACAAGACAACGAAGTTGACTGAATAATTCTTAGATTCAAAAGTTGAGAAAGCAAAGCTGCCTCCCTCATGTCTTAAAGAAATCGACAGAAAACCCTAGAAGTAAACCAAGATGGTTTAATTCTAATTCTAATTCTAATTCTAATCCTAAACTAGTAAACCAGGATGGTTTAATTCTAATTCTAATTCTAATTCTAATCCTAAACCCACGTTTTAAAATCCTAATTGTCTTTGGTTTAAATTAAATGAAAGCCCAATAACCAAAGCCCTTACAAAGTAATTAAATTAAACCAACAGGCTGGTTTATCTTGATCTCCTTGTCTTGATCCAAGACCCACGATTTTGGCTATCTCCTGGAGCCTCTCCTCTTGTTCTCTCAGCCTTGATCTAGTAGTTGGTCCACTCCACACACTGGTTGGCTCACATGATGTCTCACTCTGGTTCTGGTTCTCTTCAGTATCCTCAGCTTCACATCTATCTCTTACGGCAGTCTCATCACTTGGCTCATCCTCATCAGTCTCACTCAGCTCCTCTTCTATGTCTCTGGTCATGGCTACACCATCCCCTCCTCCTTTAAAAGGATTTGACCTCAAATCCGAATCATCTGCAATAAAAGGATCCAAGTCAGAAACATTGAAAGTAGAACTGACTGTGTATTTCCCTTCAAGATCGATCTGGTAGGCATTGTTGTTGATTCTCTTTAGCACTTTGAAGGGTCCATCTTTCCTTGGTAGCAACTTTGATTTCCTCTCCACCGGAAACCTCTCTTTTCTCATGTGAATCCACACAAGATCACCCGGTTCAAGTACTAGCTCCTTGCGCCCCTTGTTCTTCTGTCTCTCATACATCTTGGTCCTCTCCTCAATGTTCTTCCTGACCTGTTCATGCAAAGACAAAACAAACTCGGCCTTTTGCTTGCCATCAAGGTTAGTTTGTTCTTTTAAAGGTAGAGCAAATAAATCAAGAGGAGACAATGGGTTAAAACCGTAAACAACTTGAAAAGGTGAGAGTTTAGTAGCTGAATGCACTGCTCTGTTATATGCAAACTCTACATGTGGTAAACAATCCTCCCATGTCCTAATGTTACTCTTAATGATGGCACGCAAAAGAGTAGACAATGTCCTATTGACTGATTCAGTTTGACCATCAGTTTGGGGATGACAAGTAGTTGAAAACAATAGCTTAGTTCCCAACTTTCCCCACAGAGTTTTCCAGAAGTAGCTAAGGAACTTAGTATCTCTATCAGAAACTATAGTCCTAGGCATACCATGCAATCTAACAACTTCTCTAAAGAATAGATCAGCTACCAAAGATGCATCATCAGTTTTATGACAAGGTATGAAGTGAGCCATCTTAGAAAATCTATCAACAACCACAAAGATACTATCTCTTCCTTTCCTAGTCCTAGGCAATCCTAAGACAAAGTCCATAGAGATATCAATCCATGGTGCAATAGGAATAGGGAGAGGTGTATACAAACCTGTTGGTTGGACCTTAGACTTGGCTTGTTTGCACACGACACACCTTGAGCACACACGCTCCACTTCTTTCTTCATACTCGGCCAGTAGAAGTGCTCTTGCAAGGTGGAGAGTGTTTTGGCGACTCCAAAGTGTCCCATCAGCCCTCCTGCGTGAGCTTCCCTAACATACAATTCTCTCAAAGAACCACTAGGAACACACAGGCGGTTATCATAGAAAAGAAATCCCTTTACTTGGTAGAATTTTCCACTAGCATGTTTCTCAGATTCTCTAAACACATCTTTAAACTCAGGATCATTAGCATAGCAAGATTTGATATGTTCAAATCCTAAGAGTTTAGTTTCCATTGAAGATAAAAGAGTATACCTTCTGGAGAGTGCATCAGCCACTACATTCTCCTTACCTTTCTTGTAGTGGATGACATAAGGAAAGGTCTCAATGAACTCCACCCACCTGGCATGTCTCTTGTTCAGCTTCTGTTGCCCTTTGAGATGTTTAAGGGATTCATGATCTGTATGGATCACAAACTCCTTAGGCCACAAGTAATGTTGCCACACTTGTAAAGCTCTCACCAAGGCATACAGCTCCTTGTCATAGGTAGGATAGTTCAAGGTGGCGCCTCCTAGTTTCTCACTGAAGTAAGCTATGGGTTTCTTATCATGAATCAACACAGCTCCAATTCCAATACCAGATGCATCACATTCAATTTCAAAAGTTTTAGAAAAGTCAGGAAGTGCAAGTAAGGGAGCACTTGTTAACTTCTCTTTTAGCATTTGAAAGGCCTCTTCTTGGGTTGGTCCCCAAGTGAAACCTACACTCTTTTTGATCACTTCAGTCAGTGGTGCTGCAACCGTACTGAAATCTCTCACAAACCTCCTGTAGAAGCCAGCAAGTCCATGAAAACTTCTGACCTCTCCAATAGATTTAGGAGTCGGCCACTCCCTGATAGCTTTCACTTTTTCCTCATCAACCTGTATGCCCTGTGAAGTCACAACAAAACCTGAAAAGAAAATCTGTATGCTAACTATAAGAAGTGTTCTTTTGGCACAGATAACCTTGTCTTTTTAGGTTTTGTTGTGACCTCACAGGGCATACAGGTTGATGAGGAAAAAGTGAAAGCTATCAGGGAGTGGCCGACTCCTAAATCTATTGGAGAGGTCAGAAGTTTTCATGGACTTGCTGGCTTCTACAGGAGGTTTGTGAGAGATTTCAGTACGGTTGCAGCACCACTGACTGAAGTGATCAAAAAGAGTGTAGGTTTCACTTGGGGACCAACCCAAGAAGAGGCCTTTCAAATGCTAAAAGAGAAGTTAACAAGTGCTCCTTTACTTGCACTTCCTGACTTTTCTAAAACTTTTGAAATTGAATGTGATGCATCTGGTATTGGGATTGGAGCTGTGTTGATGCAGGATAAGAAACCCATAGCTTACTTCAGTGAGAAACTAGGAGGCGCCACCTTGAACTATCCTACCTATGACAAGGAGCTGTATGCCTTGGTGAGAGCTTTACAAGTGTGGCAACATTACTTGTGGCCTAAGGAGTTTGTGATCCATACAGATCACGAATCCCATAAACATCTCAAAGGGCAACAGAAGCTGAACAAGAGACATGCCAGGTGGGTGGAGTTCATTGAGACCTTTCCTTATGTCATCCACTACAAGAAAGGTAAGGAGAATGTAGTGGCTGATGCACTCTCCAGAAGGTATACTCTTTTATCTTCAATGGAAACTAAACTCTTAGGATTTGAACATATCAAATCTTGCTATGCTAATGATCCTGAGTTTAAAGATGTGTTTAGAGAATCTGAGAAACATGCTAGTGGAAAATTCTACCAAGTAAAGGGATTTCTTTTCTATGATAACCGCCTGTGTGTTCCTAGTGGTTCTTTGAGAGAATTGTATGTTAGGGAAGCTCACGCAGGAGGGCTGATGGGACACTTTGGAGTCGCCAAAACACTCTCCACCTTGCAAGAGCACTTCTACTGGCCGAGTATGAAGAAAGAAGTGGAGCGTGTGTGCTCAAGGTGTGTCGTGTGCAAACAAGCCAAGTCTAAGGTCCAACCAACAGGTTGGTATACACCTCTCCTATTCCTACTGCACCATGGATTGATATCTCTATGGACTTTGTCTTAGGATTGCCTAGAACTAGGAAAGGAAGAGATAGTATCTTTGTGGTTGTTGATAGATTTTCTTGTTGAGATGAGGTGATGAGGAGTGGATACATTGATAGAGGAAGAGTATTGGGGTGGTCAGTAAGTTTGGGATTTACCACAGTAACTTTAAAGTTACTGTGGTAACTAAGTGAAAGGAAGAGAAGTTACCAGGATGGGTTAAATTGGAGTCTAACTGATGTTAATCCTCTCTTATCTTAAGAAGGACGTGGGAAGAGGATAAGGAAGGGATAAGGGCTTACTTTGACAGCCTGTATGATGCTGGAAAGGAGAGGATGCTTTTTACTAGTGCAAGCATGTGAGAAAGCACAGCCAAGTAATTCAAAAGGAGTTCCAGCCTGTCCATTGACTCCACATGCTTATACATTTCGAAAACCCTTGTTGCTCTCTCTATTAATACTTGTAAACCTCATCAGATATTAATCAATGGAGTTTTTGAGTCTCTCTCTCTCTATTCTTTAAAATCTCTTAATCTCTTTAATATCTTGATCTGATTATCTCTGATTGTTTGAATCATACTCTTAAAACACAAAAGTGTTTACTTCATCCTAACTCCTATGAGATTTATTCCACTTCCTAATGATTCTCCACTACTTGATGTATCAAAATCAAGCTTTTTACATGGCGATTCTTCCTGTTTTGATTAGAACGACAAAGAAGTTGTCATATTCCCAAACAGGAAAACTGGGATCACCTGATTTGAAAGTGGGATAGCATCTTCATCCTAACAACTCCTATGAAATTTATTCTCTATGTCTCTGGTCATGGCTACACCAAGTACTCCGGGTCTGGTCCCCACGACCGCCCCCTCCCCCCGGGGATATGGAAAACTTTCGATAAGGAGAACCTTCCATATTTTCGAATATGGAAGAGTATAACCTACTCCAACCGACTAAGGCCCGCCTTAGGAAGACTATATAAAGGGAACCTAAACCCTAAAGCGGGAGATCGACACTTCGAGACTTAGAGACTAGGGCTAGACGGCTAGAATTAGGGTTCTTACTCATATCATTGTAATCCTAGTTTGTCTACTCAATAAAACATCTCTTCATGTCTTTATCTCTACTATATCTCTCAAAATCAATAAAAATACCTGCCTTGTCCATCGTTCCGTTGTACTCACAAAGATCCTACACAAAAATCCCCTAACAGACGTGCCACTGTGAACGTGCCACTTTATTGATAAGGGTTGGCCAGGATCGAAGGTCTCTGAAGACCTGATCCAGCTCGTATGCCCCTTTAAGTATAGTGATTTTTCTACTGCCCTTATAGTCGGAACTATTTTATTATAAGCTTTGTCCGGAGATTTTTAGCATACATAGGAGTAGGAAATCATAATGCTTAAATAGTATATAGTAAGATAATAGAAATCATGGCCCGGAGACCGTATTAAAAAATGATAGGATTTAAGGTGCAAGGCGTTCCAGCAGTTGGGTTGTATTTTATCTTTGCTATCTTGTAGCCTGTAGGCTCCTACTCTCAGCACCTCGATTACCTTATAGGGTCCTTCCCACCTGGGGGTGATTTTCCCTGTCGTTTTTTCTTCTCATCGTAGAACCCAATCCCCTTGCTGGAAGGTTCTGGTTCTGACTTTCTTGTTGTATGTCATGGCGACGTCTTGCTGGTAGGACCAGTTTCTTAGCCGAGCTGCCTCTCTCTTTTCGTCGAGTACGTCGAGGCTCAGCGTGATCACTTCATCGTTCTCCTCTTGAGAGGTGGACCCTGAGGCCGTTTTTCTCACATGCATCTCCGTGGGTATTATGGCCTCAGAGCCTTAGACTAGCAAGTAAGGAGTTTCCTGCGTCGCGGTCTTGGAAGTATTCCGGTAGGCCCAGAGGACTCCGTGCAGTTCTTCCGCCAACTTCCCGTGGGAACACTCCAGTCGCTTCTTAAGCATGTTGACCACGGTCTTGTTCGTGGATTCCGCTTGTTCATTAGACTGGGGGTGTCGGGGTGTGGCGAAGGTAAGCTTTATGCCGCAGTCCTTGCAGAACTCCTTGAAGTTGTGGCTCGTGAACTGGGGTCCATTGTCGGTGACGATCTAATATGGGATCCCGAAGCGAGTGATTACGTTCGTCCACAGGAATTTGCGGATCTGGAGGCATGTTATCCGGCTGAGTGCTTATGCTTTGATCCATTTGGAGAAGTAGTCAGTGACTAGCAGAAGCAAGACCTTCTACCCCGGCGCCACATGGAATTTCCCCCACTATGTCCATTCCCCACTTTCTGAATGGCCACGGTGAGCTTATTGACTTGAGGTTTTCTGGAGGGAGTTTAGGAATTGGAGCATGCCTATGACACTGATTGCAGTATTTGGCTTGCCGGTTGGCGTCTGCGGCCATCGTGGGCCAATAGTAGCCTGCCCTCCTGGCCCTGAGCACGAAGCTTCTCTTGCTAGAGTGGGATCCACAATCTCCTTCACGTAGTTCTACGAGGATTCTAGCGTCTTCTCGAGGCGTAACACATCTTAATTACGGGCCGAAGAAGGATCTCCGGTAGATCTTCTCCTGGGAGATGCAATACCTTGGAGAATGTCTTTCTCTAGGTACCGGACTAGGGGGGTTATCCAGGTTTCGCCCTCTCCGATAGCGGAGACTTCTTCGGATTAGGGTTCCTCCAGGATGGCTGGCAATTGAAGCACAAGCAATGGGATGCTCATCTGGCTGTAAGTTTCGAGGGCGGATCCTAGATTAGCCAGGGCATCGGCTTGCAATTTCTTCTCCCTGGGGATTTGAGTGAGCTTGCAACTCTTGAATTTCTTGATGAGTCGTTGGGCGACCGCCAGATACTGGATCATGCTATTGTCATTTGCTTGGTACTCTCCCTGCACTTGGGAGTCACCGAAGACCTGGATGTTTTCTGCCCCCATTTGATGGGCGGGTGTTAGCCCTGCGATTAAGGCCTCGTACTCGCTTTCGTTGTTGGTTCCTTTGAAGTTGCACCTCACAGCCCTTGAGGCTGTGTTCCCTGTCTGCGAGGTAAGCACTATTCCTACCCAGGGTCCTCTGATGTTCCTGGATCCGTCGACATGCAGGACCCATTCTCCCTCTTCCTTTGTTTCGCTCCGGAGGCGCACTTCTTGCTCCAGAGCTGGGAGCAAGGTAGGGTTAAATTGAGCCACAAAGTCTACCAGGATTTGTGGCTTTATCGCTGTGGCTGGTCGAAAATCATGTCGTTTTCCCCCAGTTCCACAGTCCATTTCGCTAGGCGTCCAGAGACTTCAGGCTTGTGGAGGACCAATTTTATGGGGAAGGAGGTGACGACCACGATTGGGTGAGCCTGAATGTAGGGCCGCAGCTTGCGGGCGGTGACTATCAGGGCTAAGGCCTGCTTCTCTAGATGGCCATAGCGGGTTTCAGCATCCAGGAGAGCCTTACTAGGACGGCGCTTACCGCGTGCTTCGAAACTGCTAGATATAGTAGCAGGACCACACCGAGCAGTGGCTTGGATAGGAGAGGAGGAGTGGTCAGATATGCCTTTAGTTCATGGAGAGAGGAATTGCACTCTTCCGTCCATTGAAAACCCTTTGGGTTTTTAAGGGTCCCAAAGAAGGCGTGAGATTTGTCGAAGAGCCTGGAGATAAACCTGCTCAGGGCTGCCATCGTTCCAGTTAGCTTTTGGACCTCCTTGACGTTCTTCGGGGAAGGGATCGAATGAATGGCCATGATTTGCTCCGGGTTGGTTTCAATGCCCCGGTGGGTTACAATGTACCCGAGGAACTTGACGGAACTGACCCCGAATGAATGATAGACCATGGATTTTACCCACTTTAAGAAATGGTCTATAAGTGTTTTAATATATATTTACTACTATATAGAGTCTTTTTAGAGTATTTACAGGTTGAGGTACGTTCTGGAGAAATATGGGGAGTTTGGAGCTTTTTGAGGTGCAGAACTGCACAGACGCGTCAGATGTCAAGCTATGGATGGAGACCTTTTTACCGTTAGATTGAGCTCATCTTCTGATAGAAGAAATAGGTTTGTGTTAGCTTTCCAATGCCACCGGTTTGAGGTCAATCAGCATCGTGTTGCAGAACTTACGCCCGTTTTACTGAGGAGTGGTCAGTCTGCCTCGCGAGAAGAAGCTGTCTAGAAGAGGAACGTATGTCGATCGATGCAGAACTCTTGACATCGATCGATATGGATGCTAGAATGCGGGCCGAGCATATTTTATGACCGACTAAAGCCCAGAAGCAACCACAAATTACCAGAATACCCTTGGACGACCAGAAACCCTATTTATGATATTTATAAGCCATTGTTGTCGGCTACGCTATCTAAGCTTTCTTTAATTCATTGTTTTTAGTTAGGAGAGAAAGGAAGAACTCCTTCAGAATCCTCCTGGAACTCAATTGTCTTTGGTTTTTATATATATTGCAATTTCATCTATTATACCCATGATTTATGTGACAAACTTCATGTCTGAATAGATCCACCTGTTAGGTTTAGGGTTCAGATAGGTTATGAGGGATTAGCCCAAAATATAGAACTGCTAAGTTGTGATATTCATCATAGGATTGTTCTTACTGCTTATGTTCTAGAGTCATGAACTAGAACCCCGATCTTAGAATCATTAGGCACAATACCATCGCTTGGTTTTTTCACTGAACTGAATTCTATTGAGCTAGGATTGATAGAAACATACGAGAGTTTATTTAGGAACCCTAGTGAACACATATTCAACCCGATCGTAAAGCTTGCTAGAAGCGATATCGATCGATGATCCAATAGATTAATCGATCGATATTGTGAAAGGCGTATCGATCGATATTCCGATAGAATAATCGATCGACACTTTCTTGTGATCAATAAAACGAGAGTTGAGATCCAATATCTAGATATTAGACTGTCTATACAACGGAAGTTGTTTGATTTGTACTCCCAGTTGAGTTCTATAATATCTTGCAAGCAACAATTAGCCTCTATATCATTATAATCCTGATTACCTGAATAGAAACCCTAGATCTAGCAACAAACCATCCTTCCATCAAACAACCCTTTGCCAAGCTGAACAATAGTCTTATTCAACTTGTTTATTGTTTACTGATTTTGCTATCTATGTTTACTGCTTTATAAACTATTAGACTAGCTTAATCGTATAACTATTAGATCTAATTGGTTCCCTAGCTCCCTGTGAATTCGATCCCTAAGTACTACAACACGACCTCTTATTTGAGAGAGTATAAATCACTCCTTAGGGTAATTTGAGTGATATCAAATTTGGCACCGTTGCCGGGGAGCTTTGATCACCATTAGATCTTGTTTAGTTAGATTTAGTCTAGGTTTTACTATTGTTCGAAAACTGATAAAAAAATTTCTTCTATTTCAGGTACATACATCTTAGTACCGGGAACAAGAATGATGAGAGGATTTCTGGTTCTTCAAAGAAGGAGCCTGCTGGTTTATGCACGATCCGTAAGTCTACGAGGGAAGAATCGATCGACACCCTCCAAGCAACAGCGATCGACAGCGTGAACCAAAAATCGATCGGCAGCAACACAACGCCATCGATCAACATTACTTGCGAGAAGGCAGAGAAGGTAGAGATACTAATTGCTGAGAGGGATGACTTTGATCTGAAACCTATATATATCCAGCTTATGCGTCAGCGTCCCTTTCATGGCTTTCCTCATGAACAACTAATAGATCACATCAACATGTTTGAGGAATTGGTATGGTTTATCGTCAATGAAGTCCCTGAAGACCACCACTTCTGCAAACTCTTCCCATACACCCTAGCTGGAGATGCAATTCACTGGTTCAAGAAGCTACCACCAATATCTCTCACTACCTGGAATGACATGAGAGATGCCTTCCTCAACAAATTTCTCTATGATGCTGCAGAAAATCTATAGATTGAGATGGAATCTCTGAGGAGATATGTGGTAGAGGATGATGAACAACATGTGTCTGGAGAGTTGAGCAGAGTAGAGGAAGCTGGTACTGAAGACTCGACCTCAACGTCTACCGATGGTAGGACTTCAACGTCTACCGACGGCAGGACTTCAACGTCTACCGACGGCAGGACTTCAACGTCTACCGACGGAAGGACTTCAACGTCTACCGACGACACGGCTTCAACGTCGCCAGATGGTGCAACCTCAACATCGACCGACGCTACGACTTTAACGTCGAGCGACAGTACAACCTCAACGTCGACCAGCGACACTACGTCAACGTCGATCGACGGTATGAACTCAGAAACGATCGACAGCATCTCATCAGCGATAGACATAGACTTTTGTCATCGATCGATACCACTCGAAATCCCTAAATGATAGAGTTGTCCTCAGGACATTGCAGACTCGACCCATAAGAGCACTGATGTATCAAGTTGTTCTCCTTCCCCAGATGTAGAAAAAGGGATCACCATGGAAGATTCCTTGGAGCTAGAAGAGTTCTTGAAGTTGGAGGATGGAGAAAAGCTTGAAGATTTGGATTCGAGTAGAGAAGTTACTATGGAAAACTTCTTAGAGCTGGAGGAATGGCTTGAAGATATGGATCATAATTTGAAGAAGAAGCTTGATGACGATAAGCATACTTCGAGACGAGATCTGGAAACTTCAAAGGCTAGCATCGATAGACACCAACCTAATAAGATCGATCGACAACCACCCCACATCATCGATCCACACCCACCGGACATCGATCGACACCGCCAACCAATTATCGATCGACACCACCCACCTAAAATCGATCGATGCCCATTGTTAGACGTTCTGCCAGGTTGCATAATTGAGATGGAACCGATTAAGGAAAGGATGTGCATGTCTAAAGCCTCACACCTTGCTGTCCCTAAATATCAGAGACCACCTATCTGGACAGAAAAAGCTGATGGGTTTCACAAAAGAGTGAATAGGATACATGATCCTATAAAGATCGTGGTTCCATACGCTGTATTTGAAGCTGAATCTCCTATTCCACCTGATAGAAGTATGCAGTTCAGCTCTTACATTGGGGTACTTGATGATCCTCTACATGCAGAAACTTCTCAGAGAGGGTTGCGATTTAGAGATGAAGTCGATTAGGGCCTAGAAGAAGCAGCATCGATCGACACCAACCAGATACCATCGAACGACATCAACAAGCCGGCATCGATCGACGCTACCACTTCTCCATCGATCGACACTTGACGCGTATCAGAGAAGAAGGAGTTCGATGTGTGTGGAAATCTTAGGGGTGGAGATACCACCACGCGATCAGAAAAGTCTGAGGGAAAGAAGAGGAGGAATTGGAAGAAGAAAAAAAGGATCAAGGGTGATTCTCAGTTATCATTTATTCCTCGCTTCTCAGATGGTGTAAGAAAATCCAGAGTGCGCAGCAGATGCTTCTCACAGCCATTTGCAAAGCTTCGAGCACTCCTTATTGCTGAGATGATAGACAAAGGAGAAGAGTCTATGGAGGAGGCTTTCACACAAGAATGATAAAGCTTCAGAGAGGAGACATTGAAACTTGTTTTGGAGCATGTTCTCATTCTCATCCGGACAAAATCAGATCTCCAAAATCAAACTAAATGACTATAACAAAGCGCTGAGTGGGAGGCAACCCACTATTAGGTAATTTCTTTCTGTTTAGTTTAGATTGTCACAGATTCAAGTTTTTATTTATTGCATGTAAAAAAAAAAGACGGATGAACAGTAACAATGGTACTGTAGCAACTACACTGCATCGATCGACACTATAGCATCGATCGACACTGTAGCATGGAAATCGATCGACATTGTAGCCAACAAATCGATCGAAACTGTAGCAGAAAACCGGGAGCTACTGTAGTAGTGTTCCTGTAACAGAACACTGTTCATCGAAAAAAACAATTAATTAATTAATTAATTAATGTTTTATTAGTTATCTTTTACTGACTTTTAGTGTTTTGTTTATGATAGGTAAAAGGAAAAAGATCCAAGAAAGAAGAGTTGATATACCAGAAGCGATCGACGACAACAGACCATTGTCGGTCGAGAGAGCATCACGAGTATCGATCGATCGCCACTTAACTGTGTCGATCGACGCTCACCCTCAGCGATCATGTATAACGTTTCACCTTGTTTAATATTGTCCTTATGGTTTATTTCCCCACCAATCTTAGACTGTATAACACTGGTCACATTGTTGTTTAAGTCTGGGGGAGGTTCTTCTAATATTGTGTTTTAGTTAGCTGTATAAAAAAAAAAAGAACAGATCCGAGTAGACGATTGCTCAGTACATCGAATGATGAGACCAGCTCAATATCGATCGACAGCACTCCAGATCCAACGATCGATTGTCCCTTCATTGTGTCGAATGATTGGTCTAGCCATCGACGTATGGGACCATGTCGCTATCAGTCGACAGCACTTCATCAACAACGATCGATTTTCAGTTCATTGTGTCGATCGACATTGAGCAGGTAAATTATGTACTTATGATTATTTCTCACCATAACTCCGACTAGATATACACTGGGGACAGTGTAATTTAAGTCTGGGGGGATGTTTACTGATATTAGTGTGTTCATGAGTCTTATAAAAATGTTTTCAAAAGAGTTTTATTGAGTCAAGAAGGGGATAATGAACTTATTAGATTTTTACTTGTTATCTAACCACTCTTTAGCACCATTCTAGATTTCTTGATTGCAGATAGTACTAAAGATACTAAAGTGGATCAATCTGTCAACTATTAACACTTGCTGAGATTGTTTGAAGGAACAAAAGCTGACCGCCAACACTAAACCTGACACAACTGCTTGTCTTAGGGCTTGGTATACATGAGATCGGATTCTTCAAACAAGTCTGGAAGGTAAAGCCCTGTGTAGATTTATCACATTTTCTCTCTCTATTTCGACCCTAGATTTATAGGTAGAGATATTTAGTTTCAAAAAAAAAACGAAAAAGAAAGAAAAAGAAAAGAAAAAAGAAAGAAAAATATAAATTATATATATATATATAGGTGTTAGTTAGGTGGAATCCGAACAAGACTTGGTGGCTACAACCATTAAGGCTTGCTTCATAAGAATTCCAACAAAAAGAATTCGAACGGGACTTGGTGGCGGCAATCATCAAGGTTCGATTCAGATGAATTGTTGGATATAGGTCAAAAAGAAGTGAACAGGACTTGGTGGCAACCACCATTAAGTCTTCATTCATGGAAGTCTGTCCAATCATGGTCAATGATCTTGCAATATAAGCAGACGTTAACTAAAGAGAGAAATTAGTAGAGAGAAAAGATAAGAACTAACTTTTATCTGCAGATCGAGATATTTGTTTGAAAATCCTTGCATCATGTGATCGATACTCCCAAGGTAAAGCCTGCACTTTTATTTATGTTAAGAAATGAGGTTGGTAGATGGGAATGTCAGACAAGGTTTGCTAAGTTGTTGGCTAGGTGAATTTGGTTGCTAAGCTAAGATATGGTATAATGTGCTTTTGTGATTAGAACTTCTTTGATGTGGATTGCAATAATGTAGAGGTGATGATTCTAAGTTTTAAATCATGTGAGTCCCTGCTGTTTTCAAACCTCTTTCAGAGAGACTCTCCGTTTGTTTTGCTTGAGGACAAGCAAAAGGGTAAGTCTGGGGGAGTTGATAGACCATGTATTTTACCCACTTTTAGCCATGGTATATAAGTGTTTTAATATATATTTACTACTATATAGAGTCTTTTTAGAGTATTTACAGGTTCAAGTACGTTCTGGAGAAATATGGTGAGTTTGTAGCCTTTTGAGGTGGAGAACTGCACAGACGTGTCAGATGTCTAGCTATGGATGGAGACCTTCCCAAAGTTATATTGAGCCATATTTTTTCACATGATATAGATTTGAGTAAGCTTTCCAATGCCACCAGTTTGAGGTCAATCAGCATCCTGTAGCAGAGGTTATGTCCATTTTACTGAGGAGTGGTCAGTCTGCCTCGCGAGAGGAAGCTGCCGAGAAGAGGAACGTATATCGATCGATGCAGAACTCTTGACATTGATCGATATGGATGCCAGAATTTGGGCCGAGCATATTTTATGACCGACTGAAGCCCAGAAGCAACCATAAATTACCAGAATACCCTTGGACGACCAAAAACCATATTTATGATATTTATAAGCCATTGTTGACGGCTACGCTATCTAAGCTTTCTTTAATTCATTGTTCTTAGT
>NC_027751.1:17124903-17144914 GCF_000695525.1 Brassica oleracea var. oleracea | reverse complement strand
AACTTCATGTCTGAATAGATCCACCTGTTAGGTTTAGGGTTCAGATAGGTTATGAAGGATTAGCCCAAACAATAAAACTGGTAAGTTGTGATATTTATCATAGGATTGTTCTTACTGCTTGTGTTCTAGAGTCATGAACTAGAACCCCGATCTTATAATCATTAGGCACAATGCCATCGATTGGTCTTTTCTCTGAACTGAATTCTATTGGGCTAGGATTGCTAGAAACATACGAGAGTTGATTTGGTAACCCTAATGAACACATATTCAACCCGATCGTAAAGCTTGCTAGAAGCGATATCGATCGATGATCCAATAGATTAATCGATCGATATTGTGAAAGGTGTATCGATCGATATTCCTTTAGAATAATCGATCGACACTTTCTTGTGATCAATAAAACGTGAGTTGAGATCCAATATCTAGATATTTGACTGTCTATACAACGGAAGTTGTTAGATTTGTACTCCCAGTTGAGTTCTATAATATCTTGCAAGCATCAATTAGCCTCTATATCATTGTAATCATGATTACCCGAATAGAATCCCTAGATCTAGCAAACCATCCTTCCATCAAACAACCCTTTGCCAAGCTGAACAATAGTCTTGTTCAACTTGTTTACTGTTTACTGATTTTGCTATCTATATTTACTGCTTTTTAAACTATTAGCCTAGCTTAATCGTATAACTATTAGATCTAATTGGTTTCCTAGCTCCCAGTGAATTCGGTCCCTAAGTACTACAACTCGACCTCTTATTTGAGAGAGTATAAATCACTCCTTAGGGTAATTTGAGTGATATCAATGAACACTTAGTTGGGTTGAGCTTCATGTTGTACTTCCGGAGAGTGGAGAAGGCTTGCTACAGGTGAGATATGTGGTCTTCAGCCTCTAGCGATTTGACCAGTATGTCGTCGATGTAGACCTCCATGGTTCGCCCTATTTGGTCCGCCAACATCATGTTCACCAGTCGTTGGTAGGTCGATCCCGCGTTCTTTAACCCAAAGGGCATGACTTTCTAGCAATAGATCTCTCTGGATGTCATGAAGGACGTCTTCTCCTGGTCCTCCGGATGCATGAGTATCTGATTATAGACGGAGAACACGTCCATGAAGCTCATCAGCTGATGCCCGGCTGTGGCATCAACCAGCTTGTCGATGTGAGGCAAAGGAAAGGGGTCCTTCGGGCAGGACTTGTTGGGGTCTTTGAAGTCTATGTAGACTCTCCACTTCCCGTTCTTCTTTTTGACTACGACCACATTATATAGCCATTCCAGATACTGTACCTCGCGAATGAACCCTACGCCTAGCAGATTTTTGACATCATCGTTGATGATTGCGTCCCTTTCGGCGGCAAACTTTCTCCTTTTTTGTCTGACGGGTTGATGTAGGGACATGCAGGGTGTGCATGGTGATCTCCGGATCGATCCCAGTGATGTTTGCGTGGGACCAACCGAAGCAGTCGGAGTTAGATCTGAGGAAAACTATTAAACTCCTCATTAGCCCTTCGGTTAGCTTGGAGCCAACCTTGAGATGTCGGGTCTGGTCCCCTTCGATCGATGGCACGTTGTCCATTTCTTCGACCTCCGGTTCCTCGGTGTGATGAGCCGGAGGTTTGCTCTGTAATTGCTATAAGACCTTGGTCTTTCCCTTCAAAGTAGTCTTGTAGCAGGAGCGGGAATGCTCTTGGCCCCCTCTGATTTTTTCGTATGCCCCAGGGTGCAGGGAATTTCACCATCTGGTGAAGAGTCGAAGGGACGGCTCCCATGATCATGTTGCAGGATGAATCGCAGTCAACGACAATGAACTTGGTTGATATGTTGTCCCTTCAGCGTATACCGGGAGGGTCACCTCTCCGGCAGTCTGCTTGACTTCCCCGCTGAATCCTTTGAGTGGGGTTATCCTCCGAGTTAGAGGGCCTTCCTCCAGCACCAGATCCTTGTATGCGCCCTGGAAGATGATGTTGCCGGAGCTTCCATTATCTACCAGTATCCTTTTCGCCAGGAAATTCGCTACACTGAGCGATATGATCAGGGCCTCATGATTTGGGGTGAGAACCCTTTCCTGCTCCTTGGCCGTGAAGCTTATTTCGTCCGTACCCATGAGCAGGCGTTTCGGCTTGGCTGCCTCTGGGCCGTGCTTGGCGTTCCAAGTGATTTTTTTCGCGGCTGCTTGGCTTACACCGCTGATTTCCGAACCGCCCGATATGATGTAGATCACTCGGTCCTGTCGAGGTGATGAGACGGGAGCAGCTTCAGTGGGCTTTCCCGTTGTCTCCTTGCTTAGATTTCTCTTGGCCATTTCAGAAAGGAACTCCCTGAGGTGTCATTTCTTAAGCAATTCCTTGACCTCGATCTTCAGTGCGACACAGTCATCCGTTTTGTTACCGTGGTCGCGGTGGAAGTCGCACCAGAGACCAGGGTTCCAGAAAGAATCGGGCGTTTCATCTTCTGAGGCCAGTTGACCTGTTGGCCCATCTGCCTCAGAACGTTGATCAGCTCCGGCCTTAAGATGGAGAGGTGAGAGATGTCTGGTCACGTGGACTTTGCCATCCCTTATGCCTTCTCGATAGGATGGTTCTTGTATCTGCCCTGGTTTATGTTCCCGGAATCCCTGGCTGGTCTCGGAGAGGGTTTCTCATCTCGCTCGGTTCGGTCCGATTTGACCGCCCTGGGGTCTTGCTTTAGCTGCGCCTTAGCGCGATTGGCGACATCTTCCTCCCATTTTACTTGTGCCCAGGCTCGGGACAGGACGTCTTCCATAGTGTTACACTAGTACTTGGTCAGCTCCTTATAGAGGTCCCCGTCGGGGAGTAAGCCTCTCTTGAAGGTAGAGATGGCAGTGGGGATGCTGCATTCGGGAATGGCCACCTTCTCTTGATTGAAATGGGCTACGTAGCTTCACAGGGGTTCCGCCCGATGCTGGAGGATTTTGTATAGACCATAAGAGTTTTTCTCAAGGTCTCTACTGCTAGCGAATTGATCCACGAACTTGTCGCTGAGGATAGCGAAGTAGGCTATGGACCTGGAGCGTAGGTTAATTTACCATTGCATGGCGGGTCCGGTCAGGGTTGAGCCGAATCCCTCGGGTGCTTCCTTGTCGGGTTCCGGCTCAGATTCTTTGTCTTCTACGTCGTAGGTCTGAGCACCGTTAGTCTTTTCGCGCGTTGCTGCGTCTCCTTTCGACGTCGTAGGCGGGAGATTTACGCCCGTTCCAGGGTTAAGCGTCTATAGAGTCGTCATGGGCCGTATCTGAGCCTGGAATCGACGCTTCTTGTTACTTTCCAAATTGAGGGCTTGGTTCTCGTCTCGGAGGGTTAGATTGTCCGATTCAAGCTGGCTGAGCTTCTCGGCACTCTGCTCTAGTTGCTTGGAGTGCTCGTCTAGCTTCTCTTTCAAGCTCTAGACTTCTGAGGAGAGCTCGGGCTCTGCAACTTCTATCCAAGTTCTGTTTAGCTCGTTACTTAGCTTTGTATACCGTCGAGTTGCCTTTGGAGCTCTGCTTCTCTTGGAGTAGCTTCGGGTAGCTCGTTATGCTCATCCACCACCATTATCATGCAGTTAAGATTACTCCCCTCCTTCTAGCGGCAAACTGTTAGGGGATTTTTGTGTAGGATCTTTGTGAGTACTACAGAACGATGGACAAGGCTGGTATTCGTATAGATTTATAGAGAAATAGATTTGAAGAGATGTTTTTATTAGATAAACAAGCCGGAACTACAATGATTTGAGTATGAACCCTAGTTCTAGCCGTCTAGCTCTAATCTCTAAGTCTTGACGTGTCGATCCCTTGCTTTAGGGTTTTGGCTCCCCTTATATAGTTCCTTTTAGGTCGGCCTTAGTCGTTTTGAGTAGGTTAAACTCTTCCATATTTGGAAATATGAAAGGTTCTCCTTATCAGAAGTTTTCATTTTCCTGGAGGAAGGGGGTGGTCCCTGGGACCGGACCCGAAGTACTTCCTAGCGGGGACCCGGGCGTCTCCTAGCGGGGCCCTAGAGGCCGGTGTCCTGCCTGGGGTCTGGAGGAATTCAATACCTGAGTATTTTTCCCCAACAATAACCATATTGTATATTATCTTTAACATGTAACTTGGAATCTGGTGTGTGATGAGCATCGATCGATGGGTGGATGTTGTTGTCGATCGATGTTGACATCGTATCTGCAAACGATGTATGGAGAAGTCCTCTATCATCCATGGCAAGACCACGACACTCAATGTTCTTCTCTCTATGGTAATCCTTTCCATACTCATCAGATTGCATCTCAGGTAATGCAGTGTCTACTGCAAAGCTCTCATGATGGCTATCGTCTGCCCAACTGCCAATAGAACAGTCACCCTGTCTGTTTATCGTTTCACCATGATGGTAATCAATCGATTTTTGAGGCTGGGTACTAGCTGCAAAGATCAGATAGCAGTGTTCTGGCAAAGCGAAATCTCATTCACAGGACTGTTGTAGATCGATTCTCCTGGATGGTTGTCGATCGGTGGATGAATGGCGATGTCGATCGCTGGTGGAGTTTGACTATCGATCGATCCCGAATACTTTGTCTCATATTCATCCTCAAAATTGCAGTGGCATGCTGCAATGAATCCGGTGTTAACTCCAGTGATGGGCGTCAGTGGCTTCACAACTCTGACTGGATCATAGTAGATATCACGTCTTATCAGTGTTAGACACAACTGACTGGTCTGCATGTTTCAAACCGCTTCTACAGTAGCCATGAAAGCTCTCCGAAGTAGTAGAGACTGATTCTTGGTCTGCTTGTTTTCAGGACATGGAAGTCAACTGGAACTAGTGCATTGCTAATCTGCACCTGAGGGTCTATGATGATTCCTTGTGAGTTCCTCGTAGACTGATCCACATAAGTGAATGAATCCTCCGAAGGCTCTATCTTCAGAACCAGATGGTCTACTGATAGACCATGGATTTGACCCACTTTTACCCATTGTTTATAAGTGTTTTAACTATTAATTATTATATTATAGAGTCAATTTACAGTATTTATAGGATCATGAGTGATTTGGAGATAAGTGATGATTTTGGAACATTTTGGAGATATTTGGAGCAAGCACCCGAGATGACCATCGAGCTCGACCATCGGTCGATATTGAAGAGGAATAATCGATATTCAAATAGAATAATTGGTCGACGTTTTGAATATTGCATCGATCAATATTCACATTCAGCCCAAGTCTTCACCAATTTACAAGATTACCCCTGACGAGTTTTAACCAAATTATAATCGATCGACACTAGTCAATAGACGAACCTAGAAAGCGAGAGTCTAGTGGTTCGTTTATGTGTTGAGCTCTACAATATCATGCATGCAACTTGTTAGGCATCTATACGATTATAATTCTAAATTTCCTGAATAAAAACCCTAAGTCTAGCTATTTCCTTTTAACACCAAAACCTCAACCAATCAATCGAGCAATTACTTGCTCAAACAACTGCGACTTTAAATTTAAATCATTAAACCACCTTACATAACAAGTCCAATTAGATTTATTAGGTTCTCTAGCTCCTTGTGGATTCGATCCCTAAGTACTACGATTGAGCCTCTTATTTGAGAGAGTAAAATCACTCCTTAGGATAATTTGAGTGATACCAAATTTGGTGCCATTGCCGGGGACTTTGATCGCCTATTAGATTTGATTCTTGTTAAGTTTAATTTCTGACACAAATGTTTTTCTTGGATTTTCAGGTACATGCCCAGCAGTACCAGAAACAACGAGGAAACTCAACTGCTATTCTCACCAGATCCTGCAAGCTTGGAGCGTTCAATTCGAAAAGAAGCGCGTTCCTCATCGATCGACAAACCCACTTGTTCGTCGCTCGATTTTCGTCAACCACCGTCGACCCAGGTTGGGGCAAAATACTCAGGTATTTATTTCCTCCAGGCCCCAGGCAGGACTCCGGCCTCTGGATCCCCGCTGGAAGGAACCCCGGTTCCCATGATCCCTGCTAGAAGGAACCCGGGTTCCCCGCTATTGAGTTTTCCGGGTCCCTTCCAAGGATCGCCCCCCTTCTCCCGGGAAATGGAAAACTTCCGATAAGGAGAACCTTCCATATTTTCGAATAATTCCTGCCTTAGGGAAGACTATATAAGGGGAACCCAAACCCTAAAGCAAGGGATCAACACTTAGAGACTGAGAGATTAGAGCTAGGCGGCTAGAACTAGGGATCTTACTCAATATTGTTGTAGTTCCAGCTCATTGACTCATTGATCTAAAAAAATGCCCCTTTCTACCTTCTTACTTATAAACACTCACGAAATCAATAGGAAGACCAGCCTTGTCCATCGTTCCGTAGTACTCACAAAGATCCTACAAAAAAATCCCCTAACAGTTTGCGCTAAAAGGAGGGGGGGGAAATCTAAACTACGTGATAATGGCGGTGGTGAGAATGACGAGCTACCCGAAGCTACCCAGAGAGAAGCCGAACTCCAGAGGCAAATCGACGATCTGCAAAGTCAAGTAACCGGGTTGCATTGAATTCGAGAAGAGACCAATCCCGAGCTTTCATCGGAGTTCCAGATCCTGAAGGAAAAGCTCAACAAACACTCCAAGCAACTGGACTAGAGCGCCGAAAAGCTCAGCCAGCTCGAATAGGAAAATATTACCCTCCGAGACGAAAACCAAGCCCTTAACACGGCAAGCAACAAGAAGTGTTGATTCCGGACTCAGGTTCGCCCTATGCCAACTCTGGAAACACCCAATTCCGGGACAGGCGCGAACCTCCCAACTACGGCGCTGGGAGGAAACGCATCTACGCGAGAAAAGGCAAAGGATGCTCAGACCTACAACGTGGAGGACAGTGTCTCAGAACCTGAGCCTGATAAGGAAGCATAAGACGGAGCGGCGAGAATGGACTCTCCTATGATCGCTCACCTCTACCAGATGTTCTCCGATAGGCTCGACGCCATGCAATCCATGGTTAGAGAGACTCCCGGGGGTAGCCTCCCCTATCCGGAAGAGTAACCCTGATCCTACGCCGATACTCCTTTCACGGATGAGATCACCTTGATCGAGATGCCCATGAAGTTCTCTTTCCCAAGCATAGATGCCTACGATGGCACCACTGATCCGGACGACCACGTCGCCCAATACCGACATAGAATTCTCGCCGTTGGACTCCCAAAGGGGTCATGTGAAGCTACCACGTGCAAAGGTTTCGGCTCCACCCTGACCGGACCCGCTCTATAGTGGTATATCAATTTGCCCTCCAGGTCCATAGCCTCCTTCGCGGTTCTCAACGACATATGCGTGGAGCAATTCGCCAGTAGCAGGGACCTAGAGAAAACTTCCGACAGCCTCTACGAAATCCTCCAGCACCGCGCACCCTGCGAGGTTACATAGCCCGCTTCAGTCAAGAAAAGGTGGCTATCCCCGAATGCAGTATCCCCACTGCTATCTCTGCTTTCAAGAGAGGTCTGCTCCCCGACGGAGACCTCTACAAGGAACTGACCAAATACCAGTGCAAAACCATGGAAGACGTCCTATCTCGAGCCTGGGCGCAGGTCAAATGGGAGGAAGACGTTGCCAGCCGTGCCAAGGCGCAACAAAAGCAAGATCCCAAGATGATCAGACCAGACCGAACTGAGCAAGATGAGAAACCCTCTCAAAGACCAGCTAGGGACTCCGGGAATCGAAACTGGGGCAGGTACCAGAACCGGCCAATCGAGAAGGCAGAAGGGATGACAGTGTCCACGTGGCCAGACATCTCTCTCCTCTTTGTCTCAAGTTCAGAGCTGATCAATGTTCTGAGGGAGATGGGCCAGCAGGTCAAGTGGCCTTAGAAGATGAAAGCCCCCAACTCTTTCCGGAACCCTGGCTTCTGGTGCGACTTCCACCGAGACCACGGTCACAAAACGGAGGACTGCGTCGCACTAAAGATCGAGGTCAACGAGTTACTTAGGAAAGGGTACCTCAGGGAGTTCCTTTCCGAGAAGGCCAAGAGACATCTAAGCAAGGAGACAACGAGTAAGCCCACTGAAGCTGCTCCCGTCTCGCCACCGCGACAGGACCGAGTGATCCTTGTCATTTTGGGCGGTTCAGAAATCAGCGGTATAAGCCATGCAGCCGTGAAGAAAAGCACCTGGAACGCCAAGCACGACCTAGAGGAAGCCAAGCCAAAACGCCTGCTCCTAGGAGTAGGAGAAAGTCCGCACTCCTCATCACGACGCCCTGGTTATTTCGCTCACTGTAGCGAACTGCCTGGTAAAAAGGATACTGGTTGATAATGGAAGCTCAGGTAACATCATCTTCCAGGCTGCATATAAGGACCTGGGGCTATAGGAAGGCACTCTAACTCGGAGGATAACCCCCTTATAGGGTTCAGCGGGGAAGTCAAACAAACCGTTGGGGAGGTAACCCTCCCCGTATACGCCAAAGGAGTCAACATGTTAACCAAGTTCCTCGTGGTTGATTGCGATTCGTCCTACAACATGATCTTAGGACGGCCCTGGATCCACAGAATGGGGGCCGTCCCCTCGACTCTTCACCAAATGGTGAAATTTCCTACACCCTGGGGCATAAAGGCGATCTGAGGAGATCAAGAATATTCCCGTTCCTGCTATCAGACCACTCTAAAGGGAAAGACCAAGGTCTTATAGCAACTACAGAGCAAACCTCCGGCTCGTCACACTGAGGAACCGGAGGTAGAGGAAATGGACGAGGTGCCATTAACCAAAGGAGATCAGATCCGACATCTCAAGATCGGCTCCAAGCTAACCGAAGGACTGAGAAGAAGACTGGTAGACTTCCTTAGGTCTAACTCCGACTGCTTCGCTTGGTCCCACACAGAGATGCGTGGAATCGATCCGGAAATCATCATGCACAAGCTGCAGGTGGACCCCCTACATCAACCCATCAGACAAAAGAGACAGATGTTTTCCCCCGAGAGAGACACGATCATCAACGACGAAGTCAAGAGCCTACTCGGCGCGGGGTTCATTCGCGAGGTGCAGTATCTAGAGTGGCTAGCCAATGTTGTCGTGGTCAAGAGAAAGAACGGGAAGTGGAGAGTCTGCATCGATTTCATGGACCTCAACAAGTCATGTCCAAAGGACCCATTCCCGCTACCTCATATCGATAAGCTGGTGGACGCCACTGCGGGGCACCAGCTGATGAGCTTCATGGACGCGTTCTCCGGCTACAATCAGATACTTATGCCTTTTGGCCTAAAGAACGCAGGATCGACCTATCAACGGCTGGTCAACATGATGTTCGCGGACCAAATCGGGAGAACCATGGAGGTCTACATCGACGACATGCTGGTCAAATCCCTGGAAGCGGAATATCACATATCTCACCTGCAACAAGCCTTCTTCACCCTCGGGAAATATAACATGAAGCTCAACCCGGCTAAATGCTCATTTGGGGTCAGTTCTGGCAAGTTCATAGGGTACATCGTAACCCACCGGGGCATTGAGGCATACCCGGAGAAAATCAGGGCCATTCACTCAATCCCTTCCCCAAAGAACGTCAAGGAGGTTCAAAAGCTAACGGGAAGGATGGCAGCCTTGAGCAGGTTCATCTCCAGACTCTCCGACAAATCTCACGCCTTTTTCGGAACTCTCAAGAATCCGAAGGATTTCCAGTGGACGGGAGAACGCGAATCCGCTCTCCAAGAGCTAAAATCGTATCTCACCACTCCTCCTCTCCTGTCCAAACCACTATTCGGTGAAATCCTGCTGCAATATCTAGCGGTTTCTGAACATGCCGTGAGCACCGTCTTAGTTCGCGAGGAGGAAAACCAGTAGCTACCAATCTATTACGTAAGCAAGGCTTTTCTAGACGCGGAGACCCGCTATAGCCATCTAGAAAAGCTGGCCCTAGCCCTGATAGTCACCGCTCGCAAGCTCTGACCCTACTTCTAGGCTCATCCAATCGTGGTTGTCACATCCTTCCCTGTATAGTTGGTCCTCCATAAACCAGAAGTCTCCAGACGCCTGGCCAAATGGGCCATGGAACTAGGGGTGTACGAGGTAATATTCCAACCCGCCACGGCTATAAAGTAGCAGACTTCGTGGCTGAATTCTCCCCTGCCTTGCCTCCGCTCTGGAGCAGGAGGTACGCCTCCGAGGGGAAAGTAAGGAAGAGGGAGAATGGGGATCCAACACGTTGACGGATCCGGCAACGTCAGAGGAGCTGGATTTGGGATAGTGCTTACCTCGCCAATAGGGAACACATCCTCAAGGGCAGTGAGATGAAACTTCAAAGAAACCAACAACGAAAGCGAGTATGAGGCCCTAATCGCAGGCTTAACCGTCGGCCATCAAATGGGGGCTGAGAACATCCAGGTCTTCGGCGACTCCCAGCAGATAATCAATCAGGTACAAGGGGAGTACCAAGCAAAAGACGACATCATGATCCAGTATTTGGCGATCGCCCAGCGACTAATCAAGAAGTTCAAGAGCTGCAAGCTCACTCAAATCCCCCGGGAACAGTATTCACAAGCGGACGCCCTGGCTAACCTGGGGTCCGCCCTTGAACGAATTGCCAGATGAGTATCCCCTTGCTCGTGCTTCAATGGCCAGCTACCATGGAGGAACCCCCGTCAGAGGAGGTCTTCGCTGTCGAGGAAGGTGAAACCTGGATGACCCCCCTAATCCGGTACCTGGAGGCCGATATCCTCCCGAAAAACCTTAGCTGATGTGCCCCAGTCCATGGACCAGACCGATCAGAATGTTCCAGACGTTCCAGTTGAGGTTCATCCTTCCGATCAGATCAGACAGACCAATCGGGCCGTGTACCGGCTCGACCCGCGAATGTCCGGATTGGAGCTTCGTACAAATCCCCGACCAGATGATCGAACTGACCGAACTGAAGCTCGTCTTTCCCGGCCAACTCGACAAGCCAGGACTGATGGTCAACCCAGAATCAACTTAGCTCGAGCCAACTCCGATTCAAACCATGGCTTCTCTCTTTTGGCTCATTTGGCTCGTACCGCATGTACCGACGACCGTGCTGATGATCTCTCTACCTTGTTCGATCCGATCATGGACTTTTCCTTTGGATATTTTTCTAAGGCAAGGATCCTTAATCTATCAGAATACTTGGGCTTTATTGGAACGCAACTTGTCCGATCAGAACGTCCCGCGGCCCTTGCTAATCATCCCGCCTATGTGCTGATCCTTACCGCTTTGGACTTAGCCAGTTCTGATGCATCTGGACAGAAGCCGAACGGTCACTTTGACTAGTCTTCTCTCTTTATTTACGTGTCTTGTCTAGATCTAGATCTAGATCTACTTTTCTCTTTAATGCCTAGATCTACAAAACTCTATAAGTATGAAAACTCTTCTATTGGAATAAGATAACCGATTTTGTCTACAGCTTTTGAGTTAAACTCTTTGTTCTTTGTTTAGAACTTGTCTTGTTTCTTGGTGAGTCATATCCAAGGAAACACCTTCTCAAACTCGTTGGTCTTGTGAGTCATATCAAGCAACGATTCTAGATTCTTTCTTTGGTGCACTTGTGAGTCATATCAAGCACCAATTGAAGTCGGGAATATCGAAGGCCATTCTGCAACCTTCATGCGACCCTTCAATCCATCTAGTTCTCCAATCGGAGTTCATATCCAGATATGATCCATTCGAGCGAGCCGATCTTAGGGTCCTTCAAGTGGTATCAGAGCCGCTCGTTTGGTATCTTCTAAATCATTCCATCTTCTCATCTTCCATTTCTTCATAAACACCTCTTTTTTTCTATCTATCTTGAATTTCGGCCCCTCTTTACCATCCACCTATAAAAAAAAGAGAGATCTACGATTTCATAAAAAAAAAAGTAAAGTTTCAAGTTTGATTTGTGGATTGGTGGTGGAAGAGAAAACCTGCTGGCTAAGGAGAAATGCAGCCTTTGAGGTGGTTAAAACGGATTCCCAAAACCAAAATCTCTTATCTTTCTCTCTTAAAAACTTCCCTTGTGTTTGCTTGGATTTTGTCCATTGAGTCTCTTTGATTTGTTCTTCTTAGAACCTTGAGGGAAAACTTGTTGTGTGACCATACAAATACCGAGAGAAACACGTGTGTGGGTGAGGATCAAACACTTGAGAGTGTGAGGATTTTTTATCTAACGTTTTGTGTTTAAGAAATTTCAGGAACCATGGGTAGTGATGATGAACGGAACCATCCCGGAAACTCAGTTGCTGGATTGTCTAACCTTCAAATGTGTGCCTTGAATGATTCTATGTCTAATATGTTGAACGTAGGTTTAGATCAGATCCATCAGAGGCTTGATGAGCTTCAGTCCAGCCAAGCTCATCCTAGATCCGGAGCAAGAAGAGACCGTCCGCGTAGGAACAACCGGTCCGACGATGAGGACTGAGAGGAGGACGACCAAGAGGACGAGGCCAGATCTGCATACCGTCCAAGAAGAGGTCCTAGAACCCGAGATCCAGGTGATGTCAATCCATTTGCTAGAACTGGTCGTACTGATGATAGTTTGAACGGATTGAAACTGAAAATTCCACCTTTTGATGGTAAAAATGATCCTGATGCTTTTCATGAGTGGGAAAGGAAAATTGAGCATGTATTTGATTGTCAAAATTATTCTGAACTTAGGAAAGTAAGGCTTGCTGCCACTGAATTCTCTGGCTATGCTATTAATTTGTATGATCAAGTGTTGACCCACAGGAGGAGAACAGGTGAACGGCAGATTGAGACATGGGATGAGCTTACCGTACTGATGAGGAAATGATTCGTGCCAGCCCACTATCACCGCGACCTCCACCAGAAGTTAAGACGCTTGCTTCAGGGAACCAAGTCTGTGGAAGATTATTACCAAGAAATGGAGGTCTTGATGACCAAAACAGACACGGACGAGCCTTTGGACGCCACCATGGCTCGCTTTCTTTCAGGCCTCAACCGTGACATCCAAGACCGTATGGAGCTTCAAGAGTATGGTAGTGTGGAACAGATGCTACAAAAGGCCGTCTTGATCGAGCAACAACTTAAGAGGAAGAGTTTCTCAAAACCGGCCATTACCTCTAAACCAGCCTACTCTCCTAAACCGGCCTTTGCTCCTAAGCCAAGCTATCAAGACAAAGGTAAGTCTTCTTCCACAACACATAATGCTTTTAAAACTGATGTCCCTGCTCGTGATGACAAAGGAAAGGCAGTGGAGGCTTCTGGCCGAGCAAGAACACAACACAAAATGCTTTTAAAACTGATGTCCCTGTTCGTGATGACAAAGGAAGGCAGTGGAGGCTTCTGGCCGAGGAAGAGACATTCGGTGTTTCAAATGTCAAGGTCTAGGAAATTTTGCCAAAAACTGTCATAACCAACGAGTGATGATTCTCATGGAGAATGGAGAAGTTGAATCTGAGGATGAACAGGAGGACAAAGAAGATCTTGGTCCGATCTTTGATGATGAGGACAAATCCTTTGGATATCCGCATCACGGGCCACTAGTTGTTGCGAGGAAAGGCATGGTCGAGTCTATCTTCGATGAGACGGACGGCCGCTTGGTGGATGTTTCTGATCCAGCCTTTGATGATAATTCCGATCCGATCTATGATGAGGAGGCTTGCTTCGACTATCCAGTTCATGGTCCTCTACTTGTCACAAGAAAATCTTTTAGTGTCCAACCCAAAACCAATGAAAAGGAACAAAGGGAGAATCTCTTTCATTCTCGTTGCTTAGTTTCTGAAAAGGTTTGTTCTTTGATTATTGATGGTGGGAGTTGTACTAATGTTGCTAGTGACACTCTTGTCAGGAAACTAGGACTTGCTACTCGTCCTTTCAGGTTGGAATGGCTAAACGAGGCTGGAGAATAGTATGTGAAAGAGCAAGTTACTTTCCCTATTACCATTGGCCGATATGAGGACGAGGTTGTTTGCAATGTCCTTCTTATGGACGCATGCCACATTCTCTTGGGCCGGCCATTGTAATTTGATAAGAGAGCCGTACATGATGGCTTCACAAAATGACACTCCTTTGATCATAAAGGAAAGAAGATCATGCTTGTTCCTTTGACACCTTTGGAGGTTCATGAAGATCAAATCCAGCTCAAGAGGAGCCGTGACAAAGAACCTAAGCCAGATGAACCTGAATCATCCCAATGGAACTCCAATTTCTATATAAAGCAAAGTCAGGTCAAAAAATCTCTTTACTCTCAAAGGTTATTTCTTTTACTTGTGTACAAAGAATCTCTTATGGCTTCTTCTTCTGACCTTGCACCGGAGATTCCGAGTGAACTTCTAGATGTTTTGCAGGAGTATTTTGATGTCTTTCCAGATGAGAATCCTAAGGGATTGCCACCACTACGAGGCATTGAACATCAGATAGACCTTGTTCCAGGTGCGTCTCAACCAAACCGGCCAGCTTATCGTACCAATCCGGTGGAGACCAAGGAACTTCAGAAACAGATTGGTGACCTTCTAGAGAAAGGCTACATGCGGGAAAGCCTCAGTCCTTGTGCCGTTCCTGTCCTTCTCGTGCCCAAAAAGGATGGTTCTTGGGGCATGTGTATGGACTGCCGTGCCATCAACAACATCACAGTAAAGTATAGGCATCCCATCCCTAGGCTAGATAACATGCTTGATGAGTTGCATGGATCATGTGTCTTTTCAAATTGATTTGAAAAGTGGCTATCACCAGATTAGGATGAAAGAAGGTGATGAGTGGAAAACCAAATTTAAAACCAAGTTAGGATTGTATGAATGGCTTGTCATGCCATTTGGTCTTACTAATGCACCTAGCACTTTCATGCGTTTGATGAATCATGTCTTGAGGGCTTTCATTGGTCATTTTGTTGTTGTCTAGTTTGATGACATTCTTGTCTATAGCAAAAACATTGAAGATCATAAGATGAATCAAAAATCTGTTCTTGAAGTTCTTAGAAAAGAAAAACTCTTTGCCAATCTTGGTAAATGCTCTTTTGGAACAGATCACGTGGTGTTCTTGGGTTTTCTTGTAGGTGCTGAGGGACTTAGAGTGGACGAGGAGAAAATCAAAGCCATCCGAGACTGGCCGAGTCCATCGACTGTGGGCGAGGTAAGAAGCTTTCATGGTCTGGCCGGTTTCTATAGACGGTTTGTTCCAGACTTCAGTTCCATTGCTACTCCGCTGACTGAAGTGATCAAGAAGAACGTCGGTTTCAAATGGGAACAAGCCCAAGAAGAAGCTTTTCAGATGTTAAAAGGGAAGTTAACTCATGCTCCTTTACTTGTACTTCCTGATTTTTCTAAAACTTTTTAGATTGAATGTGATGCTTCCGGAGTTGGAATTGGTGCTGTCTTGATGCAGGATAGGAAACCCATTGCTTACTTCAGTGAGAAGCTTGGAGGTGCCACACTCAACTACCCCACCTACGACCAGGAGCTATATGCTTTGGTGAGAGCTCTGTAAACGTGGCAACACTATCTTTGGCCTAAGGAGTTTGTTATCCACACAGACCACCAGTCCTTGAGACATCTTAAGGGTCAACAGAAGCTGAACAAGAGACATGCACGTTGGGTTGAGTTCATTGAGACATTTCCTTATGTTATCAAGTACAAGCAAGGTAAGAAAAATGTTGTGACTGATGCTTTGTCCCGAAGGTACACTCTTCTTTCAGCCCTTGAAACAAAACTACTTGGTTTTGAATTTAGCAAAGACTTGTATGAGACTGATCCGGATTTCAAAGAAATATTCCAGAAGTGTTCCAAAGTGGCTTACGGAAAGTACTTTCAAAAGTCTAGATTTTTGTTCTTTGATAACCGTTTGTGTGTGCCCCAATGTTCTTTGAGGGAGTTGTTTCTCAGGGAATCTCATGGAGGAGGTCTTATGGGACATTTTGGAGTCAAGAAGACATATAATACGGTTTATGATCACATCTACTGGCCAAGCTTGATGAAGGACGTTGAGAGGATTTGTGGCCGATGTGTGGTATGCAAGAAATCCAAAACCAAAGCGTCCAATCACGGTTTGTATTCGGCTCTACCCATTCCTTCTCATCCTTGGGTAGATATTTCTATGGATTTTGTTCTTGGTTTACCTAGGACTAAAACTGGCCGAGACTCCATCTTTGTGGTTGTGGATAGGTTTTCGAAAATGGCTCACTTCATTCCATGTCATAAAACTGATGATGTTGTGCAAGTTGCTGAATTGTTCTTTAGGGAAACTGTTAGATTGCATGGAATGCCTAAAACCATTGTCTCTGATCATGATGCTAAATTCCTTACCTATTTCTGGAAAACTTTGTGGTCTAAATTAGGAACAAGATTGATGTTCTCTACAACTTGTCACCAACAAATTGATGGTCAAACTGAAGTAGTGAATATTTAGATTATTGGTTAAGAAAAACCTTAATCTTTGGGAAGAATGTTTGCCTCATGTTGAGTTTGCTTATAACCATGCTATGCATTATGCTACTAAGTTCTCACCTTTTGAAGTCGTTTATGGCTTTAATCCTTTATCTCCACTTGATCTTTTGCCGTTGCCTTTAAGTGAAAGAGTTAGCACAGATGGAAAGAGGAAAGCAGACACTATCAAGAAGCTACATGAGCAGGTTCGTGCAAACATTGAAGCCAAAACCGAAGGATACAAAAGATATGCCAACAAGAAGAGAAATGAGGTGATCTTTAAAGAGGGTGATCTTGTTTGGGTTCACTTGAGGAAAGAACGGTTTCCAGAAGAAAGAAAGTCTAAACTTATACCTCGGATCGATGGTCCATTCAAGATTCTTAGGAAGATCAATGACAATGCTTATCAGCTTGACTTACAAGGTAAGTATGATATTTCTTCGAGTTTTAATGGGTCTGATCTTTCCCCTTCTCTTGTAGATGATCCAGATTTGTGGACAAATCCTTTTAAAGAAGGAGGGAATGATGTGCCCCAGTCCATGGACCAGACCGATAAGAACGTTCTAGACGTTCCAGTTGAGGTTCATCCTTCCAATCAGATCAGACTGACCAATCGGGCCGTGTAACGGCTTGACCCGCGAACGTCCAAATCCCCGACCAGATGATCGAACTGACCGAACTGATGCTCGTCTTTCCCGGCCAACTCGACAAGCCAGGACAGATGGTCAAGCCAGAATCAACTTAGCTTGAGCCAACTACGAATCAGACCATGGCTTCTCTCCTTTGGCTCATACCGCATGTACCGACGACCGTGCAGATGATCTCTCTACCTCGTTTGATCCGATCATGGACTTTTCCTTTGGATATTTTTCTAAGGCAAGGATCCTTAAGCTATCAGAAGACTTGCGCTTTGTTGGAATGCAACTTGTCCGATCAGAACATCCCGCGGCCCTTGCTGATCGTCCCGCCTATGTGCTGATCCTTTCCGCTTTGGACTTAGCCGGTTCGGATGCATCTGGACAGAAGCCGAACGGTCACTTTGACTAGTCTTCTCTCTTTATTTCTGTGTCTTATCTAGATCTAGATCTACTTTTCTATTTATTGCCTAGATCTACAAAACTCTATAAGTAAGAAAACTCTTCTATTGGAATAAGATAATCGATTTTGTCTAAACCTTTTGAGTTAAACTCTTTGTTCTTTGTTTAGAACTTGTCTTGTTTCTTGGTGAGTCATATCCAAGCAAACTCCTTCTCAAACTCGTTGGTCTTGTGAGTCATATCAAGCAATGATTCAAGATTCTTCCTTTGGTGGACTTGTGAGTCATATCAAGCACCAATTGAAGTTGGGAATATCGAAGGTCATTCCGCAACCTTCGTGCGACCCTTCAATCCATCTAGTTCTGCAATCGGAGTTCATATCCAGATCTGATCCATTCGAGTGAGTCGATCTTAGGGTCCTTCAGTAGCGTGGCCAGAAAGATCAAGAAGAAAGCCGCGAGGTATTGTATCTCCCAGGAGAAGCTGTACCGGAGATCTTTCTCTGGCCCATACCTGAGGTGTGTCACACCCCGAAAAGCTGCTAGAATCCTTGTACAACTACATGAAGGGGATTGTGGATCCCATTCTAGCGGCAAAAGCTTAATGCTCAGAGCCCGAAGGGCTGGTTACTACTGGCCCACAATGGCCGCGGACGCCGACAGACAAGCCAAGCATTGCGACCAATGCCAAAGGCACGCTCCAGTCTCAAAGCTTCCCTCGGAGAACCTCAAGTCCATAAGCTCACCATGGCCCTTTAAAATGTGGGGCATGGACATAGTAGGGAAATTCCCTATGGTGCCGGGGCAAAAGGTCTTCCTTCTGATAGTCACTGACTACTTCTCCAAGTGGGTCGAAGCAGAAGCGGTCAGCCGCATATCAGATCTCCAGATCCGCAAGTTCATGTGTACCTACGTAATCACTCGCTTCGGGGTCCCCCACGAGATCATCACCGACAATGGACCCCAGTTCATGAGCCACAACTTCAAGGAGTTCTGCAAGGACTGGGGCATAAAACTTACCTACGCCACACCTTGACACCCCCAGTCTAACGGACAAGCCGAATCCACGAACAAAACAGTGGTCAACATGCTTAAAAAGTGACTGGAGGGCTCTCGCGGGAAGTGGGCGGAGGAACTACACGGAGTCCTCTGGGCCTACCGGACCACTCCTAAAACAACAACAAGGGAAACCCCCTACTCGCTAGTCTACGGCTCTGAGGCCATTGTACCTACAGAGATACACGTAAGAACAACGGTCTCTAGATCTACCTCTCTGGAGGAGAATAACGAGTTGATAGCGCTAAGCCTTCACCTGCTCGACGAAAAGAGAGAGGCCGCTCGAATAAGAAACTGGTCCGACCAGCAAAACGTTGCCAGGACGTACAACAAGAAAGTCAGAACCAGAACCTTCCAGCAAGGGGACTGGGTTCTACGACGAGCCGAAAAAACAAGGGGGAAACTCACCCCAGGGTGGGAAGGACCCTATAAGGTCAGGTGCGAAGAGCAGGCGCCTACAGGCTGAAGATAGCAAAGGTAAAATACAACCCAACTGCTGGAACGTCCTGCACCTCAAAGCCTATCATTTTTAATACGGTCTCCGGATCATGATTTCTATACTACTATATACTATTTAAGCATTATGGTTTCTTAATCCTATGTATGGTAAACGTCTCCGGACAAAGCTTATAATAAAATAGTTTCGACTATAAAAGCAGAGGGAAAATCATTATACTTAAAGGGGCATACGAGCTGGATCAGGTCTCCAGAGACCTCTGATCCTGGCCAACCCTTACAAAAGTGGCACGACCACAGTGGCACGCCCACAAAAAAACAAAACGGGTATTGTTGGGCTCAAAAAACGGTTACGACGAAGTTAACGTCCAAACCCCGAAGAAGAAAACGTAAAAACCTTCTTCGACAAATACTTTTTCGAAATAGATTCTTCTTTACGAAAAGCTTTACGGAAGAAACGCGAGTCATCGGACAAGAGCTCAAAAAGTGTCGCTACGCCGCAACCGAGCTCGAGCCAAAGCTCGGTCGCTACGTAGCGCCGAGCTCGAGCCGAAGCTAGGTCGCTACGTAGCGACAGAGCTCTTCCGAAACGTCGATACGACATTAGTCCATGCATTCTCGTCTACCCTTCGATGCTATCTCCCGAAGACCGTAGCGAACCCATTTCTTGTTCCCCGCCATTCTAAGTTATCGATCAAACTTTACCGTAAAAACCGCGGAAAGTTCGTTCTCTATCGAAAGAAACCGTAATAAACGCTTCAAGTCAGAAGACGGCCCAAAGGGACCTAAGACATGACTCGAGGACCAACTTACGATTTCTTAACCAACAGCCCGTAAGCCACATGACGGTTTACGCTTGGTTCGCGAGGAAAGATAAATGTCAAGTTCCGCGGATAAATACGAAATTTTGAAGGTAATTACAAAGATCGGAAAAAATGGAATATCTCCGTTTTTATGCTATGGCGGCTTAAGGGCAGAAGGGGAAAATCGTAAACCGACCTTGGAGCCAGTATGTAAGGAGTCCTAGGTGAGAGGCATGGGGGAGGACTTTTTCACGGCAAAGTTAGCACTTAGAGCGATTTTAGGCAATTTTCTGTTTTTGTTATTCGAGCTGCGACTCAATTAGGTTTAGCCGTCTTAGGGTTGTTAGACCTAGGAATCTCACCGACAGCTCTCAAGCT
>NC_027751.1:17124307-17124768 GCF_000695525.1 Brassica oleracea var. oleracea | reverse complement strand
TGACTGTGCGAATTTATGTTCCCACAGTTTGGCGCTAGAAGGAGGGGGGTACGGATCAATCTAACCTGCAAAAGCCACTCAACGATCAGGAACGATATGCAAGACTCAACGTGCGCGAATGTCATCTCGTTCAAGGGGGGAGCAACGGTCGATCGAGCCACACCTCGGATCTCCTTGTTATCAAACTGACGATCCAAGATATCGATGTCGCTAGGGTGCTAATCGACACCGGAAGTTCGGCCGATATCATCTTTAAAGATACTCTCGAGAAAATGGGGATCGATCAATCCGAAATCGTGAAATACCCTAGCCCACTACTGGGACTTTCGGGAGAAACGACCATGGCCTACGGGTCGATTAATCTCGCAGTCACAGCAAGAACCGTGGCAAGAGTCACATAGTTTCTAGTCGTTGACTGTCCCGCATCTTACAACGTTATCATGGGAACACCATGGTTGAAC
>NC_027751.1:17122620-17124061 GCF_000695525.1 Brassica oleracea var. oleracea | reverse complement strand
GCGAGCCTTTGAGGACAGAGCTCATAACCTGTCTAAAAAAAAACCTCAATACTTTTGCATGGGCCGCGGAAGATATGCCAGGGATTGACATTAACATAACGTGTCACGAATTAAATATCGATCCGACTTTCAAACCCGTCAAACAAAAAAGGCGGAAGCTAGGACCTGAACGGGCTTCCGCGGTCAACGACGAGGACGTAAAATCGCTTAAAGTTGGGTCAATAACGGAAGTGAGGTATCCAGACTGGCTCGCCAACCCTATAGTAGTCAAAAACAAAAACGGAAAATGGCGAGTTTGCGTGGATTTTACCGACCTAAACAAGGCCTGTCCAAAAGATAGTTCCCCCCCTGCCACACATCGATAGATTAGTAGAAGCAACGGCAGGAAACGAACTTCTGTCTTTCATGGACGCCTTCTCAGGTTACAACCAAATTATGATGAACCCTGACGATCGCGAGAAGACTGCGTTCATTACCGATCTTGGAACCTATTGCTACAGGGTAATGCCCTTCGGCCTCAAAAACGCTGGCGCAACTTACCAACGACTCGTGAACCGTATGTTCTCTAAACAACTCGGTAAAACGATGGAGGTTTATATCGACGACATGCTCGTAAAATCCCTCCAAGCAAAGGATCACGTATCACATCTCGAGGAATGTTTCGCGCAGTTAAATTCCCATAACATGAAGCTCAACCCGACAAAATGCAGGTTTGCCGTGGCATCAGGGGAATTCCTCGGCTACCTAGTCACATTCCACGGCATCAAAACTAATCCAAAACAGATCAACGCACTGATCCAGATGGCTTTGCCGAAGAATAAGCGGGAAGTCCAAAGGCTGACCCGTAGAGTCGCGGCACTTAATCGGTTTATTTCACGATCAACAGACAAGTGCCTGCCTTTCTATGATGTCTTACGGGGAAATAAAAAATTCGAATGGTCGGAAGTATGCGAAAACGCTTTCCAACAGCTGAAGCGGTATTTAGCTTCCCCTCCAGTCCTCGCAAAACCCGTGGAGGGGGAACCTTTCTTCTTGTACATCGTTGTATCAGCAACAGCTGTGAGCGGCGTGCTGATCAGGGAAGAACGCGGCGAACAGAAGCCCATATTCTATATCAGCAAAACCTTGCTGGATGCCGAATCTAGATACCCGCTGATGAAAAAATTAGCATGCGCGGTCGTAACATCGGCCCGAAAACTAAGACCTTATTTCCAATCCCACACGATCGTCGTCCTCACGACTTTTCCCCTACGAACGATCCTGCATAGCCCGAGCCAATCGGGCCGATTAGCCAAATGGGCGGTAGAACTTAGCGAATACGATATCGAGTACCGACCAGGAACAAGCGCAAAGTCACAAGTGCTTGCGGACTTCTTGGTCGAATTAGCAACAGAGACCATAACCAACGAGGAACCAAATTCCACTTGGCTCCTTCACGTCG
>NC_027751.1:17120822-17122078 GCF_000695525.1 Brassica oleracea var. oleracea | reverse complement strand
ACGGACACCTTCCCACCGAGAAATGGGCAGCCCGCAAAGTCCGAACACAGGCCGCGCGCTACATAACAGTAGACGGAAAAATTTACAAATGGAGATTCTCCGGACCACTCATGACGTGCCTGGAAGGGGAAGAAGCGAAAAAAGTGATGGAAGAAGTATATTCTGGGTCCTGCAGAAACCATTCCGGCGGAAGATCACTGCAGTGAAAATCAAGCGCCATGGATACTACTGGCCAACGATGATCGGAGATTGCGAGATGTTCGCACGAAAATGCGAAAAATGCCAGAAGCATGCTCCAACCATCCGAAAACCAGCCGAAGTTCTCTCCTCCATCACAGCGCCCTATCCTTTTATGCGCTGAGCCATGGACATCGTCGGTCCCCTTCATAATTCAAAGCAAAAGCGTTTCCTTTTAGTCCTCACCGATTTCTTTTCAAACTGGGTAGAGGCAGATTCGTACGCAAGTATAAAGATGTCCAAGTCGAAAGTTTCGTATGGAGAAACATCATCTGTAGGCATGGAGTTCCTTACGAAATTGTAACCAATAACGGATCTCAGTTTATGTCCACCTGGTTCGACGCGTTCTGCGAAAAATGGAAGATACGACTTAACAAATCAATGCCCAGGTATCCGCAGTGTAACGGACAAGCTGAAACGATTAATAAAACCATTCACGACGGACTGAAGAAACGCTTAGAGGCTAAAAAAGGCAGGTCGGCCGACGAACTCGAGAGAGTCCTCTGGTCCCACCGTACCACCCCGAGGCGAGCAACAGGAGAAACCCCTTTCGCTCTGGTGTACGGAACGGAATGCATGATTCCCGCAGAAGTAGAGTTCCCCGGTGTTCGAAGAAGATTACTTCCCGAACGAGAGGAGCTCAACAACGCAATGCTCCTCGACGATCTCGATCTCATTAACGAGCGCCGAGATCGAGCGCTCATCCGAATCCAAAATTATCAACGCACAGCCGCAAAGTACTACAATTCCAACGTACGGAATCGCAGATTTAATCAGGGAGATCTAGTCTTTCGCAAAGTCTTACAAAACACCGCTGACCGAAACGCGGGAAAACTCGGGGTAAACTGGGAAGGACCCTATAAAATCAAAAAAGTCGTCTGACCGGGCTCCTACGAAATAGCCAACATGCAAGGCATAAAAATTCCAAGGATGAGGAACGCGATGCATCTCAAAAAATACTATCACAAAACAAACCAACTCACAATGACCGAACTACGAGACGGCTTGATCTCCATAAG
>NC_027751.1:17119325-17120557 GCF_000695525.1 Brassica oleracea var. oleracea | reverse complement strand
AAAAACGGACACTCCGTCAAAAAATGATGAACCTTTTAAACACATATCTTGCGCAAAAGCTCTAAACGACGGCATCCGCCGCCAAGTTCGGTGCTGATCACATCGAACTCTTGAACATCCTAAACAGACATAGCCATCTCACGAAGATGACTCTCGTACATCCGACACAAGGATAATAGCGCTATAAAAGAAACCCAAAATTTTGGTCCAGCACTTCCGGTTGGCTTAAAAATTGTCTCCGGAGAGATGCTCGATTCATATCTAACAAGTCATATAAGCCGAGAACCTATCGCGTACTTTAAATCGGTGCGAATCAGGTTAAAATCGCGACAGATAAATCGATAGCTGGCTAGTCCCCGCATAAAATCTTAAAGCCGAAAGTAAACCTAGTTCTTGCCCTAAACCCAGCGCACTGGTCTCTAACATCTCAAGGCATGATATCCAAAAGATACGAGATCCCAAAACCATGCCTCTATGTTTATATTCGACATCTTCAGATATCCCGCAAAGTCAATATCTCGCGGAAAAACTCTCGAAACAGATCTCGAAAAAAACATTTCACATCGAAGAAGAATATAAGACGACAACTCATCACCCTTCTTCCACGCCATACGTAAGCTTATGAAAAATACAACTCGACCATCTTGTCATAAAAAAGCCGCAGAGCGGTAGGGATTCAAAGCCACATACGGCCAGTCCCAAAACACGAAATGAGGCCACTTAAGACCGAGACATCAAACATAAAAAAAAACAAAAAAAAATCTCCCGCAAGAGATCTAACCAAAGTCATCCTCAGAGCTCACACTCCCTCTTCACCCATCGCTTCATACAAGCTTGGAGCCGCATCACCTCCGCTTTCTCCGAGCACCGGATCTTTCCCCTCTGGGCCTTCTGAACACGTCGGAAGAAAGCACGCGGATTTAAGGTCAGCTAGGATGAGATCGAAATCTCCATCCACGACTGCCAAATCTCCCTTGCAGCTGGACAGTCGGGCCTCTTCGGCCTCTAAGGTCGGAGGAGTCTCGCTTTGGAACGACGGAACCACGGCCATCCCGCCCTCAATCGTCGCCAAGGCTAAATCCCTGTTCCGGATGCATTCGAGAGAGCTCAGAAAGGCGGAAATCTTCGACAAGCGAGCTTGAAACTCAGAACGAAGAGCGTCCTTGGCATCTCGAATCCCGCTGTTCGCTAATCCTGCATCGCCCTCGATCTGACGCTGAAGACGACGCACC
>NC_027751.1:17111615-17119172 GCF_000695525.1 Brassica oleracea var. oleracea | reverse complement strand
CCTCGGTTTCAGACCTTCTCCCCTGCAGCTTTAATAACTCCCCGGCAAGACGACTGGTCTCAGAACCGCACTCGCTGATGATCCCGTCGATCAACGACATGAATTGCGAAATGAGAAGAAAGTTAGGGATTCTTTGTCTTTTAGAGAAATATGTAGCAATCAAGAAAGTAAGTGAGCAACAAACCTTTCCGCGAAGCCCCGACGCTATGCTCGAGTCTCCTTTATGCGAAGATTCCCCGTCACCGCCCTTGGTAAACTTCCTCTTCCGGCCCTTAGGCTGAGTAACCGGAACAACACTAGGAGCGTGCAGCGCTAGAACGATCTCCTTCCTGGCCGGAGGAGGAGGCATAGAGTCAGCAGCCCTCTCCTTATCTTCAACGAGAATCGGAGTCGTGGACGATCCAGCAGGTAAAGCCAAAGCATCCAGAATGACCGAGCCTGCGAGAGTTCCCATATCTCGCAGAGTTACTCCCTCGGTCCCATGACCCAGAGCAACGGCCAGTGCAGAAGAGGACGGTAACTCGACGCCGGCTCGAACCTGTTCTTTCTCGGCTTGGCGACAAACTAATTTCTCTCGAAAGGAGAGATGGTCGGCAACACAAGCCGGCGCGTCGACCAGAGAAGTCGGAATCAGCGCCGGAGAGGTGGCCTCGCCCATCTCCACGTCGGAACTTCGCTTGTCACCATGGGAAGAAGATATGTTAAAAACAAGAGTTTTGGAGCTAGAGAGGTTTTGGAGGTTTGAAGAAAGGAAGGTGTGAGCAAATGAATGACAAGAGCTCACTACTTATAGAAGTATTGACTCGGAATTTTATATTTTTTAATAAACACTTTCTCGAGAATTCTCTTCCGCAAAGTTTGAAGTAAACTTCGTTCAATACGCCTAGCTTTGCCAAAATCGTCAAACCGCCCGCTAGAGTCTCGACTCTAACAAGCTGGGGGGCTAATTGTTGGGGTCAAAAATGGTTACGACGAAGTTAACGTCCAAATCCCCGAAGAAGAAAACGTAAAAACCTTCTTCGACAAATACTTTTTCGAAATAGATTCTTCTTTACGAAAAGCTTTGCGGAAGAAACGCGAGTCATCGGACAAGAGCTCGAAAAGGGTCGCTACGCAGCAACCGAACGCGTGTTCTGCTCGGTCGCTGCATAGCAACCGAGCTCGAGCCAAAGCTCGGTCGCTACGTAGCGACCGAGCTCTTCCGAAACGTCGATACGACATTAGTCCATGCATTCTAGTCTACCCTTCGATGCTATCTCCCGAGGACCGTAGCGAACCCATTTCACGTTCCCCGCCATTCTAAGTTATCGATCAAACTTTACCGTAAAAATCGTGGAAAGTTTGTTCTTTATCTAAAGAAACCGTAATAAACGCTTCGAGTCGGAAGACGGCCCACAGGGACCTAAGACATGACTCGAGGCCCAACTTACGATTTCTTAACCAACAGCCCGTAAGCCGCATGACGGTTTACGCTTGGTTCGCGAGGAAAGATGAAAGTCATGTTTCCGCGGATAAATACGAAATTTTGAAGATAATTATAAAGATCGGAAAAAATGGAATATCTCCATTTTTATGCTATGGTGGCTTAAGGGCAGAAGGGGAAAAGCGTAAACCAACCTTGGAGCCAGTATATAAGGAGTCCTAGGCGAGAAGCATGGGGGACGACTTTTTCACAGCAAACTTAGCACTTAGAGCGATTTTAGGCAATTTTTTGTTTTTGTTATTCGAGCTGCGACTCAATTAGGTTTTTGCCGTCTTAGGGTTTTAGAACTAGGAATCTCGCCGGCAGATCTCGTAGCCCAGGCACTTACCTTGTTGTAAACGCTCAAACGCAGATTCAGAATAAGAACTATCTTGCTCTCTTTTTCGATTTCTTATTTTATTACTGTGATCGCTCAAACGCAACCTACGAACACTTACCTTGTTGTAAACGCTCAAACGCAACATACGACCAAACAGGGATCGCAGACTACAAAGTCCCACCTCGATCTAGAAACAGGCGGAAAAAATATATTTTTCGAAAGAAAAAGCATGCAGGAGCGAAGTAACAGCAAGGAGTAAATAAAAGGGTAAAACATGAAGCATCATAATTCATAAAGTCAAGGAGCAGGCTATAAAGAAAGCGACAAAAAACAAAAATCTCAAAAGATAAATCAGAAAGAAGGTCCCTCCGAGAATCGTGACCCTATAACAGATCTCGGGGTCGCAGTCTGGGAGAGATCCTCTGATCGATGGTTAAACCCTCCAGATAAAAACAGGTGACGTCGATATTCTTCTTCCGAATTCTAGTGATCTGTGCGCTTCTCCAGCCATTCCTTCATAAGCTCCCACCTAGCCGAAGCTCTCACTTGTTGAATTAGTAGGTCCCGGCAAGCCATCATTGTCTTGTACCTGGCCACGGAGAAGGAGTACCTCGCTAGTCAATCTCCAATGAGCATCTGCCAGAAGGTCCCGGTTAGGCGTAATATCGGCGCTTGTTGACAAGATAGAAGATACACCCCCAGCCGATAAAGCGGCCCTCGCTAGTCTTGGTGGAGGAGTATAAGAAAGACGCCGCTTCCGCGCTCTAAACTTCTGGTACTCGTCAAAGACAACCGATGCCGGAGACCTTGTCATGTTCCCTAAAACAGAAATATATACCATGAGAAGCAGACAAAGACATGATCTTATCAGATAGAAAGGGAAGGCTTACCCCAAACGCGACTATGACGCAAGGCCTCCCTGCTCACCAGTAAGGTCACCCAGCGGAATCGCCGAGGAATTCCCATTATAAGCTTTGCCACTGCTTCTCCAGCAAAGGAAACCGGGCGAAACACATTTATCAAAGCAAGAGATAAAACGTTAGGATAAAGCTCCCGAAAGGATGGTAAAATTCAAAACTCAGAAGAAGAACCTGCCCATGGTACGCCAAGACGTAGGGTAATCCACTGGCTCCCGAATCATCACGAACACATACCGGCTGTTCCAACCATCCCCGAAGGGATGATTACCTCTGACACCCCTCGAAGGTTCCTCGACCAAAGGAGCGCCGTCACGGGATCGAAGATGGTAGAACCCATCTTTATTCGCCAAAGGAGCAAAGTAGTAAGAGTATAAAATCTCATGCACCCCGATGGAAAATCCATGGAGTTCTCCAAGCACTTGGATAGCCATTAAAGTCCTCCAGGTTAGGGGAGTAAGTTGAGAAGGACAGAAACCGAAGAAAGATGACACTTCGTCTATAAGAGAAGGCATAACACCCCGGAAGCCTGCTTCCAGATACGCTTCATAGATAGTCACCTCACCCGCTCCGCCATCCGGAACGCGTTCGAACTCGGCCGGACTCCTCATCCCCACTGAAGGATGAATCAAGTACTTCCTCCTCATGTTAGCCATGTCCCCCTCTTGGATTTCGGAACGGGGACCGCATCAAAGAAACAAGAACGAATCCTTCTCAGGGGCGCCATTGGAACCGCTTCACTATCAACCTCCGGAACATTCCCCCAAGATGGAACGGGGGACGAGAAAGGATCAGTAAAAGGACGACGCGGCCTTGCATGGCCACCCACGAGCGAGGACAGAAACAAGATCGGCTCGGGATTTATCTTTCTCAGCTAAGAATCAGCACTAGAGTTAGGTTGAGGCCAGCTAGGAACTATCGGGAATCTCTATTTATATCCGGGTCGTTCCATTTTCTGCCGGATCCAAAAAAGGAATAAGGATGTTTCCAAATATTCTGAAGAATCCCTGATTTAAAGAGTGAATGGCGAAAAGGAAACCCGATCTTGATAGACTATGGATTTGACCCATTTTCATCCACAGTTTATAGGTGTTTTTACTAATAATTATTATATTATAGAGTCTATTTATTATATTTATAAGATCAGGAGTGTTTTGGAGATAAGTGATGATTTTGGAGAATTTTGGAGATATTTGGAGCAAGCACCCGAGATGACCATCGAGCTCGACCATCGGTCGATATTGGAGATGAATAATCGATCGATAATCACATCTGTGTATCGATCAACAGCGAAGCGTGCAGAAAGCCCGTTTGGTAACAGCCGACTTGAAGTCCAAGTCTTCACCATTTTACAAGATTACCCCTGACGAGTTTTATCCTAATTATATAAGCTTTGCCGCCATGTTAGAGGTTAGAGGCAAAGTGTGCTTTTCTAGTTTTATTATTTTCACAGCAAGGTTTTTAGGATTTTGATAGATTGGATAGAAGATCCAAAGTTATAATTTGTGATTGGAACTCCATTAATATCTATTTACTATTTTAATGAAGTTTTCATACTTAATTTCAGTTATGAATTGCTTAGCCATGTCTGAGTAGTTCCATTGTTAAATTTTAGGGTTTAAATAGGTTAAGAGGGATTAGCCCCAACTATAGATTGCTGAGTTGTGATAATCATCATTAGAATTGTTCATTAACGCATGTGTCTAGATTAGCTACCTAGAACTTACCCTAGGATTGATTGATAAAAGCGAGAGCTTCATTCTCATCCTGAAAACATTCTAATTGAACTATGTTTCTTGCTATGACCAAGGCGAGAGCTGATCTAGTGAGCTTAGTAAGCTATTATTCAACCAGCACATAAAGCTTGACTAGAGCGCGTCGATCGATATCATACTTCAATAATCGATCGACGGAGCAAAAGGTGTATCGATCGATATCCCTATAGGTTTATCGATCGACACTTTCAATTGATCAAAATAACGAGAGTTGAGATCATTAGATCTAGTTAATAGACAAGTCCAAACATTGCGAACGCTGATGGACTCGTTGACTAAGTAGTTGAGCTTTGTATTATCATCCAACCAACTCATTAGGAATCTGTAGGATTATAATCCCAAGTTTCCTGAATAAAACCCTAAGTCTAACTATTTCCTTTTTAAGCACCAAAACCTCAACCAATCATATTGAACAAACATTTGTTCAATATTAAACTGAAATTTACATTTAAATCTCTAAAGACCATCTTTCTTAACAAATCATATTAGATTTCTTAGGTTCCCTAGCTCCCTGTGAATTCGATCCCTAAGTACTACAACTCGACCTCTTATTTGAGATAGTATAAATCACTCCTTACGGTAATTTGAGTGGTATCAACTTTGGTGCCTTTGCTAGGAGCTTTGATCGCCTATTTATCTAATTTCTGTTAAGTTTTTGACATAAAATTTTTCTTGGATTTTCAGGTACATGCCCAACAGTACCAGAAGCAACAAGGAAACTCAACTGCTATTCTCACCAAGGAAGCGCGCTCCTCACGACCGACAACAACACCGGTGTGTTGCTCGATTCTGCTCAACCACCGTCGACCCAGACACTAGTTCCGTCGACCGATACTCGCTCACCGTTGTCGACCGACAACATTCACCTTCCGTCGACCAAAATCTTTCATCCGACATCGATCGATACTCCATCCCAGACATCGATCGATACTGAGCCGCGAGAGATGGTTGTGCCTTTGATACTTGTACGAGATAACAATAGAGACCTGCATGACCAGGAGGGTCATTTGCGTAATGCAGCAGGTCAGAGGATTGATGCTCAGGGGGCTGCAATCCCTGAGCCTGATGCTAATGCTACAGGTACTACTTTACCTGTGGATGAGGCTGCGCAACCCAAAACATTGGCTGACTACAACCGTCCAGATCGATACTACACCAACAGATTAGCCATTTGTCCTCCCACTATCGAGAGCAAATTTGAGTTGAAAGCGCAGTACTACACGCTTGTGGGACAGCTACCCTACCATGGATTATCCCACAAGCATCCTATGGACCATCTGGAGAGGTTCGAGGATCAGATTTCTGCTATTAGAGTCGAGAGAGTCTCTGAGGACTACCTGTTATGCAAGCTCTTCAGGCACTCACTTGCTGGAGAAGCTCTGCATTGGCGCAAGCTGTTACAACCAGGATCTCTTAAATCCTGAAGCGACATCAAGAATGCATTCTTATGCAATTTCTTTGATGAAGCGCGTGCTGGAGACTTGAGAAGCAAGATTGCTACATTCACTCAGGAGCCTGCAAAATCATTCAGGGGCTCTTGGATCAGATTCAAGTCTTATCAGAGAAACTGTCCACACCATGGATTCAATGAAGTACAACTGCTCAGTACTTTCTACAGAGGCATCGCGCTGCAGTACCAGATGGCTCTTGATGCTTCCAGTAATGGAAACTTCAACACCAGGAATCCAGAGGAGGCAGTCAAGGTTATTGAAAACCTAGCATTCAGCAACAGCGCCAAGAACACTGATTTTGAGAGGAAAAGATCTGCCACCATCCTTGGGAATGATCAGATGGATGAGGTGAAGGCAAAGCTTGATAGTGTTCACAAGTTTCTCAGGAAGCAGGTTAGCTTTGTTGAAGATGCAGAAGTTGTAGAGGGTAGAGTACAGGAAGAATAGGTGAACTACATTGGTGGAACTGGATTCCAAGGTTCTGGAAACCAGGGTGGAAACAGAAACTCCTATGGAAATAAGAGTAATTACAACCAAAATTCACAATACCAGAAACCCTACAACAACAACAAGAATTATGGAAGTTCCTACTACCAGAAGCCACCACCGCCTACTCAAGAGAGAAAAATTGAAGAGATGCTTGATAGAGTACTTGAGGCACAGCAGCGAATGATAGTGGACTTCAATGGGAAGATAGATTATATCTACACCAACCTGAAAATAAAGTTTGAGACTTTGAGCACTCATGTGAAGAAGCTGGAGATGCAAGTTGTGCAGACAGGAGACGCTGTTAAGAGGCAGGAAACCTCGACAAAAGGGGTAGGGGATGATGTGATGAAACACCACGTGAATGCCATCATTGAGGATGATTTTTGGCAAGTGGTGAAGGAGCGAGGTAGAAAGTTTGATGTGTTTCGGCGGATCACACTGGTGTTGATCGATGCCAAACCTCAAACATCGATCGACGTACACCAGTCCAAATCAATCGACAGGAACTCCAGAGCATCGATCGATGATGCCTACGGAGTCAACCGCGTCTTGCAATGCCGTGAAGATTCTAACTCACAAGGAGTTCGCGGCAAAACACCCACATCCGCCCAACCTTGTTAACGCACAAATCGATCGACATCCAACAACAACATCGATCGACACTCAGAGGCCGCCATCAATCGATAACCTCCAGCGCCTATCGATCGACAATCACCTATTACCTACCAAGTGCAGATGCCAAAGATAGATGTTTCATGACTTAATGCACTCAGGCCCAAACCCAAACCTCCAGAATACCCACCAGCGCCCGTTAGGACACCTTCAGATGATGGAGAAGATCCTATGTAAGAGGATAGGGTTCCTACTGGAAGAACCCTAAGGAGAAGAAAGGAAAAAGTGGTGAAACATTTGAAGAGAGGGGCTAATGAAAATGAAAAGGAAAATTTCTGAAAGAGAGTCTTCAGGATTCCTCTAAATAAGCCACTCGAAGAGGCTTATTATACCCACAGATTGTGGATGTTCTTCAGAGAAACTAGAGAGAAAGAAGAAGACATCAGGATTATGTTTTGTGAAGCTAGAGAAAAGATGAGGATGAGGATTACATTGAAGAAGAAGAGTGATC
>NC_027751.1:17059774-17111360 GCF_000695525.1 Brassica oleracea var. oleracea | reverse complement strand
CGAACTCTTCTCTGCTACTTGGGAGAGCTTTCTTGTCAACAGTGGGAGCAGTGTGCAACTTGCAAACCAACCAGTTGTGTCTAACACTCATCGATCCTAATGCCCACTACGACCCTATCCCAGTCAAGACGCCACATATGATCTCCAGAAGAATCAATGATCCAGGAATCATTGCAGCTTGCCACTATGGAACCAAGTATGAAACTGACTACTCAGCATCGATCGAGACTCACACAGCAACATCGATCGACAGTGGCCATCAGAAATTGACCGACATACCACCTAAAGAATCGGTCGATAGCCGTCCAGATGATTGGGAGAACGACTACTACAATCCCACTATTGCCGCATACACTAGACAACAGATGCATACAGAAGTGAATGATGAAGACTATGAGGAGGAACGAGCTACTGAGTACATAGTCATCCTTGATGAGGAAAATAAACGATTACATCATTCCTCCTGGAAAAGGAATGCACCATCTATCGACATGACAAGCTGGCCATCGATCGACACTTAACCTCATCAACGATACCAAAAACGAGCATCGATCGACACTGCCTACTAAAAATCGATCGAAACTGAAGTCAACCGTGCACAAGAAAGAGACTACTCGATTGGCATCTATCTTCCTGAACTTGCTAGCTCATTCACACAGACAAAGTTGGTACCAGAGATCTACACCAAGGATGAGATCAATGAGATGTTCTATGGAGTCTGTGGAAAACACGAGAAGAACAAAGAAGCTTTCCAGATGAAGCTTGATGGTGTCTACTATCCATTGAATGATAGTATCAGTTGGCTAACTACTTGCATGGAGGAGATGAAGCAAAAAATAGCCATAATTCAGCACGCGACCAACGTTGCTCGACCTCCATCGATCGACAGGCATCATCACACATCGATCGACAACCCCATGCCAGCATCGATCGACGACAGTCCACCACGCCCACATACGATGAAGTCTCAAAAAGACTTTCACAACAGAGAAGAGATAGATCAGTTGGTAGAAGGGATCTATAGAGCTCTGGAAACTACAGAAGAGAGTCTTGATGGGAGATGTGATGACATCTATTTCCCAATGGATCTTAGCATTAGTGCTTTGACTTCCAAGATTGAAGCTAAACAAGGGGAATTGGTGGAGATTCAGAGTTACATTGCCCGTCGACAGACGCAACAACATATCGACAGACGCAACAACATATCGACCGAGATTCACCATCGAACATCGGTCGATGACGCTACAAACCGAGGCCGGCTAGTACCAAAGATGACATCAGACATGTCCGACACACATTACCATAAAGAGGAGATCTCAGCTGACAGTTACGCCACACTTAGGAGACATCAGTTCATCCTCGAGAGTCTTGAAGAAAGATTGCAGAGGGTGGAAAACACAACTGCAACAATGAAAGAAAAATGGCGTATAGGGGATGAAGCTATGAGAGACTTCACTGGTACATGGTTCAACAAGCGCAAAGAAGAGATGGATATTTGTTTTCAAACAAGTCCCAGTTCTCAACACTACTAGCCAAATCACCTCCAAAGTCAAGCTAAATGACTATAACAAAGCGCTGAGTGGGAGGCAACCCACTACTAGGTAATATATATTAAGTTTTTATTAATATACTATTTATGTTGGTTTTTAATTATTGCAGGTCATAAAAAAAAAGATCCAAGTAGACGATTGCCATGAGTATCGACCGACGAGAAGCTGTCGACATCGATCGACATTGTCTAACCTGCAACGACCGTTATCAACATCCCTACATCGGTCGACATCCATTCCGGTCTGGTATATCGTTCTTACTTGTTACATTGAGTCCTTATGATTTATTTTTCACCATAACTCCGACTGAGTATACATTTAGTTTAAGTCTGGGGGGAGTTTTACTGATATTTATTTACTTATTAGTCTTATTAAAATGTATTCAAAATTAAGTTATTATTCAGTCAAGAAGGGGATTATGAACTTTTAGATTTTGCTAGATATCTAACCACTCATTAGCACCATTCTAGACTTACTGATTGCAGATAGTACTAAGGATACTAAAGTGGATCAACTTGTCTACTATCCACTCTTGCTGAGATTGTTTTGAAGGAACCAAAGCTAACCTCCAACACTAAACTTGACACAACTGCTTGTCTTGGGGCTTAGTATGCATGGGATCAGATTCTTCAAATAAGTCTAGAAGGTAAAGCCTTGTGTATTTAGATTTATCACCCTTTCTCTCCCTATTTTCGAAATTATAGATAGATATTATAGATTTATTAGGAAGGAATTCGAACAGGAGTTGGTGGCTTGCTTCATAAGAATTATATAGGTAAAGGATTAGAACAGGACTTGGTGGCTACAACCATTAAGGCTTGCTTCACAAATAATCATAGGATATAGGTCAAAAAGAAGTGAACAGGACCCAGTGGCAACCACCATTAAGGCTTGATTCATGGAAGCCTATCCAATCTTGGTCAATGATCAAGCTAATATAAGCAGACTTTGGCTAGGAGAGAAAATTAGTAGAGAGAGAGGATAGGAACAAATGTGTACCTGCAGGTCCAGATACTTGTTTGAAAGTCCTTGCATCCTGTGATCGATACCCCCAAGGTAAAGCCTGCACTTTTATTTATGCTAAGAAATGAGGTTGGTAGAGGGGAATGACAGACAAGATTTGCTAAGTTGTTGGCTAGATGAATTTGGTTGCTAAGTTAGGATATGGTATAATGTGCTTTTGTGATTAGGACTTTTTAGATGTAGATTGCAATATAGTAGAGGTGATGATTCTAAGTTTTAAATCATGTGAGTATCTGATGTTTTAAACATCTTTCAGAGAGACTGCATGTTTGTTTTGCTTGAGGACCAACAAAAGGGTAAGTCTAGGAAAGTTGATAGACTATGTATTTGACCCATTTTCATACATAGTTTATAGGTGCTTTTACTAATAATTATTATATGATAGAGTCTATTTATTATATTTATAAGATCAGGAGTGTTTGGAGATAAGGGATGATTTTGAAGCATTTTGGAGATATTTGGAACAAGCACCCGAGATGACCATCGAGCTCGACCATCGGTCGATATTGGAGATGAATAATCGATCGATATTCACATCTGTGTATTGATCGACAGCGAAGCGCGCTGAAAGCCCGTTTGGTCACAGCCGACTTGAAGCCCAAGTCTTCACCATTTTACAAGATTACCCCTGACAAATTTTACACTAATTATATAAGCTTTGCCGCCATGTTAGAGGCAAAGTGTGCTTTTTTAGTTTTATTATTTTCACAGCAAGGTATTTAGGATTTTGATAGATTGGAGAGAAGATCTTAAGTTATAATTTGTGGTTGGAACTCCATTAATATATATTTACTAGGTTAGGAGGGATTAGCCCCAACTATAGATTGCTGAGTTGTGATAATCATCATTAGGATTGTTCATTAACGCATGTGTCTAGATTAGCTACCTAGAACTTGCCCTAGGATTGATTGATAAAAGCGAGAGCTTCATTCTCATCCTCAAAACATTCTAATTGAACTATGTTTCTTGCTATGAGAAAGGCGAGAGCTGATCTAGTGAGCTTAGTAAGCTATTATTCAACCCGCACATAAAGCTTGACTAGAGCGCGTCGATCAATATTATACTTGAATAATCGATCGACGGAGCAAAAGGTGTATCGATCAATATCCCTATAGGATTATCGATCGATACTTTCTATTGATCGAAATAACGAGAGTTGGGATCATTAGTCTAGTTAATAGACAAGTCCAAACATTGAGAACGCTGTTGGACTCGTTGACTAAGTAGTTGAGTTTTGCATTATCATGCATGCAACTCATTAGGCATCTATAGGATTATAATCCCAAGTTTCCTGAATAAAAACCCTAAGTCTAACTATTTCCTTTTTAAGCACCAAAACCTCAGCCAATCATATTGAACAAACACTCGTTCTATATTAAACTGCAATTTACATTTAAATCTCTAAAACCATCTTGCTTAACAAATCATATTAGATTTCTTAGGTTCCCTAGCTCCCTGTGAATTTGATCCCTAAGTACTACAACTCGACCTCTTATTTGAGAGAGTATAAATCACTCCTTAGGGTAATTTGAGTGGTATCAGATCTCTGTAGATAAAGGGAAAATACTTCGTATAAAAAGGAAAGTGCACGCTTTTGGAAGAATAAAAAAAGAGCGTCTAGTAACATCAACCGTACGGGCACCAGTCCCCGGTCTATCCTCTGCACATCAATGCATGCAGCTCCTCCTCAGGGAACACCAGAGCTCCAGGCTCCACCCTCTCCAAGACATCATCAGAAGCCCAGAGCTTCCCATCCTCGACATGAATCAGCGGTCCAAATATCACCAGACCCCGGTCTGACGTAAGGAAAACTGATCATCCTCCGGGTTCAGAATACGGTTCCGACCTGTGTGGAACTCGGGATCGCGGGATTACTGGAGCGATGTCCTGCCTAATGGAAGCCTGCTGAGAATGAGCAACTCCGGTTGACTTGAGTGCACAGGTTATTCCCCGAGTTCGATGACGAAATCGAGAAATAAGGGGCAAACTGTTGGGGAAAAATACTAAGGTATTTAATTCCTCCAGACCCCAAGCTGGACACCAGCCTTTGGATCCCCGATGGAAGGAACCCCGGTTCCCAGGATCCCCGCTAGAAGGAACCCCGGATCCCCGCTATGGAGTTTTCCGGGTCTGGTCCCAGGATCGCCCCCTTTCCTCCGGGAAATGGAAAACCTCCGGGAAATGGAAAACTTCCGATAAGGAGAACCTTCCATATTTCCGAATATGAAAGAGTTTAACCTACTCCAACCGACTAAGGCCAGCCTTAGGAAAACTATATAAGGGGAACCCAAATCTTAAAGCAAGGGATCGACACTTGGAGACTGAGAGATTAGAGCTAGGCGGCTAGAACTAGGGTTTCATACTGAATACTGTTGTAATTCCAATTCTTTGATCTAATAAAATGCCTCTTTCTACCTTCTTACTTATAAACACTCACGAAATCTATACGAAGACCAGCCTTGTCCATCGTTTCGTAGTACTCACAAAGATCCTACACAAAAATCCCCTAACACCAGGCACTAGTCCCGTCGACCGACACTCGCTCAACACCGTCAACCGAAGACATTCACCTTCCGTCGCCCGATATCTTACACCCGACATCGATCGATTCTTCAGTTTAACATCGATCAATACTGAGCCGCGAGACATGTTTGCGACATTGAGTCTTGTACATGATGAGAGAGGAGACCTGCATGACCAGGAAGGTCATCTGCGCAATACAACAGGTTAGAGGATAGATGCTCAGGGGGCTGCAATCCCTGAGTCTGATACTGATGCTAAAGGCACTACTCTACCTGTAGATGAGGCTGCTCGACCCAGAACATTGGCTGACTACAACCGTCCGGATCAGTTCTACACCAACATATCAGCCATTCGTCCTCCAACTATTCAGAGGAATTTCGAGTTGAAGCCTCAGTATTACACACTCTTGGGACAGACACCCTACTATGGGTTATCTCTCGAGCATCCTATGGACTATCTAGAGAGGTTCGAGGTCCTTATATCTGCCATTAAAGTCGAGGGAGCTTAAGCAATTACCACCAGGATCTCTCACATCCTGGAGCGACATCAAAAATGCATTCTCATGCAACTTCTTTGATGAAACGTGTGATGAATACTTGAGGAGAAAGATTGCTACTTTCAATCAGGAGCCTGCAGAATTGTTCAGAAGCTCCTGGATCAGATTTAAGTCTTATTAGAGAGATTGCCCATACCATGGATTCAATGAAGTACAACTTCTCAGTACTTTCTATAGAGGCATCGCGGTGCAGTACCAGATTGCTCTTGATGCTTCCAGCAATGGGAACTTCAACACCAGGAACCCAAAGGAAGCTGTGAAATTTATTGAGAACTTAGCAACTAGCAGCAGCACCAAGAACACTGATTTTGAAAGGAAGAGGTCTTCCACCATCCATGGGAATGATCAGATGGATGAAGTGAAGGCAAAGCTGGACAATGATCACAAGCTTCTCAGGAAGCAAGTCTGCTTGGTTGAAGATGCAGAGGCTGTAGACACAGAGGGTAGAGGAGAGGAAGAAGTAAAGGTGTACTTCATAGGTGGAACTGGATTCCAAGGATCTGGAAACCAGGGTGGAAACAGAAACTCCTATGGGAATAAGGGTAATTTCAATCAGAGTTCGCAGCACCAGAAACCCTACGGCAACAACATAGGTTATGGAAATTCCTACTACCAGAAGCCACCATCAACTACTCAAGAAAGCAAGATTGAAGAGATGCTTGATAGGGTTGTTGACGGACAGCAGCGCATGACAGTGGACTTCAATGGGAAGATTGATTCTGTCTACACCAACCTGAACACAAAGTTTGAGACTTTAAGCACTCATGTGAAGAAGTTGGAGATGCAGGTTGTTCAGACAGAGAAGCTGTTAAGATGCAGAAAGCCTTAACAAGAGGGGTAGGAGATGATGTGATGAAGCACCACGTGAATGCCATCATTGGGGATGATTTCTGGACGAGCTGGACCACACACGCGACCAGCTCGACCATACGCCGAGCTGGACGCACCACGTTAATGCCATCCTTGGGGATGATTTCTGGCCGAGCTAGACCAAACACGCGACCAGCTCGGCCATCCGCCGAGCAGGACCAGTCCTGTTTGGCGGATGGCCGAGCTGGAACGATCGTGCTGTTTTTGTCCCGTCCTCTCAGCTCCCCCCCCTTCGGGATTAGAACAAACTTGCTCTTGTTTCATCTTGATCGGAGTCACCGTTTGAACTTTACGATTTAAAAACCGCAAGAACTTGTTCTCTCTACTAACATTCGGATTGATTGTATAAAACGGCAACGGTTAGCTGAACACCTCGAATTGCCTACGCTATACGAGGAATTTGAAAGTTATTCGAAATCGACGTCGTTTCAAAAGCGCTCTTTTTATAAAATCGTAAAAACACCTAAGACGGAAAACGGCCCGAAAGGGCCCAGAAGGCGGCTAAAAGCCCACTTACGATTTTATACCAAATCAAGCCTAGTCGTTATGACGGTTTATCTTTTGTTATGCATGAGAAGATAAATGTCAAGTTCGGAGGATAAATGTGAAGTTTCCAAAGATAAACACGAAGATCGAATGAAAATGGAATATTTCCGCGAAGCGATAAACGACCAAAGGCAGAAAGGGAAAAAGCAAACCGCCCCTAGGACGAGTATATAAGGACGTTGATGTTGAAGAGGCAAGGGGACAATTCGTTTTACTCTGAGAATTCTCTGCACTTAGAAACTTTTAGGCATTTTTCTCGACATGTTCTGTTTCTATGACTGGCACTCAATTACTAGACGAACTCGCCCAGGCAGTTCGATCTCTTGTTCTACTCTTTCAATCGAACTACGTTCGGCTTGATCCTCGAAAGGGATACGTAGGCAGCCGTTGATAAGGTTCAGTCCGAAATCAATCAAAACCTTTTTCTTACCTTTTTCGTCTTCTGTCATCTAGCTGCGACTCAACTCGGTTTAAGGTTTTAGGTTGCTAGAACTAAGAAATTCGCGACAGCTCTTGCGGCCGAAGGTTTTATAATCTCTCGTAATAATCGCAACACTCTTACGCAAATTCAAAATAAGATCTACCTTTTTCTATGAGTTCGTTTTGTTATCTTTTCGTATTTTCCGCATTTGTTTAATTACTTGTTGTTGGCTCTCACAGAGAATCCGAGACCTCAGGGAAAGATAGGGTTTCTTGAATTTCCTCTGATTACAGAAATCGACAGTGTGAATTTTGGTTCCCACAGTTTGGCGCTAGAAGGAGGGGGGGGGGGTACGAATTATTCTAACTCATAGCCACAAAACGCTTGATCAAAACAATGTCTGGAAATACGAGGGACAAAATCGCAGTTCACAACAACGCTGGTAAGACAACTCCAGCCGCTACTGCGCATATGGCCAACACTTACGCAAACGCCACAGTTCTTGAGAAAATCGAAAACCTAGCCGCGACTTTTCGCGATTTCTCTCTCTAAACATAAAGGGAAACGATAAATTTTATCAAACCCCGTAAGTTTGGCTCATTACCGAACTAAAGAAGTCTCAACGTGTAAGGGTTTTACCAAAACACGTTTTCCGACAACTTTTCATAATAGTAAAACTTGCTCTCCCCAAAACTGTAGAAAACCCCTAGGTTAATCGCGGAAAAAGGAAGCACAACAAATGGGGTACATAACTCACCGCTGTATTTCTTCCGAATATCTTGCGGAAACCCCTAGGTTAGTCGCGGAAAAAAGGAAGCACAGCAAATCGGGTATATAACTCGCCGCTGTACTTCTTCCGAATATCTTTCGGAGAACCCTAGATTAATCGTAGAAAAAGGAAGTGCAGAAAATCGGTTACGAAACGCCCCCGGCTGTACTTCTTCCAAATAACTTTCAGAGAAAAGAAGTTAATTTCTATAGAATCACTGAAACCTAAAACGGCTGACGAAGACTAAATAAAGCAAAATGGGAGATCGTATCCCCACTGCTAAAACGTTTTCTGAAGCCTAAGATTTTGTAAGAATTCAACTATCACTTCCATAGTAACAAATTTCCCGAGTTGTCGATGTAAGTCACCTAAATCTTACTTTAGAAAAAACTACTCGAAACTTCCATGGATCAATCCCACGGATATGAGAAAAACTTCTGATTAAGCTTGGTTGCAATAATTAACCTCGTCACGGCTGAAGCAACTCGAGCAAAGGAGAAGAGTGATAAGTGGGACAGAGTTGTTGAAAGTTTGCAGATAAAGTGGGAAGATCAGATTCTGAGACAGGTGGTCGACTAAATTATGGTAGAGGATGATAAACAACATGGATCGAGAGAGCTGAACAGAGTAGAAGAAGCTGATATTAGTGACATGGCCCCTGCATCGATCATCATCACCACTTCATCCTCAATCAACAGGACCTCAACATCGACAACAACACAACCTCAACTTCAATCGACGGTAAGACCTCAACATCGATCAACGGCACGGCGTTAACGTCGATCGACGGTACGACCTCAACGTCGATCGACGACACGACCTCAACGTCGATCAACGGTACAACCTCAACGTCGACCAACGACACGACCTCAACGTCGATCGAGGGTACGACCTCAGAAACGATCGACAACACCATCTCAGCGTTGATCGACAGAAACTCTTGTTCCCACATGATAGTTGCAGACTGGACATTGCAGAGCACATATGAATCAAGCAGTTATCTTACCTCAAATATAGACAGAAAAATCACCATGGAAGATTTCTTGGAGCTAGAAGAATTCTTGGAACTAGAGGATGGGAAAACGCTTGAATATTTGGATTCTGATAGGGAAGTCACTATGGAAGACTTTTAGAGCTGGAGGAATGGCTTGATTCGGAGCAGAAGCTTGATGATGACGAACAGAACACTACGAGAAAAGATCTGGTTACTTTGTCAGAAGCTAGCATCGATCGACACCAATTGTTTGGGTCAAAATCGTTCATGACGGAATCAATGTCTGAAAGTCCCCGGAAAATATTTCTCGCAATAAAAATTTTGTATAATTTTTATTGAAAAGGATATACGACGAGTTCTTGATATATTTTATCGACAACAAGAAGCAAACATTGTTGGGGTCAAAAATGGTTATCTCGAAATAAACGTCCAAAATTGTGTTTCTGTACGAAAGCTTTCTTGACACACTCTCGACACAAGTTCCTGAGGAAAAGACTCGAGAGAAATGGATCACCAAGCCAAACACACAGACGCGTCAGATGTTTATCGATGTATGAAGACCTTCCCATGTTTTGATTTAGCCCATCTTTTGACACAAGATAGAGCTTTGAGTTAGCTTTCAAATGCCACCGGTCTGAGGTCAATCATCATTCTGTAGCATAAGTGAAAGGTGGACAGAGCACACCGCCCAGCTCGGCCATCCGCAGAGCTGAACCAGTCCAGCTCGGCGGATGGCCGAGCTGGATCGACAACACAACCAGCTCGGCCATCCGCCGAGCTGAACCAATCCAGCTCGGCGGATGGCCGACCTGGATCTAACACACTACCAGCTTTGCCATCCGCCGAGCTGGACCAGTCCAGTTAGGCGGATGGTCGAGCTGGATTGACAACATGACCAGCTCGGCGGATGGCCGAGCTGGATCGAACACGCGACCAGCTCGGCCATCCGCCAATCTGGACAAGTCAAGTTCGGCGGATGGCTGAGCTGGACCGAACACGCGACCAGCTCGGCCATCCGCCAAGCTGGACCAGTCAAGTTCGGCGGATGGCCGAGCTGGAAAGATCGTGCTGTCTTCGTTCTGTCCTCACAGCTCTCCCCTTTGGGATTAGAACGAACCTGCTCTTGTTTCATCTCGATCGGAGTCACCATTGGAACTTTACGATTCAAAAACCGCAAGAACTTGTTCTCTCTACTAACATTCGGATTGATCGTATTAAACGGCAACGGTTAGCTGAACACCTTGAATTGCCTAAGCTATACGAGGAATTTGAATGTTCTTCGGAATCGACGTCGTTTCGAAAGCGCTCTTTTCATAGAATCGTAAAAACGCCTAAGATAGAAAATGGCCCGAAATGGCCTAGAACGCGGCTAAGAGCCCACTTACGATTTTATACCAAATCAAGCCCAATCGTTATGACGGCTTATCTTTTGTTATGCAGGAGAAGATAAATGTCATGTTCGCAGGATAAATGTGAAGTTTCTAAAGATAAACACGAAGATCGAAGGAAAATGGAATATTTCCGCGAATTGATAAACTCAACCAAAGGCAGAAAGGGAAAGAGCAAACCGCCACTAGGAGGAGTATATTAGGACGTCGAGGTTGAAGAGGCAAGGGGACAATTTTTTTTACTCTGAGAACTCTCTCGACATGTTCTGTTTCTATGACTGGCACACTATTACTAGACGAACTCGCCCATGCAGTTCGATTTCTTGTTCTACTCTTTCAATCGAACTGCGTTCGGATTGATCCTCGATAGGGGTACGTAGGCAGCCGTTGATAAGGTTCAGTCCAAAATCAATCAAAACCTTTTTCGAATCTTTTTCGTCTTTTGTTATCGAGCTGCGACTCAACTAGGTTTAAGGTTTTAGGTTGCTAGAACTAAGAAATTCGCTTACAGCTCTTGTGGCCGAAGCTTTTATAATTCTTGTAATGATCGCAACGTTCTTACGCAGATTCGAAATAAGATCTACCTTTTTCTATGAGTTCGTTTTGTTATCTTTTGTATTTTCCGCATTTGTTTGGTTACTTGTCGTTGGCTCTCATAGAGAATCCGAGACCTCAGGGAAAGTTAAGCTATCTTGACTTTCCTCCGATTACGGAAATCGACGGTGTGAATTTTGGTTCCCACACCAACATGATGAGATCGGTCGACACCCACCCTACGTCATCGACCAATACCCTACCTATATTATCGATCGCCACCCACGAGATAGCATCGATCAATACTCTCCCGACTGCATCGATCAATACTCTCCCGACTGCATCGATCGACACCCATTGTTGGAAGAACCGCGAGGTTGCATAGTTGAGTTGGAACCGATTGAGCAAAGGATGCACAATCGCTTCCCACGAGATAGAAGTGTGTATTTGGGTTCTTACATTAGGGTAATTGATGATCCTCTACATGCAGAAGCTTCTCAGAGAGGGTTGAGATATTGAGGCGACATCGACCACTGCCCATCAGTAGCAGTGTTGAAACACACTAACCAGATACCATCGATCGACACTACCACTTCTTTGTCGATCGATACTGGATGCGTTTCAGAGCATAAATAATTCGATGTGTGTAGTAATCATTTTGAAGGAGACAACACCACGAAATCAGACAAGTCTAGGGGAAAGAAGATGATGAATTGGCAGAAGAGAAAAAGGACCAAGGGTTATCCTCAGTTATCACTGACTCCTCACTTCTCAGATGGTGTCATGAAATCCAGAGTCCGCAGCAGATGTTTCTCACAGCCATTCGCAAAGCTTCGTGGACTCCTTATTGCTGAGATGATAGACAAAGGAGAAGAGTCTTTGGAGGCTTTCACAAAAAGTATGATGAAGCTTCAGAAAGAAAGCATTGAGACTTGGTTTGGAGCAAGTTCTCATTCTCATCCGGACTGATTCAGATCTCCAGAAGTCAGGATAATGACTGAAAATAAGCGATGAGTGGGAGGCAACCCGCTATTTGGTAATTTCTTTTAAGCTTAGTTTAAAAAGTTTACTGATTTTCGTTTTCAAATTTTATGCAGGTTAAAAAAGAAAGATGAACAGTAACGACGACACTGTAGCAAAAGTACAGTAGCTTCGATCGACAATGTAGCAGAAACGTCGATCGACATTGTAGCAAAAAGATTCAAGGTTGTTGAGTTCTGCACCAGCATCGACCGACAACTGATCAATATCGATCGACGGAGCATCACAAGTATCGATCACCACATAATTGTGTTGATACTCACATCAATGGTATGTATACTCGCGAAACCTTGTTAAATTTAGTACTTATGGTTTATTGTCCCACCAAGCTTAGATTGTATAACATTGACAGTGTTGTTTAAGCCTGAGGGAGATTCTACTAATATAATTTTTTACTTTGAGTTTAAAAAAAAAAGGAAAAAAAAGAAAGATCCGAGGAGACGATTGCTACGCCCATCAACAGGTGAGACCAGGTCGTCATCGTTCGACAGTACCGGACTTGTACCGATCGATAGACACTTCACTGTGTTGATCGACATTGACATCTGCGAGCAGGTTATCGTTTATCCTTGTTACATTATGTACTTATGATTTATGTTCTCACCAAACTTTGACTAGATATACACTGGGGACTGGGTAATTTTAAGTCTGGGGGAAGGTTTACTGATATTTTGTTTATCTATGAGTTTTATAAAATGTTTTCAAAAAGTTGTTATTGAGTCAAGAAGTTGATAATGAACTTTACAATTTCAGTTATTATCTCACCACTCTCTAGCACCACTCTTAGATTTATTGACTACATAGTGTATTAGAGATACCAAAGTGGATCACCTGCCTATTATCTACACTTTCTGAGAATGTTTGAAGAAACCAAAGCTGATCTCCTACTTAATTGAGGAAGGTACCCTTCTCTCTCTCTCTCTCATCGGCATCTATATAAATACAAGATTGAAATTATTTCCTGCGGATTAGAGGGGTAGGAGTGTCTCTTGCAGCCCCATTATTCTACTTTAATGGAATGATCACACATCGTTGGAAGCGAGGGTAGAAGTGTCTCCTATGAGAAAAATAAAAGAGAAAATCAAAAAGAAGATGAAAAAAGATGGACTGTATCAGCATCATTGTTCATTGGAATTAAGATTCAGGGAAGAGAGAAAGAGGGAAGAAATGGATCAGATAAGACTACATGTGTGTTCATAAACTTGTTTGAGGAAGAGTCCATGTGCCTTTTGATCAATACTCCCAAGGTAAAGCCAACACCTTTTTATATATGTAGTAAATGAGATCAGTAGAGGGGCGAGTCAGATACTATTAGCTAAGTTCCTGGTTAGATGGATTTGGTTGCTAAGCAAGGATATGGTATATAGGATACCTCTGAAGCAAGAATTGATTTGATGTGTCTTGGAACATTGTAGAGGTGATGATAGTGAGCCGCTTCCAGAGAGACTGCTCGTTGTTTTGCTTGAGGCCAAGCAAAAGAGTAAGTTTGGGGTTGTTGATATACCATGGATTTTACCCACTTTTAGCCATGGTATATAGGTGTTTTTAAATATTTTATAGTTGTTTTGGAGTCTTTTTAGTATGTTTTCAGGTTTAGATACGTTTTGGAGGATAGTGGTGATTTCGGGTCTTTTGGAGCCTTTAGAGTGCAGAACTGCACAAATGTGTCAGATGTTTAGATATGGATGGAGACCTTCCCATGGCGACACAAGGTACAGCTTTGAGTTAGCTTTTCAATGCCACCGGTTTGAGGTCAATCCAACGGTTAGATCAGAAGTTATGCATGTTTTACTGAAGAGTGGTCAGTCTATCTCGCGAGAGAGAGCTGTCGAGGAGATGAAGGAACGTCGATCGACGGTGCACCCTTGGTGTCGATAAACGGTGATTACAGAAAACGGGCCCAGTATATTTCAAGACCGACTTAAGCCCAAAAGCAACCACTCATATTACACAAATTACCCTATAAGTGATTTGTACTCTCTCAAATAAGAGGTTCAATTGCAGTACTTAGGGATCGACTTCAGAAGGAGCTAAGGCACACAATAGATCTAATCTAGTATGCAGTTAAGCTAGGTCGTAGTTTTAAAACAGTAAATAAGCAGTGGTGAACAAGTAATTGCTCAGTTGATTGATTGGGTTTTAAGATTAAGGAGGGAGACATTAGACTTAGAGTTTCTATTCAGTCAATTAGGATTATAGATATATAGACTAAGTATATATGGATATTATAGAGCTATAACAATTAGAATAGCCGATCAACTTCCGTATAATTAGGTTATCTATCGCCGGATCTAAGACCTCAGCTGTCGCTTGTTGGTCCTGAGAAACTATCGATCGATTCCAACAACAGGGTGTCGATCGATACACCATTCAGCCGGTTGATCAATACAACTAGAGAGTGGTCGATCGACGTTCCTTCCAGGGAGCGTTACGGACGGTTTTGAACGCGTTCACTAGGTTAATTAAATCAGCTTCCGCTTGTTTCTAGCAATCCTAGCACAACCTAAACTATTTCAGACAAAGAATTAATCTTTCGAGTGCGCCCTAATATCTATAGGAAAGGTTCTAGTTAGCTATTCCAGAACACAGGCATTAAGAACAGTCTAGTTGATTAATATCCTGACACTTAGTAAATTCTATATTTTGGGCTAATCCCTCATGATTATCTGAACCCTAAATCTAACAAGATGAACTACTCAGACATGGCTAACAATTCATGACAATAAAATAAATAGATTGCATAAATAGGATAGAGTAAAAAAACTAGAGTTCCAATCACAAAGCTCTTGTTGGGGTCTAAAACGGATACGACGAAGTTAACATCCAAATATCCCTAAAAATTAGCATGAACATTTTTACGAGGATTACGAGAAGTGATCCTCGTAAAGATTACATTTATGAAAAATTTTGCGGAAAAAACACGTTCATGAAACAACGGACACGTATCCAAATCAGCCACGCCAAGCCAAAGCTCGGTCGCTACGTAACAACCAAGCACGCACACGGCTCGGTCGCTACGTAGTGACCAATCTCTGGCCAAGCTCGGTTGCTACGTAGCGACCAAGCACACACACGGCTCGGTCGCTACGTAGCGACCGAGCTCTCGCCAAGCTCGGTCGCTACGTAGCGACCAGATCTCGCCAAGCTCGGTCGTTACGTAGCGATCGGGCACATACACAGCTCGGTCGCTACGTAGCGACCGAACTCTCCCAAAACGTCGATACGACAAGAATCCATGCATTCTCGTAAACTCTTTAATGCTCCCTCCCGTAGGCCATGGCTAAACAATTCTTTGTTTCTCATCACTCGAAGTCATCAGTCAAACTTTACCGTAATAAACGTTTCGAGTCAAAGACGGCCCAAAGAGACCTAAAATGCAGCTCGAAGCCCACTTACGATTTCTTAACCAAAAACCCATAAGCCTTATGACGGTTTATGCTTGGTTCGTAAGGCAAGATAAATGTCAAGTTTCCGCTGATAAACGTGAGTTTCCAAAGATAATCACGAAGATCTGGAAAATCAGAATATCTCCATTTTTGAGCTATGACGGCTTAAGGGCAGAAGGGGAAAATCTAAACCCGACTTTGAAGGAGTATACAAGGAGTCCTAGTCGAGAGGCACAAAAGAGAACTTTTTACACAGCAAACTTAGCACTTAGAGCAGTTTAGGCAATTTTCCATTTTTGTTATTTGAGCTGCGACTCAATTAGGTTTAGCGGCTTTAGGGTTTTAGAACTTGGAATCTCGCCGACAGCTCTCGTAGCCCAAGCTCTTACCTTGTTGTAACGCTCAAACGCGAATTCAGAATAAGACTTACTTTGCTCTCTTTTCGATTTATTATCTTTTCTCGTCTTTATTTCGTGTCCTGATTGCTTGGCGTGTGGTATTAGCAGATATCCGGGACCTCTGGGAAATTAGGGTTCTCCTACTTTCCTTATTTAAACGGATATCGACTGTGCGAATTTTGGTTCCCACAGTTTGGCGCTAGAAGGAGGGGGGTACGGATCAATCTAACTCTCAGCCACAACACGCTCAAACATACATGTCAACTGACGACCTGAATAACAAGCAGACTCCTATCAACAGAGGAAGCAACGACGATCAAAACACTCCAGTAGCAGCCGTATCTGCGGCCAACGCAACAGCTAACGCCGCAACGCTCGAGGAGTTCAAAAAGATGTTCTCTGCCTACGAAAAGAGGTCAGAAGAACAGGACACGCTCGTGGGTACTTTGTCGAAAAAGGTCGAAACCTTAACGGCAAGAACCCGCGCTGTCCTCCCTCGCGGATCTACGAAAATCCGAAGAAGGAAACTCGACTTTGCAACCCCGCTCGACAGGCTTGGAACATCGCGTGAACGACTTCGGGCTAAAACCCCAGCGAAACTTCCCCTACTGAGAAACAGAACTCTAAAAACTCACTATCCCCTGCAAAGGACATAGAGTTCGATGAAGTCGAACATGTCGATTTGGATCCCAACGACGTTTCCAACGATACGGAAGAGGACGCTGACGTACATCCACGCAGAACCAGAAGCCGATCGGCTCGGGAAGACTCTCCGTTCGATAAACCGATGACGGAAGAAAAGGAAAACCTCTACTGGGTCGAACATGAGGAGTTAGCCGAAAAGAAAACCGAGACTACTCGCAGCAAACGCCGATAAGCTCGGAAATCCGCTGGCGAGAAATCGGACATACGCGACCTTCGCGACTACATAATCAAAACTGTAGAGGAAGTAAGGGCCGTATCCCAAATCCATCACGCTACCAATGCTGCACCAGAGATCGATAGACTACTCGAGGGAGCTCTGAAGACGCCTTTCACCGCTCGCATCTCTGATACGAGGGTATCTGACCCGGGAAAAATCAAAGTACCAAAGTACGATGGTACGACCGATCCTAAAGCGCATCTTCAGGCTTTCCACATCACGATGGGAAGGGCCAGACTGAAGGATAGCGAAAAAGTCGCCGGCTACTGCCGTCTGTTCGTCGAAAACCCGGAAGGAGCGGCTCTCGAATGGTTCGCACACCTCAAGGGAAACTCCACCGGAAGTTTCCGCCAGCTCGCATCGGAATTTCTCAAACAGTATTCTATGTTCATAGATAGAGAAACATTCGATGTCGACCTTTGGAGTTTGTCCCAGAGGGAAGACGATCCCCTCCGCGAGTTCATAAGCCGGTTCAAGCTAGTTATGTCAAGGGTTAGCGGGATAAGGGACAAGGTGGCCATAGACGCACTCAGAAAAACGCTCTGGTACAAGTCGAAATTCAGAAATAGATAACCCTCGACAAACCACGGACGATCCAAGACGCCCTCCACAAGGCAACGGACTACATCATAATCGAAGAGAATTTGAAAGTTTTGTCGCAAAAGCGTAAACCGACAAAGCTGTCCTCGAAGGATGTAGACCGAAAGACGAAAAAGAAAAGCTCTCGTAACGACAAGTACGTCCATCACGAGGGGGAAGAACTCCAAGGGGCGCATAACTACGCGATCAATTCGGATCAAGGCCGAACCACGGGTAATACATGGACTCGCAATCAAGGATACGACGAAAACACCTTCTGCGAGTTCCACCAGACCCGAGGACACTCCACGACTAACTGCAGAGTCCGGGGAGCGAGATTGGCCGCGAAGCTACTAGCTGGAGAGCTCTCCGAAGTAACCAGCGTAAAAGATCTCATCCTCGAGACCGATCGCCCTACAAAAACGGACAGGAATCCGCCCGCGGAGAATTCCCCTCAAAGAAACCAATCAGGGGATAAACGCGGAAGAAGACCAGACGACAAAGGAAACGATAACAATCGTCTCAGAGTCGAATCAAGTGCAAACTGGCCTACGTTCTCTCCTCCCCGAGATGGTCAAAAAAACTCGATAACTTTCACGAGAGACGAAGCCGGCGGAATCGATCAACCTCACTGCGATCCACTCGTCATAGATCATGTCATATGAGATCTGGAAGTCGCGAGAGTCCTCATCGACACGGGAAACACAGTTAATGTTATCTTCCGTGACACTCTTAAACAGATGAAAATCGAACTCGGGGAAGTTACCCCTGTTGGGGAAAAATATTCCATGAAGAGATTACTCCAGCTTCCGTCTTCCAGGTCCCTGCCCCCAGGGTCCGGGTTCCTGCCTCTGGGTCCCGGGTCCCTTCCCCCAGGTTTGGGACCTTCCTCCGTCTTCCAAGCCAAGTGATTTCTCCAGCCTTAAGATAAATGGAAATCTTCCATTTATTAGATAACCAGCTTAGAGAAGAAGGAATCTTCCTAAATCCAAGAGAAAGAGGAAGTATTCTAATATGATAAGCCGCCCTTGAGAAGAATGGAAAGATTCTATTATTCAAGGATATATGGAATATTTCCAAACCCACAGAGAAAGGCACAACCTCCATCATAAATATAGGTTTCTAAACCTAAAGGAGGAGGGAGGTCCATCTACGAGAGAAAACATCCAGCTCCAGAGCTCACGAATTCGACAGCCGCCAAGGCTACATTTCACCCCGAGAAGACCTTCTCCTACGAGTGGTCTATGACAGGCTGATCCTGGCAATTACTACCATGAAGATGACATCATATGCTCTCTGCAGCACGCCTACAACTCCACATAATGGCCCAGGCCACGATCTCCAGCACACCGACAGGGACACTCCATGCTCATCAAAGCATATCGAAGCTCCATGCACCCTGCAGCATATCGACTACTCCACCATCTGTTTTGGCCATGTGTCCCATAGAACAGATGACTCCTATCACCCACAAGGCCACGTGCCTAACAAGGCTACGTGCCCACTTAGTTATTCATCTTGTTAGGTTTAGGGATTTCATGAGCTTAATGTCAAAATGATAATCAATTAGGATTGCTAGGTTATCTATAGATATCTACACCAGGGTGATTTGCAATACTAGGATCTAGAATAGTTAGAATAGCACGACAGTGTGACTAATTGTTTGAACCTAGAATCATAGGATTGTCGAGAGGCACGAAAGTGAAATCAATTATCGGAACCCGAACTCTGCTGGATTAGATACCTAGGCTTATACGAGAGTTGGTCTAGGAATCTAGTTGAACTTAATCGATTAGGTCGTTAATGCTTGTCTGAGGAAGTATCAATCGGCGCTCAGGCCATAGCATCGATCAACACTCACTCCAAGTCAATAAGCGACAGCTGAGACTGGACTTAGACATCTGATTAGCAATTTCTTGCGAAAGCTGGATTGCTTACTAATTAAAATCGAGTTCTACAATTGAACCTATAAACCATTAGCATCCTTGAATTGTAGTTTTGAATCTCCTGATTGATAAATCCCAATGTCTAGCTATTTCTCCTAATTGTTTACAACCTCAATCAACCAATCGAACAACTACTTTGTTCACCTTGCTTTCTTATAATTTACTGCTTTACAAACTGTTTGCCTAACTTAATCTTGATTTATAGTCTATTGTGTGCCCTAGCTCTCTGTGGATTCGATTCCTAAGTACTACAACTCGACCTCTTATTTGAGAGAGTATAAATCACTCCTTAGGGTAATTTGAGTGTTATCAAATTTGGCGCCGTTGCCGGGGAGCTTTGATCGCCATTAGACTTGATTAATAGGTTTAGTCTAGGTTTTATTTACTGTCATAGTTACTTACATAAAAAAATTTCTTGTCTTTCAGGTACATGCCTATCAGTACCAGAAGCAGCAAGGAGGAATTACTTTTCTTCTCAGACCCAGCACGTTTGGAACGTTCGATCCACAAAGACAACCGCGCATCATCGATCGACACCAACTCTACTTCATCAATCGACAATACCTTTACTACGTCGATCGATACCACCTCTACTACGTCGATCGACATTTGTGACAGAGCGACGATCGACAGTTCAACTCAAACATCGATCGATACCAATCCGCCAGCAGACATGGTCGCGACACTTGTGCTACAGAGGGATGAGAATGGAGACCTGCATACCCTAGAGGTCATCTGTGTAATGCAGCATGTCAGAAGCTAGACGGACAAGGGACTGCAATCCTTGAGCCATTTGCTGCCACTGAGGATAAAGTTCCTCTTCAGAGATCGTTAGCAGATTTGACCAGGCCTAGTCAGTTCTACACCAACAGGTTTGCGGTTCAACCTCTACAAATCCATGGACTTAAAATACGCCCCACACACTTCTCTCATGTGGGTCAGCACCCTTATCGTGGTCTTCCTGATGAAAATCCCTCGGATCCTATTGAGACACTCGAGGACTTTGTGTCTAGCATCCAGAAGGATGAAGCAACCAAAAACTACATCATTTGCAAGCTGTTCAAATATTCTCTCTCTGGGAATGCTAAAAATTGGCTAAGAAGCTTAGCCTACCACCAGGATCTCTCACTACATGGAATAATGTCAAGACTACGTTTATGACTGAATTCTTAGACGATGCAAGGGCTGAAGAGATGAGAGATAACAGAGGAAGCTAAGAGACTGATTGAGAACTTGATGTCAAGCAAGAGTTCCAAAAATCTGGATATGCACAGGAAAAATCAGCTGCAATGGATGGTGACAAGTTCGTTGAGGCTGAGATTGGTTATGTACAAGAAGTCTCGTTGGTAGAACATGATGTAGAGGAGGATGAGGATCAGGGCTATATAGAAAAGATGGAATCTATGATAGAGAAGGTCCTGAAAATTCAGCAGAAGACGAGTGCATACTTAAATCTGAGGTTGGATGTTCTCTACAAAGACTGAATGGAAAACTTGAAACCTTAGATGCCCATGTCATGATGCTATATGCCCAGGTTTCTCAGACTGCAGAAGCTGTGAAGAAGCAAGAAGCTCTGGTCAAAGGGAAAGCTGTGGAAAGTGAGAGGCACCAGGTTAATGCCATCTCAGATGATGACTTTGGGGAAGTGCTCGAGCAGGAAATGGTGGAAGAAGATTCTTTCCTAGTCGAAAGCTGCATGTCCATAGGCAGCTCGTACTTGTGTCGACCGACACCAACAGGTGAGCATCGATCGACATCATCAGCCGGGCATCGATCGACACCATTTTTGGGATCAGACAAAACTGTTCGAATTCAGAGCCACTCAGATTTTGCCGCTCGACACCCGGATCCTCTCACCCTAGCTCGCACTAAAAGGGACAACTTCGATCGACAACAATACAATGCAATCGATCGACAACAACATGGGAACATCTATCGACATCAACAGAAGAGCAGCGGACGACAACCCCCAATACCATACCAAGTATGTTTACCAGATCTTGATGCACACCGCTTGAAGGCCTCTTGAAATCCATCTCAGACCTCAGTTTGCTTGAAGACAACAGAGAAGGTAAGTCACTAATCTACAGAAGCACCTGAGCAAGAGCAAACCCTAGCTGAAACCTCTTTTGTTGAGAGTGTCGATCGACGACATCTACCAGGTATCGATCGACGACAACTACCAGGTATCGATGGACACCAAACAGATGGATATGAACCTGCCATGGAAAAGCAGGCAACGAAAGAAGAAATTCCAGTTGAGAAGAGAGTGAAATCTAGGAAACCCTATATTCCCAAACACCCTAGGAGAGAAGTTAACAAAAAAGAACTTGAAGGATTTCACAAGAGGGTGAAGAGGGTTCTTAAGGATATGTCTTTCGAGGATGCATATCATAAGTATAGACTTGGTAATTTTTTCTGAGAGAGCAGGGAGACTGATAAGGATATTGAGCTCCTATTCAACAAGGTCGACCGTAAACCCTAGAGGACACTGAAGAAGGAACAAGATCCTGGAAAGTTCCTGATTCCATGTTCTATACATAGCCACCATTTACCAAACACCCTATGCGATACTGGATCTGCAGTAAACATCATGGCCATAGACAACGCTGAGCTATTAGGATTAAAGATTGAACCTTCTAAAGATAGTTTCACTTTCGTGGATAGCTCCCGAGTAAACTCAGCAGGCAGGATCAAGAATGTTAAGGTGGAGATAGGGGAATGCATTATACCTGTGGACTTTCATGCTATGGATATCAACTCAGGCAAGACATCTCCACTCCTTTTTGGAAGAGCCTTCATGGCTACAGTAGGGGCAGTTTGTGATCTTAAGAGAAATAAGATGTGTACGACTAATGTTGATGAAGCCATCTTCTATGATCCCATGGAAAACAAGAAAAGTGAGGAGCTTATTTCATGCATAGAGATGTTTGAAGATCCAAGACCTACAGCTGATTCGAATCGCGAGCCTGCAATACCAGATTCAGCGTCAGTCGACATTAGAACTTCAGCATCGGTCGACTTCCAATCCTCAGAATCGATCGACAATAAGCCTTCAGAATCGGACGACTCACATCCTTCAGAATCGATCGACGATAAGCCTTCAGCATCCGTTGATACCCTCTGTGGGAACCGAAATTCACACCGTCGATTTCTGTAATCGGAGGAAAATCAGGAAACCCTAACTTTCCTTGAGGTCCCGGATTCTCTGCGAGAGCCAACGACAAGTGACCAAATAAATGCGGAAAATATGAAAAGATAACAAAACAGATTTATAGAAAAGGTAGATCCTATTTCAAATCCGCGAAAGAGCTTTGCGATCATTACAAGAGATTATAAAAGCTTCGGCCGCAAGAGCTGTCAGCAAATTACCTAGTCCTAGCAACCTAAAACCTTAAACCTAGTTGAGTTGCAGCTCGATAACAGAAGACGGAAAAGATATGAAAAATGGTTTTGATTGATTTCCGACTGAACCTTATGAAAGGCTGCCTACGTACCCCTTACGAAGATCAAGCCGAACGTAGTTCGAGAGTGAACCAAGAGATCGAACTGCTTGTGCGCGTTCGTCTGGTAATCGGGTGCCAGTCATAGATACAGAGCATGTCGAGAATAATGCCTCAAAGTTTCTAAGTGCCGAGCCTTTTTTCTGCCTCTCACCTAGGACTCCTTATATACTTGCTCCTAGGTCGGTTTGCGCCTTTCCCCTTCTGCCCTTAAGCCGTCATAGCTCAAAAATGGAGATATTCAAATTTTCCCGATCTTCGTGATTATCTTCGGAAACTTCACATTTATCCACAGAAAATTGACATTTATCTTGCCTTATGAACCAATCATAAACCGTCATAAGGCTTATGGGTTTTCGGTTAAGAAATCGTATGTGGGCTTCGAGTTGCGTTTTAGGTCTCTTTGGGCCGTCTTTGACTTGAAACGTTTATTACAGTTTCTTCGATAAAAACAAACATCCCGCGGTTTTTATCATAAAGTTTGACTGATGACTTCGAGTGATGAGAAACAAAGAATGGTTTAGCCATGGCCTACTGGAGATAGCATTAACGAGTAGACGAGAATGCATGGATTTGTGTCGTATCGACGTTTTGGGAAAGTTCGGTCGCTATGTAGCGACCGAGCAGTGTACGTGCTCACGTAGCGACCGAGCTTGGCTGGAGCTCGGTCTCTACGTATCGACCGAGCTTGGCTTGTGCGTGGTCCGATGGCCATACTTGAGCTTGTCCGTGGCCGATTTGGATACGTGTCTGTTGCCTCCGGACAATCGGTATTTAGTGGTTCGATTGTGATTAGAACAAGATTTTGCCTCAAGGCTCTTTGTGAAGATTCTTTTTACGAAGAATAATTTTCGTAAAAACGTTCATGCTGATTTTTACGGGACTTTCAAACATTGATTCCGTCGTGACCGATTTTAACCCCAACAGTTAACCCCCCAGCTCGTTAGAACCATGAGCTTCTAGCGTGAAGTTCTAGCGAGTGGCTTGGCAAGTTAGGTAAGTTAGGCGGACTTAATGGTTGAAATGGTCCGTGCTAAATGGTCTTCTCGCTCTTCTTAAGAGTGGAACGCGATAAGATTGGGGATGCGTCTTATGACGACTGCCTACGTACCCTTGTTGAAGGGATCAAGCCTTTCGTAGTTCATCTTGAAGTTAAGGTTCTTATGACCTGGTTTCCAGCGAGACCTCTACGGTCTAGTTTATATGTAGAGGTGATCAGGCATGTTGCTGCCGATGGCATTTTATATAGGTGTAGAGAGAAGACTATGAGTTGTCATCTCGTAATCTAACTCTGTGCGAACTGCTATATCCAGGATCTGTTTCGAGAGTTTTCCGCAGTGTGTAAACTTGCGGGATTTCTGAAGACGCTTGAATATTGGACAAGAGACAAATTTTGGGATCTCGTATCAGGGTGTTTGATACTATGCCTAGAGATGTTAGAGACCAGTGCGCTGGGTTTAGGGCAAGACCTAGGTCTAATCTCGGCTTTAGGGGGTGCGATGACTACTTCGACTTATGTTTCCCGTATCGTTTTCGACCTGATTTCATCCCGCTTTAAAGTCCGCGATATGTTCTCGGCTTACGTGACTTGTATGGTAGGAATCGAGCATCTCTTCGCGGACAATTTTTAAGCCTCCCGAAAGTGCTGACCAAAATTTCGGATTTTTTTTATATAGCGCTATTACCCTTTTGTCTGGTGTACGAGAGCTATCTCTACGAGACGGCTAAGTCTGTTTAGGATGTTAAGAGTTTGTTGTGATCAGCAACAAACTTATCGGTAGATATTACCGTTTTTGAGTCTTCGCGAAGGATATGTTTTGAGAAGATGTTAGTGCGTATGACTATCTGGGTCTTCCAAGAAGGTATTTTTATCGAGGAAGAAAATTTCGTAGAAGAACGAATCTTCGGGCGTCTGCGACGTCTCGCGATGCTGAAGATTTGTCATTCTTTCGTCTGCCGCGTTTCGTGCTTGAAATGTTCGCGGTCTTGAAGGTGTTCCGGTGTTGCAACGGTTTAGTCTTCTTGACCCTGCGTTGGAGAAACGTCTTGGTTTATCTGCGGATGTTCGCAGCCAAAATTGTTGTTCCATTTTTTATGTTAAGTAGTTTGATTTGCGATCAAGGAATTAGGACCGAGGTGTTGCGTAAATTTGTCCATGAGAAGAAGCATTTTTCTTCATAGTGCTTTGTGAAGTGTTGGCCTTCCGAGATATATTTCGTGCATTTTTTTTAGGATGTTTCGTATAGCTCTAGGAGCTTTGTTACTAATTTTTCCTTACATGCCGTGTATTATGGGTAAAACATAGCAGACTTTAAAGTTAATGGTGGAGCGTACTGAACTTGGTCAATTGTCGATAAGTTTAGATTTTCCGTTAACCGTTTAGTTGTTAGGACTGAGTTTTGTTACGAAAAATTTATCATATGATTTCCGACTATGGGTTATTCGATAATTGTCTTCTTAATAGTCACATGACGTTTTTAGACAAATCGGAGATTGTCGTTTATGCGTTAAGTGATGGAGCCATGGTTGCTCAAAGGCTTGGCATGAAGGATGTGTTCACTCAGATAGCCAAGGACGTTGTAGGTCAAGGATTAGACCATGGTACTTTCGTGTTAACATGAAGATCACGTTAGTTTACGATTGTCTTTAAAGGGGATGCCGAATTCTGGTTCGGATTTTTACTGGAAGGCGTAATTGACCGAGGCCCAAAGAGCGCTTGTCGAGATTGATAGCCCAAGTTTCCCAGGGTTATTCGTGTTAATATGGCCGATAGTCATAGAAAAAGATTTTCCGCTCTAGGTTTCAGTTATACGACGAATATTTCGTATAATGTGACCTATAGTCTTACGAAAATCGAGTCGTTTTTGTCTGAGGAAGACGAAGCCCAAGAGGTTTGCTACATAACCAGTGTGGAGTCAGCGGCGGGATGACTGCCTTCTCGGATGTGACCGAGGGAAAAGAAAGGCAGAAGCCAGCGAGCCGCAGGGCTAAAAAATGAGATACATTAGATCGTAATGCGAAGAGATAAAGTTTAGACTGATCATCGAAAATCAGATCTTACAGGTTTGTGTTTGCTATACAAAACATACTTTTTCATAAAACCTGTTAACTTTCAAAAGTTTCTTCGTAAGACTTGGTCTGATTGTACGAAGGATTTTTCGCGTAAGTAATGGGGACCGGTTTTACGAGGGTTGTAAATCAGTGATATGTATACATATGTCAAAGTAGTGTTGTTTCTGCGGGTTTTACGAGAAACGTTTCTGCTGTGATTTCGATCTTAGGTGAAAGTTGCTTGGAGTTACTTATAGAGTGTTACCGAAGTTAATTTCATTACGATCTAGTCGCAGAACGTTTTTCATAGGTTTCTTGAGAGGATTCCCATGACACATTCGTTTCTGGAACGAATTGGTCAACCAGAGGTAGATTTAGCCAACAATCGGGAAGAAAGTGTTCCTTTTAATGTGCACGATGCTACATCTATTCTCGAGTTTTCTTCGTCGAAAATGTTTTCGATGCTTTTCCGTTACTCACTTGGTTCAACGGAAACTGAAAGAAATGCTTTGATGCTTGAAGATTTCTCGTAGAAAATTTTATACAAAACTGGCATTATAAAGCCAGAAAGGGCATCAAGACTTTGGCTAATCTTCGTGTTTCAGTTTGATATTGGTACATGTTTTCTATACGCATGATTGCGACAACAAATGATGTGTAGTCTTTGAGATTATGTTCATGATCGTCTGGATATGTTGCTGGTGTTTAGACAAAATTTAGATTGTTGTTTGCCTATTTAGGACGATTTGCTTTGACGAAAGCGTTTTCTTGACGATTTGCATAAGTCTTTGAAGTTTGGGAGTATACGAGTATAGTATACATACCTATTCCCCCCATTTTTATTACGAAATAAAATGGTTGAACCGATACTTAGAAGGGTTGTGCACGTTTCTTCTTCCGAGTTTCTTCTTCCGAGTTTCTTCTTCTGAGGTTTCGAATGATCGACAATCCGGGTCGATTTAAAGACGACGTTGGGACTGCGATTTGGTTGTTTCCAGGTTGATGACAGGGGATATGTCGGCTTTAAGAAAATCGCTAGAAACAAATCGGTTTTAAGACGACATTCGTGTCTCTAGTTCTTTCTTTCTCTAGGAAGTGATCTGAATATGCATGGCGATTGTTTCTTGATTTTCAGAGAGTTTAGATCGGTTTGCAAGATCTGCCTGAACAGTCATGGAACCATATACCGAGACAGGAAAAATCACCTAAGAATTAGTTCGCTAGACTATCCACCTAGGTTTTAAGTTCCCTAAAGTTCTACGGCAGTCTCAAAGGCATTTCTATTTCCTACGAAAATTCCAAGCCTGATTTCGAGTCTGAAATACCTTAGTTCTCTCGAAGATTCGGGTTAGCCTCTTCTCCGTTTTGCTTTCTCATTTGCCCTTACTCTTTTCGTGTCTATCTGCCCATTTCGAATAGCAAGAATATCGATTCTTCCTGGAGTTCTCTGCTTTTCTGGCCGTTTTTAGGCTGCTGCCAATATTGGTGGTTTTCGTGATCCATGTTTCAATCTTAGTATCATTGGATTTATGAAAATGAATGAGCATTTCGTCGAAAACTTTTTAGCATTTTGGAATAGCCAGGGACGATCAAGACATGCCAAGGATGATCAGGAAGACTTGCCAGGTGATGAGATTTTGGCGACAGATCGAGGCGCGAGAGGAAGGATGGTGAGACCGTGAAGAGAGGCGGATGGACGAATTTTGATTCTCGGATTTCGCTCTATCTCTTTCCTTATCCGAGATTCTTTTTCTACGATTGTTGTTAGATTTTCGAAGGTTTTCAAATGTTGCCAACTTTAGTTTTACGATAAAATTTTCGAAAAATAATATTGAGTATACTTTTATGAAAGTTTATTTCCCAAAATGTTATCGATTTTAATTTTACGAAAGTTGTTTCGTAAAATATTGTCGAGCTTAATTTTTGCAAAGGTTATTTCGCAAGATGTTGTCGAGCATAATTTTACGAGATTTGTTCCGTAAAGAAGTTTTCAAGTTTTGGTTGTACGAGAGCCGTGACGAGGTTAATTATTGCAAACAAACTTAATCAGAGTAGTTTTTAGGTGACAAACATCGACAACTCGCGGAATTTGTTACTATGGAAGTGATACTTGAATTCTTACGAAACCTTAGGCTTCAGAAAACGTTTTAGCGGTGGGGATACGATCTCCCGTTTTTCTTTATTTAGTCTTCTTCAGCCGTTTTAGGTTTCGAAGTTAACTTCGTTTCCCTCAAAGTTATTTGGAAGAAGTACAGCTGTGGGGGTTTCATACCCGATTTGTTGCGCTTCCTTTTTCTATGACTAATCTAGTGTTTTTCCGAAATATATTCGGAAGAAGTACAGCGGTGAGTTATGTACCCGATTTGCTGTGCTTCCTTTTTCCGCGATTAACCTAGGGGTTTTCTGCGGTTTTGGGGATAGGAAGTTTTACTTTTCCGGAAAGTTTTCGGAAAATGTGTTATGGTAAAACCCTTAGACGTTGAGATTTGTTTAGTTCGGTAATGAGCCAAACTTACGGGGTTTGATAAGATTTATCGCTTCCCTTTATGTTTAGAAAGAGAAATCGCGAGCTCGTTTCATTGCACTTCCTGTGGCGAAAAGTCCCGGCAAAGTTTTCGATTTTCTCAAGAACTGTGGCGTTTGCGTAAGCGTGGGCCATAGGCACAGTTGCGGCTGGAGTTGTCTTACCAGCGTTGTTGTGAACAGCGATTTTGTCTTTCCTATTTCTAGGCATTGTTTTGATCAAGCGTTTTGCGGCTTATGAGTTAGAGTAATCAGTACCCCCCCTCCTTTTAGCGCCAAATTATCAGAACCGAAATTTACACCGTCGATTTCCGTAATCGGAGGAAAATCAGGAAACCCTAACTTTCCCTGAGGTCTCGGATTCTCTGCGAGAGCCAACGACAAGTGACCAAATAAATGCGGAAAATATGAAAAGATAACAAAACGAATTTATAGAAAAGGTAGATCTTATTTCGAATCCGCGTAAGAGCGTTGCGATCATTACAAGAGATTATAAAAGCTTCGGCCGCAAGAGCTGTCAGCGAATTACCTAGTCCTAGCAACCTAAAACCGTAAACCTACTTTAGTTGCACCTCGATAACAGAAGACGAAAAAGATATGAAAAATGGTTTTGATTGAGTTCGAACTGAACCTTATGAAAGGCTGCCTACGTACCCCTTTCGAGGATCAAGCCGAACGTAGTTCGAGAGTGAACCAAGAGATCGAACTGCTTGTGCGCATTCGTCTGGTAATTGGGTGCCAGTCATAGCTACAGAGCATGTCGAGAATAATGCCTCAAAGTTTCTAAGTGTCGAACCTTTTTTCTGCCTCTCACCTAGGACTCCGTATATACTTGCACCTAGGTCGGTTTGTGCCTTTCCCCTTCTGCCCTTAAGACGTCATAGCTCAAAAATGGAGATATTCCAATTTTCCCGATTTTCGTGATTATCTTCGGAAACTTCACATTTATCCGCGGAAACTTGACATTTATCTTGCCTTACGAACCAAGCATAAACCGTCATAAGGCTTATGGGTTTTCGGTTAAGAAATCTTAAGTGGGCTTCGAGTTGCGTTTTGGGTCTTTTTGGGCCGTCTTTGACTCGAAACGTTTATTACGGTTTCTTCGATAAAAACAAACTTCCCGCGGTTTTTATCATAAATTTTGACTGATGCCTTCGAGTGATGAGAAACAAAGAATGGTTTAGCCATGGCCTATGGGAGATAGAATTAAAGAGTAGACGAGAATGAATGGATTCGTGTCGTATCGACGTTTTGGGAAAGTCCGGTCGCTATGCAGCGACCGAGCCATGTACGTGCTCGGTCGATACGTAGCGACCGAGCTTGGCTGGAGCTCGGTCGCTACGTAGCGACCGAGCTCCAGCCAAGCTCGGTCGCTACGTATCGACCGAGCACGTACATGGCTCAGTCGCTACGTAGCGACCGTGCTTTCTTAAAAATTGATACGACACGAATCCATGCATTCTCTTCTACGTGTTTAGTCGCTACGTAGTAACCAAGCTTGGCTTGAGCCCGGTCGCTACGTAGCGACCGAGCCGTGTGCGTGCTCGGTCGCTACGTAGTGACCGAGCTTGGCTTGTGCGTGGTCCGATGGCCATACTTGAGCTTGTCCGTGGCCGATTTGGATACGTGTCTGTTGCCTCCGGACAATCGGTATTTAGTGGTTCGATTGAGATTAGAACAAGATTTTACCGCAAGGCTCTTTGTGAAGATTCTTTTTACAAAGAATAATTTTCGTAAAAACCTTCATGCTGATTTTTACGGGGAGTTTCAAACATTGATTCCATCGTGACCGATTTTGACCCCAACACCCTCCAACTTTCAGAACAGTCCGAGACTGAAAAGTTTAAGTCTGGAGGAAGGAACAAGAATAGAAAGAAGAAAAAGAAAAGGAATACATATGCAGATTCCCTAACAGAAGTTCCTTTGCAATGTCAAGAGGGTAGTCTTGAGTATAGAGAGCGCTGCTGAGGAGGTTCTGAATCCTTTACCAAGGTCAGAGTGCTATGTGATCCAGAACTGAGAGACAAAGGGGAAGCTTCTGCAAGAGCTTTTATCAACTACATCAACAAGATGAGAAAGAAAGACACTGAGACTTGTTCTGGAGCAAGTTCACATCCTCATCCAGACTAAATCAGATATCCAAAAGTCAAGTTAATGACTGAAAATAAGCGCTAAGTGGGAGGGAACCCACTATTAGGTAATTTCTTTCAGTTTAGTTTAGATTGTTACTGATTAAAGTTTTTATTTATTGTAGGTTAAAAAATAAAAAATAAAAAATAAAAAAAAACAAAAATAAAAATAAACGAGGAAGACGAGTTTACACGAGGATCGACGATGGCTGCGAAGCATCGATCGACAGAGCATCACTAGCATCGATCGACAGAGCATCACTAGCATCGATCGATCACCACTTAACTGTGTCGATCGACAGAGCTTCAAGAGTATTGACCGCCACTTAACTGTGTTGGTCGACACTCACATCAAAGTCAGGTATACCGTTTTTCCTTGTTAAATATTGTCCTTATGATTTATTTCCCCACTGATCTTAGACTGTATAACAATAGAGATATTGTTGTTTAAGTCTGGGGGAGGTTCAACTTATATTGTGTTTTAGTAAAAAAACAAAAAAAAAACAAAAAAAAAACAGATCCGAGTAGACGATTCCTTAGCACATTGACCGATGAGACCAGCTCGATATCGATCGACATCACTTCAGATCCAACGATCGATTGTCACTTCATTGTGTCGGTCGACTCTGACATCAGCGAGCAGGTTATCATTTTTACTTGTTAAATTGTGTACTTATGTTTATGTTATTACTATAAATCCGACTGAATTCACACTGGGGACAGTGTAGTTTAAATCTGGAGGGATGTTTACTGATATTAGTGTGTTCATGAGTTTTATCAAAATGTTTTCAAAAGAGTTTTATTGAGTCAAGAAGCGGATAATGAACTAATTAGATTTTTGCTTGTTATCTAACCACTCTTTAGCACCATTCTAGACGAAGAAAGAAAGAAAAAGAAAAAAAAAAAAGAATTCCAACAAAAAGAATTCGAAGGGGACTTGGTGGCGGCAATCATCAAGGTTTGATTCATATGAATTCTTGGATATAGGTCAAAAAGAAGTGAACATGACTTGGTGGCAACCACCATTAAGGCTTGATTCATGGAAGCATGTCCAATCTTGGTCAATGATCTTGCAATATAAGCAGACTTTGACTAAACAGAGAAATTAGTAGAGAAAAAAGATAGGAACTAACTTTTATCTGCAGATCCAGATACTTGTTTGAAAATCCTTGCATCTTGGATCGATACTCCAACGTAAAGCCTACACTTTTATTTATTTTAAGAAATGAGGTTGGTAGAGGGGAATGTCAGACAGGATTTGATAAGTTGTTGGCTAGGTGAATTTGGTTGCTAAGCTAGGATATGGTATAATGTGCTTTTGTGATTAGGACTTCTTAGATTTGGATTGCAATATTGCAGAGGTGATGATTCTAAGTTTTAAATCATGCGAGTCCTTATTGTTTTCAAACCTCTTTTAGAGAGACTGCCCGTTTGTTTTGCTTGAGAACAAGCAAAAGGGTAAGTCTGAGAGAGTTGATAGACCATGAATTTTACCCACTTTTAGCCATGGTCCATAAGTGTTTTAATATATATTTACTACTATATAGAGTCTATTTAGAGTATTTACAGGTTCAGGTACGTTATGGAGAAATATGGTGATTTTGGAGCTTTTTGAGGTATAGAACTGCACAGACGTGTCGGATGTCTAGCTATGGATAGTGACCTTTCCACCGTTAGATTGAGCCCAGTTTTTGACGCAAGATATAGATTTGAGTTAGCTTTCCAATGCCACCGGTTTGAGGTTAATCGGCATCCTGTAGCAGAAGTTATGCCAGTTTTACTGAAGAGTGGTCAGTCTGCCTCGTGAGAGGAAGCTGTCGAAGAGATGAAAGACTGTCGATCGATGACACAGCATTGGTGTCGATCGACAGTATTGCCAAAACATGGGCCAAGCATATTTCAAGACCGTTTGAAACTTAGAAGCCACACCAAGTTACTAAAATGCCCATGGACGACCAGAAACCCTATTTATGTATTTCTAAGCCGTTGTTGACGGCAACAAGCTTTCTATTATCCTACTCTTTAGTTTTCTCTTAGGTTTGGAGAGAAGATCAATTCTCCTTCAGAGATTGATTGTACTCCATTGGTTTTATATTTTCTTTCTTATCTATTATATTATTCAGACTATGATTTTTGTTATTGCTTGCATGTCTGAGTAATTCATCTTGTTAGGTTTAGGGATTTCATGAGCTTAATGTCAAACAGATAATCAATTAGGATTTCTAGGTTATCTATAGATCTCTACACCAGGGTGATTTGTAATACTAGGATCTGGAATAGTTAGAATAGCACGACAGTGTGACTAATTGTTTGAACATAGAATCATAGGATAGTTGAGAGGCACAAAAGTAAAATCAATTAACGGAACCCGAACTCTGCTGGATTAGATACCTAGGCTCATACGAGATTTGGTCTAGGAATCTAGTTGAACTTAATCGATTAGGTCGTTAATGCTTGTCTGAGGAAGTATCAATCGACGCTCAGGCCGTAGCATCGATCGACACTCACTCCAAGTCAATAAGCGACAGCTGAGACTCGACTTAGACATCTGATTAGCAATTTCATGCGAAAGCTGGATTGCTTACTTATTAAAATCGAGTTCTAGAATTGAATCTATAAACCATTAGCATCCTTGAATTGTAGTTTTGAATCTCTTGATTGATAAATCCCTAGGTCTAGCTATTTCTCCTAATTGTTTACAACATCAATCAACCAATTGAACAACTACTTTGTTCACCTTGCTTTCTCATAATTTACTGCTTTACAAACTGTTTGCCTAGCTTAATCTTGATTTCTAGTCTGTTGTGTGCCTTAGCTCTCTGTGGATTCAATCCTTAAGTACTACGACTCGACCTCTTATTTGAGAGAGTATAAATCACTCCTTACGGTAATTTGATAGTTATCAAATTTGGCGCCGTTGCCGGGGCCAAATTTGATATCACTTTGGTTCAGGCTTACCATTTTGCTTGTCCTAAGGAGTGATTTATACTCTCTCAAATAAGAGTTCGAGTTGTAGTACTTAGGTATCAAATTCACAGGGAGCTAGGGAACCAATTAGATCTAATAGTTATATGATTAATCTAGGCTAGTAGTTTATAAAGAAGTAAATAAGCAAAAAATGAGTTGAACAAGACAATTGTTCAGCTTGGCAGGGAGTTGTTTGATGAAAGGATAGTTTCTAGATCTAGGGTTTCTATTCAGGTAAAGAGGATTATAATGATATAGAGGCTAATTGTTGCTTGCAAGATATTATAGAACTCAACTGGGAGTACAAATCTAACAACTTCTGTTGTATAGATAATCTAATATCTAGATCTTGGATCTCAACTCTCGTTTGTTGATCACAAGAAAGGGTCGATCGATTATTCTTTATGAATATCGATCGATACACTTTTCACAATATCGATCGATTGATCTATTGGATCATCGATCGATATCGCTTCTAGAAACTTTATGATCGGGTTGAATATGTGTTCACTAGGGTTCCTAAATCAACTCTCGTATGTTTCTATCAATCCTAGTTCAATATAATTCAGTTCAGACAAAAGACCAAGCTATCGCTTGTGCCTAATGATTCTAAGATCAGGGTTCTAGTCCATGACTCTAGAACACAAGCAGTAAGAACAATCCTGTGATGAATATCACAACTTAGCAATTCTATATTTTGGGCTAATCCTTCATAACCTATTTGAACCCTAAACCCAACAGGTGGATCTATTCAGACATGAAGTTTGTCACAGAAATCATAGATGAATAGATATAAACCTGCAATGGAATAGATAATAAAAACCAAACGAGTTACAGGAGGACTCTGAAGTAGTTCCTCCTTTCTCTCCTGACTAAGAACAAGAATCAAAGAAAGCTTAGATAGCGTGTAGCCGTCAACAATGGCTTATAAATAACATAAATAGGGTTTCTTGTCGTCCAAGGGTATTCTGGTAATTTGGGGTTGCTTCTGGGCTTCAACAGTCATAAAATATGCTCAGCCCATATTCTGGCATCACTGTCGACCGACACCAATGCTGCTTCATCGATCGACAGTCCTTCATCTCCTCGACAGCTTCCTCTCGCGAGGCAGACTGACCACTCTTTAGTAAAAAGGGCATAACTTCTGCTACAAGATGCTGATTGACCTCAAACCGGTGGAATTGGAAAGCTAACTCATATCTCTATCTTTTTTTAGAATATGAGATCAATCTTACGGTGGGAAGATCTCCATCTATAGCTGGACATCTGACTCATCTGTGCAGTTCTGCACCTCAAAAGTCTCCAAAATCACCATATTTCTCTAGAACGTACCTGAACCTGTAAATACTCTAAATAGACTTTATATACTAGTAAATATATATTAATACACTTATAGACCATGGCTAAAAGTGGGTAAAATCCATGGTCTATCAACTTTGCCAGGTGTGGTGCCGTTGCCGGGGACTCTTTCTTATTACCATTAGATTACGTTTAGAATTTAATCTAGATTTTATAAATCACTCCTTAGGGTAATTTGATATAACTGTTCATCTCAACGGCGCCACTCCCCAGATTTACCCTTTTGCAATATTGCAATCCACAACTAAGAAGTCCTAATCACAAAAGCACATTATACCATATCCTAACTTAGCAACCAAATTCATCTAGCCAACAAGTTAGCAAATCTTGTCTGTCATTCCCCTCTACCAACCTCATTTCTTAGCATAAATAAAAGTGCAGGCTTTACCTTGGAGGTATCAATCACAGGATGCAAGGACTTTCAAACAAGTATCTAAACCTGCAGGTAAACATTAGTTCCTATCATCTATCTCTACTAATTTTCTCTCCTAGTCAAAGTCTGCTTATATTAGCAAGATCTTTGACCAAGATTGGACAGACTTCCATGAATCAAGCCTTAATGGTGGTTGCCACTAAGTCTTATTCACTTCTTTTTGACAGATATCCTAGGATTATTTGTGAAGCAAGCCTTAATGGTTGTAGCCACCAAGTCATGTTCGAATTCCTTCCTAATAAATCTTTATATACATATTATAATAAAAATAATTTTTGTTTTTTAATTTCAAAAAATAGAGAGAGAAAGGGTGATAAATCTATATACACAAGCCATTACCTTCCAGACTTGTTTGAAGAATCCGATCTCATGCATACCAAGCTCCAAGACAAGCAGTTGTGTCATGTTTAGTGTTGGAGGTCATCTTTGGTTACTTCAAAACAATCTCAGCCAGAGTGGATATTTGACAGGTTGATCCACTTTAGTATCTTTAGTACTATTTGCAATCAGTAAGTCTAGAATGGTGCTAAAGAGTGGTTAAATATCTAGCAAAATCTAAAAGTTCATAATCCCCTTCTTGACTCAATAATAACTTAATTTTGAAAACATTTTAATAAGACTAATAAGTAAATAAATATCAGTAAACCTCCCCCCAGACTTAAACTACACTGTCCCCAGTGTAAACTCAGTCGGAGTTATGGTGAGAAATAAATCATACGGACTCAATGTAACAAGTAAGAATGATATACCAGACCGGAATGAATGTCGACCGATGTAATGATGTTAAATGTCGGTCGACGCAGGTAAGGCCATGTCGATTGATGTCGACAGTTTCGCGTTGGTCGACACTGATGGCAATCGTCTACTCGGTTCTTTTTTTTTTTTACTTGCAATAATTAAAAACCAACATAAACAGTATATTAATAAAAACTTAATGAATATTACCTAATAGTGGGGTGCCTCCCACTTGGCGCTTTGTTATAGTCATTTAGCTTGACTTTGGAGGTTATTTGGCTAGTAATGTTGAGAACTGGGACTTGTTGGAAAACAAATATCCATCTCTTCTTTGCGTTGTTGAACCATGTACCATTGAAGTCACTCATAGCTTCATCCCCTCTATGCCATTTTTCTTTCATTGTTGCAGTTGTGTTTTCCATCCTCTGCAATCTTTCTTCAAGACTCTCCAGGTTGAACTGATGTCTCCTAAGTGTGGCGTAAGTGCAGCTGAGAATTCCTCTCCATGGCAATGTGTGTCAGACATGTCTGATGTCATCTTTGGTACTAGCCGGCCTCGGTTTGTAGCGTCGTCGACCGATGTTCGATGGTGAATGTCGGTCATTATGTTGTTGTGTCTTTGACGGGCAATGTAACTCTGAATCTCCACCAATTCCCCGTGTATAGCTTCAATCTGGGAAGTCAAAGCATTGATGCTAAGATCCATTGGGAAATAGATGTCATCACATCTCTCATCGAGCCTCTCTTCTGTAGTTTCCAGAGCTCTATGGATCCCGTCTACCAACTGATCAATCTCTTCCCTGGTGTGAAAGTCTTTTTGAGACTTCATCGTATGTGGGCGTCGTGGACTGTCGTCGATTGATTCTGGCATGGGGTTGTCGATCGATGTGTGATGATGCCTCGATGGAGGTCGTCTTCTGTCGATCGATGGTGGTCGAGCAACGTCTGTCGCGTGCTGAATTTTGGCTATGTCTTGCTTCATCTCCTCCATGCAAGTAGTTAGCCAACTGATACTATCATTCAAAGGATAGTAGACACCATCAAGCTTCATCTGGAAAGCTTCTTTGTTCTTCTCGTGTTCTCCACAAACTCCATCTCATTGATCTCGTCCTTGGTGTAGATCTCTGGTACCAGCTTTGTCTGAGTGAATAGGTTAGCATGTTCAGGAAGACAGATGAAGGCTGGCTCATCTCTTGAAGCTCTTTCCAGAACTCTTCTGATATTTGTGTTATGAAAACGAATGGTGTTTTCATCTAGATCCCTGGCGTATCTCCGATCATCTCTGTAGACTCCATAGAGATCATAAGCTCTTCTGCCGAATTCTGGCTGTCTGTCGACCGATGTTGGGACGACAATGTCGATCGATGGTTGAGTTTGGTGGCGAGATTTTTGTATGAAGCTGTTGTCTATGCCCCGAGCTGTGTCATAGAACTCCTTTGTAATCTTCTATTCTGGATTGCTGCGTTGATGCATGAACAGATTGTCTCCTCCATTGGCTGTCTGAAGGATATATGCGATATCTTCTCGAGATACGTGTAGTGTGCGGCTGTCTATTGCTTTTGAGTAGCCATAAGGGTCCCTGAAAATACCAAATTCTTCTGGAGTTAGAGACTGGTTATCGAATTTATCTTTTTTCGCTTACAGTGGTTTTTGGTATTGGACGGTTGTGGATCTATGTTGCATTGTTTTTGTCGTTCGATTGTTAGTGATAAGTGTCGATCGATGGGCATATTCCCCTGTAGATCGGATGGCTGAAACTAGTTCTTTCCCAAGCAGCTTCTGCTCGAATCTGACCTGTTTCATCGCGTCTTTGCAAGTTGAGCAGCTCCTCGTCTGTGAAGCTGTCTTGTAGTTTATCTGCTCCTGGTGCATAGGTTGATGTTTCTACTGCAAAACTTTCGTGGAAGTGTTCGTCTACGTAACTGCCAATCGAGTAGTCTCCTTCTTGTGCACGTTTGACTTCAGTGTCGATCGATTTATAGTAGGCAGTATCGATCGATGCTCGTTTTTCGTATCGTTGATGAGGTTGAGTGTCGATCGATGGCCTGCTTGTCAGGTCGATCGATTTTGGATTTCGTTTCCAGGAGGAATGATGTAAGAGTTTATCTTCCTCATCAAGGATGGCTATGTACTCAATAGGTCATTCCTCCTCATAGTCTTCATCATACTTTTTTGTATGCATGTGTTGTCTGGTGTATGCGGCAATAGCGGGATTGTAGTAGTCGTTCTCCCATTCATATGGACGACTATCGACCGATTCGTCATGTGGTATGTCGGTCTATTTCTGATGGCCACTGTCGATCGATGTTGTTGTGTGAGTCTCGATCGACGCTGAGTATTCAGTTTCGTACTCGGTTCCACAGTGGCAAGATGCAATGATTCCTGGATCATTGATTCTTTTGGAGATTGTCTGTGGCGTCTTGACTGGGATAGGATCATAGTGGGCATTAGGATCGATGAGTGTTAGACACAACTGGTTGGTTTGCAAGTTGCACACTGCCCCCACTTTTGACAAGAAAGCTCTCCCAAGTAGTAGAGAAAAGTTCCAGTTTAACTTGATGTCCAAGACATGGTAATCAACTGGAAAAAGGGCATTACCAATCTGCACCTCTAGGTCTCTCACAATTCCTCCTAAGTTCGTCTGGGAACAATCCACAAAAGTGAACAATTCCTGCGAAGGCTCCACCTGCAGACCCAGATGGTCTGCCATAACCCGAGGTAGGATGCTCACAGATGCTCTTGTGTCGCACAAGGCATGTGGGAACTCAATACCCTTCACCATGCATGGTATTGCAAATTGCCCAGGATCACTCTTCTTCTTCAATGTAATCCTCATCACCATCTTCTCTCTAGCTTCACAGAACATTCTCCTGATGTCTTCTTCTTTCTCCCTTGTCTCTCTGAAGAACATCCACAATCTGTGAGTATAATAAGCAACCTCGAATGGCTTATCTATAGGAATCTTGAAGACTCTCTTCCGGAAACTTTCTTTTTCCTTATCATTGGCCCCCCTCTTCAGATGTTTCGCCACTTTTTCCTTTCTTCCCCTTAGGGTTCGTCCAGTGGAAACCCTATCCTCTTCCATAGGATCTTCTCCATCATCTGAAGGTGTCCTGACGGGCTCTGGTGGGGATTCTGATGGTTTGGGTTTGGGCCTGAGTGCATTAAGTCGTGCAACATCTATCTTTGGCATCTGCACTCGGTAGGTAATAGGTGCTCGTCGATCGATGGCGGCCTCTAAGTGTCGATCGATGGCGGCCTCTAAGTGTCGATCGATTCGTACGTTAACAGGACTGGGCGGATGTGGGTGTTTTGCTGCGAACTCCTCGTGAGTTAGAATCTTCACGCCATTGCAAAACGCGGTTGACTCCGTAGGCGTCATCGATCGATGCTCTGGAATTCCTGTCGATCTATTTGGACTGGTGTATGTCGATCGATGTTCGAGGTCTGGCGTCGATCGACATCAGTGTGATCCGCCGAAACTCATCAAACTTTCTACCTCGAAATCTCCTTTTTGCAGCTTCTCTTCCCTCACCACTTGCCAAAAATCATCCTCAATGATGGAATTCACGTGGTGTTTCATCACATCATCCCCTACCCCCCTTGTCGAGGCTTCCTGCCTCTTAACAACATCTCCTGTCTGCACAACTTGCATCTCCAGCTTCTTCACATGAGTGCTCAAAGTCTCAAACTTTGTGTTCAGGTTGGTGTAGACAGAATGTATCTTCCCATTGAAGTCCACTGTCATTCGCTGCTGTGCCTCAAAAACTCTATCAAGCATCTCTTCAATCTTGCTCTCTGGAGTAGGCGGTGGTGGCTTCTGGTAGTAGGAACTTCCATAATTCCTGTTGTTGTTGCTGTAAATGTTGTTGTAGGGTTTCTGGTATTGTGAATTTTGGTTGAAATTACTCTTATTTCCATAGGAGTTTCTGTTTCCACCCTGGTTTCTAGAACCTTGGCATCTAGTTCCACCAATGAAGTTCACCTCTTCTTCCTCTGCTCTACCCTCTACAGCTTCTGCATCTTCAACAAAGCTAACCTGCTTCCTTAGAAGCTTGTGAACACTATCCAGCTTTGCCTTCACCTCATCCATATGATCATTCACAAGGATGGTGGCAGATCTTTTCCTCTCAAAATAAGTGTTCTTGGTGCTGTTCTTGGATGCTAATTATTCAATAACCTTGACTGCCGCCTCTGGATTCCTGGTTTTGAAGTTTCCATTTCTGGAAGCATCAAGAGCAATCTGGTACTGCACTGCGATACCTCTGTAGAAAGTACTGAGCAGTTGTACTTCATTGAATCCATGGTGTGGACAGTCTCTCTGAAATGACTTGAATCTGATCCAAGAGCCCCTGAATGATTCTGCAGGCTCGTGATTGAATGTATCAATCTTGCTCCTCAAGTCTTCAGCACGCGCTTCATCAAAGAAATTGCATAAGAATGCATTCTTGATGTCGCTCCAGGATTTAAGAGATCCAGGTTGTAACTGCTTGAGCCAGTGCAGAGCTTCTCCAGCAAGTGAGTACCTGAAGAGCTTGCATAACAGGTAGTCCTCAGAGACTCCCTCGTCTCTAATAGCAGAAATCAGATCCTCGAACCTCTACAGATGGTCCATAGGATGCTCGTGGGATAATCGATGGTAGGGTAGCTGTCCCACAAGTGTGTAGTACTGCGCTTTCAACTCAAAATCCTTCTCGATAGTGGGAGGACGAAGGGCTGATCTGTTGGGGTAGTATCGATCTGGACGGTTGTAGTCAGCCAACGTTCTGGGTTGCGCAGCCTCATCTACAGGTAAAGTAGTACCTGTAGAATTAGTATCAGGCTCAGGGATTGCAGCCCCCTGAGCATCTATCCTCTGACCTGCTGCATTACGCAGGTGACCCTGCTGGTCATGCAGGTCTCCATTATTATCTCGTACAAGTATCAAAGGCCCAACCATCTCTCACGGCTCATGATCGATCGATGTCTGGGGTGGAGTATCGATCGATGTCGGATGAAAGATGTCGGTCGACGGAAGGTGAGTGTAATCGGCGACAGTGATGAACGAGTATCGGTCGACGGAACTAGTGTCTGGGTCGACGGTGGTTGAGCATAATCGAGCGACACACAAGTGTTGTTGTCTGTCGATGAGGAGCGCGCTTCCTTGCGGATCGAACGTTCCAAACTTGCAGGATCTGGTGAGAATAGCAGTTGAGTTTCCTTGTTGCTTCTGGTACTGCTAGGCATGTACCTGAAAATCCAAGAAAAATTTTATGTCTGAAACTTAACAAAAATTAGATAAATAAGCGATCAAAGCTCCCCGGCAACGGCGCCAAATTTGATACCTCGCAAAGTTCATCTCAACGGCGCCATTCCCCAAGACTAGGAGAGAGACTATGGATTTGACCTCCCTAAGGATGGACTACAACCAAATCTCTCCAATTCTGTTACTGTAGTATGGAGTCAACAGATATGATCGACCGGTCATCTTTGTAGACTCCATACTCATCTTTCTCTTCCCAGTAAAATTTCCTGTTACCAAAGAGATCATAAGCTCTTCTGCTGAATTCTGGCTGTCTGTCGACCGATGTTGGGGCGGCAACGTCGATCGGGTGGCAAGATTTTTGTATGAAGCCGTTGTCTATGCCACCAGCCGTGTAATATAACCCCTTTGTAGTCTTCTGTTCTGGATTGTTGTGTTGATGCATGAATAGATTGTCTGCTCCATTGGCTGTTTGAAGGATATCTACGATATCTTCTCGAGATATGTGTAGTGTGCGGCTGTCTATTGCTTTTACTTAGCCATCAGGGTCCCTAAAAATACCAAATTCTTCTGGAGTTAGAGATTGGTTATCGAATTTATCTTTTTCGCTTACAGTGGTTTTTGGTGTTAGACGGTTGTCGATCGATGTTGCATTGTTGTTGTCGATCGATTGCTGGTGATGAGTGTCGATCGATTGTTGGTGATGAGTGTCGATCGATGGGAGGATTGCCCTGTCGATCGGATGGCTGAAACAAGTTCTTTCCCAAGCAGCTTATGCTCGAATCTGATCTGCTTCATCGCGTCTCTGCATGTTGAGCAGCTCCTCGTCTGTGAAACTGTCTTGTAGTTTATCTGCTCCTGGTGCGTAGGTTAATGTTTCTACTGTAAAGCTTTCGTGGAGGTATTCATCTGCCCAACTGTCATGTCGATCGATGGTGCATTCCTATTCTAGGAGGAATGATGTAAGAGTTTATCTTCCTCATCAAGGATGGCTCTGTACTCAATAGCTTGTTCCTCCTCATAGTCTTCATCATACTCTTCTGTGTGCATGTGTTGTCTGGTGTATGTGGCAATACCGGGATTGTAGTAGTCGTTCTCCCAATCATCTGGACGACTATCGACCGATTCGTCATGTGGTATGTCGGTCGATTTCTGATGGCCACTGTCGATCGATGTTGCTGTGTGAGTCTCGATCGACGCTGAGTATTCCGTCTCGTACTCGGCTCCACAGTGATAACCTGCAATGATTCCTGGATCATTGATTCTTTTGGAGATCGTCTGTGGTGTCTTGACTGGGATAGGGTCGTAGTGGGCATTAGGATCGATGAGTGTTAGTCATAACTGGTTGGTTTGCAAGTTGCACACTGCTCCCACTGTTGACAAGAAGGTTCTCCCAAGTAGTAGAGAAGAGTTCCAGTTTAACTTGATGTCCAAGACATGGAAATCAACTGGAACAAGGGCATTACCAATCTGCACCTCTAGATCTCTCACAATTCCTCCTGAGTTCCTCCGGGAACAATCCAAAAAAGTGAACAATTCCTGCGACGGCTCCACCTGCAGACCCAGATGGTCTGCCATATCCCTAGGTAGGATGCTGACTGATGCTCATGTGTCGCACAAGGCATGTGGGAACTCAATACCCTTCACCGTGCATGGTATTGCAAAATGCCCAGGATCACTCTTCTTCTTCAATGTTATCCGCATCCTCATCTTTTCGCTAGCTTCACAGAACATTCTCCTGATGTCTTCTTCTTTCTCCCTTGTCTCTCTGAAGAACATCCACAATATGTGAGTATAATAAGCATCAATGAACGGCTTATCTATAGGAATCCTGAAGACTCTCTTCCGGAAACTTTCCTTTTCCTTATCATTGGCCCCCCTCTTCGGGTGTTTCGCCACTTTTTCCTTTCTTCTCCTTAGGGTTCTTCCAGTAGGAACCCTATCCTCTTCCATAGGATCTTCTCCATCATCTGAAGGTGTTTCGATAGGCTCTGGTGGATATTATGAAGGTTTGGGTTTGGGCCTGAGTGCATTAAGTCGTGCAACATCTAACTTTGGCATCTGCACTCGGTAGGTAATAAGTGTGCGTCGATCGAAAGGCACTGGAGGTTGTCGATCGATGGCGGCTTCTGAGTGTCGATCGATCGATGTTGTTGTTAGCATGTCGATCGATTCGTAATTTAACAGGGCTGGACGGATGTGGGTGTTTTGCTGTGAACTCCTCTTGAGTTAGAATCTTCACAGCATTGCAAGACACGGTTGACTCCTTAGGCGTCGTCGATTGATGCTCTGGAATTCCTGTCGATCGATTTGACTGGTGTATGTCGATCGATGTTCGAGGTTTGGCGTCGATCGACACAAGTGTGATCCGACAAAACTCATCAAACTTTCTACCTCGATATCTCCTTCTTGCAGCTTCTCTTCCTTCACCACTTGCCAAAAATCATCCTCAATGATGGCATTCACGTTGTGTTTCATCACATCATCCCCTACCCCTCTTGTCGAGGCTTCCTGCCTCTTAACAGCATCTCTAATCTACACAACTTGCATCTCCAGCTTCTTCACATGAGTGCTCAAAGTCTCAAACTTTGTGTTCAGGTTGGTGTAGACATAATCTATCTTCCCATTGAAGTCCACTATCATTCGCTGCTGTGCCTCAAAAACACTATCAAGTATCTCTTCAATCTTGCTCTCTTGAGTAGGCGGTGGTGGCTTCTGGTAGGAGGAACTTCCATAATTCTTGTTGTTGTTGGTGTAGTTGTTGTTGTAGGGTTTCTGGTATTGTGAATTTTGGTTGAAATTACTCTTATTTCTATGATTTATGTGACACACTTCATGTTTGAATAGATCCACCTGTTAGGTTTAGGGTGCAGATAGGTTATGAGGGATTAGCCCAAAATATAGAACTGCTAAGTTGTGATATTCATCATAGGATTGTTCTTACTGCTTGTGTTCTAGAGTCATGAAGTAGAACCCTGATCTTAGAATCATTAGGCACAATGCCATTGCTTGGTATTTTCTCTGAATTGAATTCTATTGAGCTAGGATTGCTAGAAACATACGAGAGTTGATTTAGGAACCCTAGTGAACACATATTCAACCTGATCGTAAAGCTTGCTAGAAGCGATATCGATCGATGATCCAATAGATTAATCGATCGATATTCTGAAAGGTGTATCGATCGACACTTTCTACATATCAACATGCGAGAGCTGAGATTTTAGATCTAGTAATAGATAATCTAGACATGCGAGAGCTGGTATATTATTGTTATTGTTTGAGTTCTATAATTTCTTGCAAGAAACAATTAGCCTCTATATCATTAAAATCCTGATTACCTGAATAGAAACCCTAGATCTAGCAACCATCCTTCCATCAAACAAATCCCTGCCAAGCTGAACAATTGTCTTGTTCAACTTGTTTACTGTTTTGCTATATTTATTTACTGCTTTAAAACTATTAGTCTAGCCTAACCATAAACTGTTTAGATCTAATTGATTCCCTAGCTCCCTGTGAATTTGATCCCTAAGAACTACAACTCGACCTCTTATTTGAGAGAGTATAAATCACTCATTACAGTAATTTGAGTGATATCAAATTTGGCGCCGTTGCCGGGGAGCTTTGATCGCCATTAGATCTTGTCTAGTTAGATTTAGTCTAGGTTTTACTATTGTTCGAAAACTGATAAAAAAATTTCTTCTGTTTCAGGTACATACATCTTAGTACCAGGAACAAGAATGAAGAGAGAATTTCTGGGTTCTTCAAAGAAGGAGCCTCATCGTTTATGCACGATTCGTAAGTCTACAAGGGAAGAATCGATCGACACCCTCCAAGCAACAGCGATCGGCAGCGTGAACCTGAAATCGATCTATAGCGTACACCATCAATCGATCGCCACCCGACAAACAACAGTGATCGACAGAGCCAATCAACCGTCGAAAAACACTGTTCATCCGAACACTATCCATTCTAACACTGTTCATCCCGGTACTGTTCATCCGAACACTGTTCATCCCGGTACTGTTCACCGAGGTACTGTTCATCTCAGCACTATTCGTCCACCGTCGATCGACACTGTTCATCTCCAGTCGATCGACATTGTTCATCCCTGTCGATCGACACTGTTCACCGTGACACTGTTCATACGGGTACTGTTCGTGCAAACACTGTTCATCCCGACACTGTTCATCCGGTGAAAAACGACATCACTTGCGGGGAGGCAGAAAAGATCAAAGTGCTAATACTTGAAGTTGACGAGAATGAGGTGCTAAGAGACGAAGAAGGTCGCACTCGCAACAGCGTAGGACAGTTGATTAATGCTCAGGGTGCTGTGATCCCTGATGTGATTGCTGTTGCTGAGATGAATGACTTTGACCTGAGCCGAGAGTGGTACGATTGGGTAGGTCAAGACCTCTTCCAGGGTCTTCCTCACCAAGATCCTATAAACCACATAGAAAAGATTGAGGATCTTGTGTCAAGGAGTGAGCAGAATGAAGTGTCTGAACACTGCTCTGCAAGATCTTCCCCTATTCTATCTCTGGGGATGCATTCAGCTGGTTCAGTCAACTACAGCCAGGATCTCTAACCAGCTGGGATGACATTGAAAGAGCTTTCCTTTACAAATTTCTTGATGATGCTGATGCAACTCGAGAAAAGGAGAAGAATGATAAATGGGACAGGTTCTTGGCATCGGTAAATGAGGAGTATATGATTCCAATACAGCTGCTCGACGACATTATGGCAAAAAGGGATGAACAACATGGATTTGGAGAGCCGAGCAAAGTAGAAAAATTTGATACAAGTGATCCGACTTCAGAATCGATCGACAGCAGTACCTCAGAATCGATCGACATCGGCACTTCAGAAACGATCGACACAGATTTTTGTCATCGATCAATACCACTCGAAATCCCTGAAAGATCGAGTTGTCCTCAGGACATTGCAGACTCGACCCATAAGGGCACTGATGTATCAAGTTGTTCTCCTTCCCAGATGTAGAAAAAGGGATCACCATGGAAGATTCCTTGGAGCTAGAAGAGTTCTTGGAGTTGAAGGATGGAGAAAAGCTTGAAGATTTGGATTCGAGTAGAGAAGTTACTATGGAAGACTTCTTAGAGCATGAGGAATGGCTTGAAGATATGGATCAGAATTTGAAGAAGAAGCTTGATGATGATCAGCATACTTCGAGAGAAGATTTGGAAACTTCAAAGGCTAGCATCGATCGACACAAACCTGATGAGATCGATCGACAACCACCCCACATCATCGATCTACACCCACCCGACATCGATCGACACCGTCAACCAATTATCGATCGACACCACCCACCTAATATCGATCGATGCCCATTGCTAGATGTTCTGCCATGTTACATAATTGAGATGGAACCGATTGAGGAAAGGATGTACATGTCTAAGGCCTCACACCTTGCTGTCCCTAAACATAATATACCACCTATCTGGACAGAAGAAGTTGTTGGGTTTCACAAAAGAGTGAAGAGGATACATGATCCTGTGAAGACTGTGGTTCCATGCGCTGTATTTGAAGCTGAATCTCCTATTCCACATGATAGAAGTATACAGTTCAGTTCTCACATTGAGGTATTGGATGATCATCAGCACGTAGAAGCTTCTCAGAGAGGGTTGCGATTTAGAGATGAAGTCGATAAGGGCCCATCAGAAGCAACATCGATCAACACCGACCAGATACCATCGAACAACATCAACAAGCCGGCATCGATCGACGCTAACCCTTCTCCATCGATCGACAGTGGACGCGTATCAGAGAAAAAGGAGTTCGATGTGTTTTGAAATCTTAGGGATGGAGATACCACCACGCGATCAGACAAGTCTGGGGGGAAAGAAGAAGAAGAATTGGAAGAAGAGAAAAAGGATCAAGGATGGTCCTCAGGTATCATTGACCCCTCACTTCTCCGATTGTGTCAGGAAATCCAGAGTGCGCAACAGATGCTTCTCACATCCATTTGCAAAGCTTCGAGCACTCCTTCTTGCTGAGATGATAGACAAAGGAGAAGAGTCTATGGAGGAGGCTTTCACACAAAAATGATAAAGGTTCAGAGAGTAGACATTGAGACTTGTTATGGAGCGAGTTCTCATCCTCATCCGGACTAAATCAGATCTCCAAACTCAAGCTAAATGACTATAACAAAGCGCTGAGTGGGAGGCAACCCACTATTAGGTAATTTCTTTCAGTTTAGTTTAGATTGTTACTGATTAAAGTTTTTATTTATTGGAGGTAAAAAAAAAAAAGACGGATGAACAGTAACGACGGTACTGTAACGATGGTACTGTAGCAACCGCAGTGTAGCAGAAGCACTGTAGCATCGATCGACATTGTAGCAAGAAAATCGATCGACACTGTAGCAAAAAACCGGGAATTACTGTAACAGTGTTACTGTAGCAGAACAATGTTCATCGAATTTTTTTTTTAATTAATTAATTAATGTTTTATTAGTTATCTTTTAGTGACTTTTAGTGTTTTGCTTTTGATAGGTACAAGGAAAAAGATCCAAGGAAGAAGAGTTGATATACCAGAAGCGATCAACGACAACAGGTCATTGTCGGTCGCCAGAGCATCACGAGTATCGATCGATCGCCACTTAACTGTGTCGATCGACGCTCACCATCAGCGATCAGATATAACGTTTCACCTTGTTAAATATTATCCTTATTGTTTATTTCCCCAACAATATTAGACTGTATAACACTGGTCACAGTGTTGTTTAAGTCTGGGGGAGGTTCTACTAATATTGTGTTTTAGTTAGCTATTTAGAAAAGAAAAAAAACAAAAATAAAATAAAATAAAAAGAAGAATCGTAAACGATTGCCATCTGTATCGGCCGATGCAAACTTGTCGACATCGATCGACATTGCTTTACCTGCGTCGACCAATATCAACATCCTTACATCGGTCGACATTCATTCCGGTCTGGTATATCGTTCTTACTTGTTACATTGAGTCCTTATGATTTATTTCTAACCATAGCTCCGACTGAATTTACACTGGGGACAGTGTAGTTTAAGTCTGGGGGGAGGTCTACTGATATTAGTGTGTTCATGAGTCTAATAAAAATGTTTTCAAAAAAGTTTTATTAAGTCAAGAAGGGGATAATGAACTTATTAGATTTTTGCTTGTTATCTAACCACTCTTTAGCACCATTCTAGAATTATGATTGCAGATATTACTAAAGATACTAAAGTGGATCAGCCTGTCAACTATTCACACTTGCTGAGATTGTTTGATAGAACCAAAGCTGACCTCCAACACTGACACAACTGCTTGTCTTGGGGCTTGGTATACATGGGATCGGACTCTTCAAACAAGTCTGGAAGGTAAAGCCTTGTATAGATTTATCACATTTTTTCTCTCTATTTCGACCCTAGATTTATAGGTAGAGATATTTTTTTAAATAAAAAAAATGAAAAGAAAGAAAGAAAAAGAAAAAGAAAAAAAATATATTATATATATATATAATAGGTGTTAGTTAGGTGGAATCCGAACATGACTTGGTGGCTACAACCATTAAGGCTTGCTTCATAAGGATTCCAACAAAAAGAATTCGAACGAGATTTGGTGGCGGCAATCAACAAGGCTCGATTCATATGAATTCTTGGATTTAGGTCAAAAGCAAGTGAATAGGACTTGGTGGCAACCATCATTAAGGCTTGATTCATGGAAGCCTGTCCAATCTTGGTCAATGATCTTGCAATATAAGCAGACTTTGACTAAAGAGAGAAATTAGTAGAGAGAAAAGATAGGAACTAACATTTACCTGCAGATCCAGATACTTGTTTGAAATCCTTGCATCCTATGATCGATACTCCCAAGGTAAAGCCTGCACTTTTATTTATGTTAAGAAATGAGGTTGGTAGAGGGGAATGTCAGACAGGATTTGCTAAGTTGTTGGCTAGGTGAATTTGGTTGCTAAGCTAGGATATGGTATAATGTGCTTTTGTGATTAAGAATTTTTAGATGTGGATTCAATATTGTAGAGGTGATGATTCTATGTTTTTTAAATCATGTGAGTCCTTGCTGTTTTCAAACCTCTTTCAGAGAGACTGCCCGTCTGTTTTGCTTGAGGACAAGCAAAAGGGTAAGTCTGGCGGAGTTGATACACCATAGATTTTATCCATTTTTAGCCATGGTCTGTAATTGTTTTAATATATATTTACTACTATATAAAGTCTATTTAGAGTATTTACAGGTTCAGGTACGTTCTGGAGAAATATGGTGATTTTGGAGTCTTTTGAGGTGCAGAACTGCAGAGACGTGTCAGATATCTAGCTATGGATGGAGACATTCCCAAAGTTAGATTGAGCCCATCGTTAGATACAAGATAGATCTTTGAGTTAGCTTTCCAATTCCACCGGTTTGAGGTCAATCAGCATCCTATAACTGAAGTTATGCTCGTTTTACTGAAGAGTGGTCAGTCTGCCTCGCGAGATGAAGCTGTCGAGAAGAGGAACGTATGTCGATCGATGCAGAACTCATGATATCGATCGATATGGATGCCGGAATACGGGCCGAGCATATTTTATGACCAACTGAAGCCCAGAAGCAACCCCAAATTACCATAATACCCTTGGACAGGACAACTTGTTTATGCATCAACAAAGCATTCCAGACAACATCCCAGCTGTTCCAGGCGAACATCCAAGGGCCGACACAACAGAAATTGGTTCACACCAATCATGCCGACCAGTTGGCCAAGCATCGATCGACAAGGTTGCTCCTACATCGTTCGACAGGGTAACACCAATGTCGCTCGACAAGGCACCTTCACCATCGATTGACAGACGTTACGAATTTGAACATCGCGCTTATGACATCTATGGAGCCAGAAAGTTCAGATGGGAACAGAAGGACGAATATGGTGTCTACAGAGATGAGTCTTGATATGCAAGGAGCGTAGCTGGTGAGATGATCCCTGTTACCAAGGACAACATGAGAAAAATTCTGGAGATAGCATCCCTATTTGAAGAGAGTCACTTATGTCTACTAGAATATGCCACTTCTTTCACACCTACAAAACTAGCACCAGAGATCTACACCAAGGATGAGATTAATGAGATGGTGACTGGTATTTGTGGAGCTCAGGAAAAGCTAGGAGATGAACTCAAGACATTGGTAGATGACACTTATCAGCCTTTGGACAGAGGTTACAATGAGCTTTTCAGAATTATGGCAGAGATGAGGACAGAGATTGAGAGTATGCAGCACAACCTTGAGAAAGAAGCTACGACATCACCATCGATCGACGCCAACAAAGCAACATCGATCGACGTCAAGCCACAAAGATCCCGGATTCCTGCAGAACCGGAAAGTTTGGCAGAGAAGAAGGATGAATGGGAGATCGCATACATCAACACGAGGATTAACGACGTATATAACCCTCTCAACAACAACGCGGACTGGTTAAGCACGAGAATTGATCTGCTACATCAAGATTTGGACACCATTCGCAAGAAGGATCCACAATCAGCCACATCGATCGATATTTGCACCATCCCATCGATCGACAACAAGTTCGCAGCCATGGAAGATAGGTTACAATCTTTTGAGGATATGCACGACCGTTTCACCTCACCTATCATGCGATACTTGGACACCTTGTCTACACAGATGATGGATGTCCAGAGGGACATTGGCAAGCTTAATGATCAACGTGAGGGATTAACGACGTATACAACCCTCTCAAGAACAATGTAGACTGGTTAAGCACGAGAATTGATCTGCTACAACAAGATTTGGACACCATTCGCAAGAAGGATCCACAACCAGCCACATCGATCGATATCTGCACCATCACATCGATCGACAGCAAGTTCGCAGCCATGGAAGATAGGTTACAAACCTACGAGGATATGCATGACCGTTTCACCTCACCTATCATACGATACTTGGACACCTTGTCTACACAGATGATGAATGTCCAGAGGGACATTGGCAAGCTTAATGATCAGCATGATTTTCAGGAAGAAGGTTCATCATCGATCGATAGGTTCCGCAGGGCATCGCTCGACGGCAAGAAACCTACAGAACATCTACCCTACACAGCAGCAAAAGTTGATCCGATCACATCAAAGCTTTACACAGCTATAGACACCACGGAGGAACGACTTGAGAAGCGCTGTGATGACATCTACTTTCCATTCGACGTCAGACTCGGTGGACTGGA